>NW_022196903.1:100943225-100954791 GCF_008632895.1 Mastomys coucha
AAAAAAAAAAAAAAAAAAAACAAAGAGAGAATAAACTAAAACAATCATTATACCTCCAAACATCTATCCAAGGAAATCTACCAAGCTGAGAGTATTTTGAAAAATAAAACAAAAGTATTTACCAAACTGGAAAACTGAAGCTTACTTAAGACCAGACATTGAGTATTATTATGTACTTCTGCTTGGTCAAGTCCTTGAAAGGCTTAGAAGGCAAATTAGCAATGGATTCTGACAACCACATCTATTAGCTCTGCTCAGCCAATCCATTGGCAATATCCTGTTTCCTTGAAGACTCAAAAAACCCACACACTTGCTAAAATGGGGGAGGGGGAGAAGATACTTAATTACATTTGGTTTTGAATAATTAGTTCATTGAAATTCCTGAGCTAAAGAAAAATGGCATTTCTAATTTACAGAAATCACCGTTTGAAATATAGTTACGGCTGCTCAGAGAATCCCTAGAATTCAATAAATTTAAGTTAGCACGTTTAAGAAAGCTGCCTTATGACAGCCCCTCCAATATCCCTGATGTGGAAACCTGCCAAAACTCAGCCCACCCTGCTTCCAGCAGAGGTTGCATGTGGTTTCATGCCTGGAGGCCCAGATGGGGTGGACAAAGGCCTTTCCCACCCACCTGGCGAGCTCAGGAGCTTGATAGAGCTCTAACAAGGATAACAACACATTCTAGGCAAAAACAAGGGGAGGGTGGCAGATTCCACTGGTAACTACACTGCCAGATGAGATATTCTCTCGTTGGTACATACTGCCTGCTCACATGTACTCCAAGTAACCTGCCCTGGGTTTATTTTCTCACTCGAATTTACTCAGCATCTTAGAGAGCTATGAAATGCTACAATAAGACCCTCTGACCCATCAGCCTAAAGTGTTATTAGATAGGGTATCTCGCTGAGAAAAAAAAGGAACCTATGTTTCTCTAAGCCTCAATTATTAGGGCATTAGTGTAACTTAAGTTCCACGAAATCTCTTTGTTGTTACACAGAAATGCAAGCAGGCTGTGTGCAAGGGAAAACATCCCCAGGTCACTTCGGTAACCAAGGCCACTGGAGATGATGAGTCAGGGAATAAGACAAGACTCCCAAACAAGAAAAGTAAACTTCTGACCTGGAGAAGCCTTCTGTGAACTGCTCAGTAATTACCTCTGCAGAGCCCGACCTTAGAAACCCGCAAATCTCAGAGAAAGAAGGAAATGGGATGACCTAATTTGACCTAACCTCGCTGCTGTGATCAGGAATCGTGGCTCCTGCCTTCAGACAAGATGTGGTCCACTTACAAATTTGTTTTCCTGTTTTGAAAGCAATGAGGCCAGGAGGAAAAGGACCCCTCTGTAAGCATTTTAACAGGCACGGAAATAAACATTTGTGAGCTTATATTTCCCAGGTCCCTATCCATTTCACTCAAACAGGGCCCTAGTCACCACCTTTATTACCACTGCCACTCATAAACTAGAATATGACCAGAACTGGAAAACAAACAAAATCTGCCATTGGCATCACTGTAGCAGACACAGAAAGGCATGGCCCAGAGCCCCTTCAAGGCTTTGTTTCCCTGATACAGAGAACAAAGACCACCACTATCAGTAGCTTCCTGCTGTTCACAGCAGCAGAGATCCAGGGAACATAGACCATGCTCTTCTTAGGGTATCCTATGACCAATAGGTAGGTCACATAGTGCTATATTGCCCAGTGATACTCAACCCAGTGCACTGAACACTGTGCTAGGCAATAATTGCTCCATCACTCTCTTCCAGGCTGGCGCTCCTAGGCTAGACTTAGACCAGACATCACAGTTGAACTTCTTCTGATGATGACTTTTACCTGCCCTTCCTCCTTTCAGTGCTACTGGTGAGTGTCCAGCACCTCAGGCTCAAGTGAAGGTGTGTTCGCACCCCCTTCCCAATGTTTCTCACCTCTGCACTGAGTTTACCCAGGGTCTTCTGCATGCTAAGCTCTGCTCTACCACTGAACTCCATTTACAACCTTAGCTCTCAAACTATATTGCAAACTGCTTCCAAAGACCTTATTCTGTGACAACCGTTTAATTTTGTTCTGCAACTATATTATCACCACACACACACACACACACACACACACACACACACACACACACATGCACACACAGGACCTCCCAAATAAGATAGTGTAAGAGATTAAATTGTTTGGAAACTCTGGGTTTTGATTTCACTTATTGCCTAAAGCATGACGTAATGGAATGAACATTTGGTTTCAAATGTCACCTCTTCCAAGTCATCTGAAGCTGGGATTTACTCCTTCTAATCTGTGCTTTCCCTCTTTATCAAATGGAGATAGCTCCATTCAGCTAATAGGGCTGTTGCAACCATTAACTGTGATCATATACAAAAAGGACCTAACACAATATCTAAAACACCACATGTGCCGTAAGTAGTTCCAAATTTTCATGGTTTCTTTAGCATTTGAAGTTTTTTTCTTGTATTCTAATTCAGTTATCCAGGCATGTGTAGTTCCTTCTTTTATAAATTCCAAGCTCTTAGAGAACAAGAACTGAGCTCTTTGCTTTATCTTGATTTTCTCCTTGGTTTCAAGAATGGATTGGTGTTATACATGACAGAAATGAACATAATTTGTCAATTTAAATAAATAGATTTAAGGATTTAAAGAAAATTAAGGAGGAGTTGAAAAGCATGAAAGGTAATGTCTAACTAATAATCAACTTGAAACCAGGTTCGTGGAGTGTCACGTTTACAACATCATGCTGTGCTGGTTTGCATTTATTGTTGGGGAAGAGGATCACAAGTGAAGAGTTGCCTTGATCATATTGACCTGTGGGCATATCTAAGAGGCACTGTCTTGACTGACGATAGATGCGGAATGGTCCGGCCCACTGTGGGTGACAACATCCCTAAACATGGGGATGTAGGCTGTATACAAAAATTTAACTCAGCATGTGCCAGGTAACAAGCTAGAAAACAGCTTTTCTTCATGGTTTCTGCTTCAGTTCCTGCCTTGACTTCCTCTAACAATGGACTGTGACCTGAAACTGTAAGCTGAAATAAACCCTTTCCTCTTCTAAACTGCTTTTGGTCCTAGTGTTTCTCACAGGAACAAAAAAGAAAATCAACCCACAAGTGTAACACTTCACTGCATAAGAGGGTTCATACAAACCTCAAAGTATATTTCTAGCTTCTCTTCACTGCAAAACGAATAAGTGATTAATAACCTAGTAGTAAACATTTTGGACTCTACCCCAGATGACCTGACCAATCTGGAATTCCTATTCAGATCTCCTAGGTACTCAAGATGGTCCAAGGACAAGCAAGAATGCATCTTCAATCAATACAAATGACTGTAGAAAAGGAACTGTAGTTTTAGTTGGCTTTAAAGCTTTCTTCTTTCACTAATATGAAAAAAAAAGTGAGATGTGTCTGTTTACAGCAAAGGGATGCAGCTGATATCTCTGAACATAGGAAGACTGAAGGCTCCCAGGTAGAGCAACTTATATGCTGAGATATAAAACAAGCACTAACTCTCTTTGTTCTGCTATGTGAGAATAAATATCCTTCCTGTTTAAGCCACTTGAAGCTGGGATTCTGTTCATCTTAATCTTCATCTGAATGTGTGGTGGAAGGCAAGACAAGCATTTGGAAAAGCACTACCAGGGTAAATCTTTTACAGTGGTACAGTATCAAATAGTGTGGTTTGGGGGTTCTCTCTGTTCATTTTGTTTTCTTCTTTTTCATGAACATGATCTAATCTAGGACTCTTCCATTAATGGATAAGTAAGGAAGAAAAGTTGAGGGAGATGTTGAAAAAGACAACTCATAAATAGTGTAAAATATCTCCATAGCTAGAACCCCAAGCTCTATTATGCCAGATGTTGAATTCATTCCTCAGGACTATGTTTATTCTCTAAGTGAATCACAGAAAAGAACTCTTCCTAACGCCCTCCAAAGACTTTATTTGCTACTTGAGCCAAGAGACAATAAGTATTTGACCTGCCCTACAGAGACACCATCCTTTATAGAATGCTATGGATACTTACCTCCAAAGAAAAAAATTAAGGTTTCCTAAAGAAGAAATGGGAGGGGTGTCAAGATGATGGAAATTTTTTACTGTATTTAGAAATAATTCCAGAGCACTCAGAGAAGCATTTAAAAAGAGTCTGCATGTTCATTTACTTTTCCTGGTTACAGTAAAATGGGTTCCTAGAAAAATCATGCAAAAAGCAAAAGCAACCCCATTTGGCAGTATATCAATTTATTTTCTGTGTTTATATTCTGCATTTACTCATGAATCTACTCACTTGACTAGAGACCGGGTCTTTTTTGTCAGTTTTAGAAAAATAGAGAAAAATTCCAAAAAATTCAACTATAAACAAGATTTCTTTCTAACCACTTATATAGCCTTTCTTTCTAAACATTCAAGTGCCTACTGTATGCTTGCCTAACAGTTTCTAACAAGTTGTAGATCAGCCCCACTCCCTTACTCCTACCCTAACAGCCACAAGAGATCGTCTTAAATAAAAAACTAGACCTTGCTTGGTTTCTCATCTTTGAAAGGATGAAAATATGCCTTCTTACCATGAAACTTCATCTAACAAAGCCAGATTTCAAACAGCTCAACCAAATCTGAGACATTTAAAGTTCTAACAGTTGACAGTCATTAAACATCTAATAACCTCTGAGGCCCAAAGACCATTAACTGAAAATTCAGCTTGTGTCCAACAAAGACAATCTGAATATGGACTGTAGTATTCATTTAAAATGTGTTTTCTTACTTTTATTATCTGTAAACTACCATGAAATGCCACCAACTAGAACAAAGGAACCACAAGTTTAATTCAGATAGAGTATAAAAAGATACACACAAACACATACACACACACATACAAACATACATATAGCCCTTACCAAAAGGGAACCAACCACCACCCCATCGTACACTTTGGGGACAATGAATAACATAAAGGTGTGCTATTGAATTCAGGTTGCAGACTTTGAGAGTTAGGATACTTGAGTTGTGGTTTAAATGCAAACTTTGAGCACGGGAATAATGGGAAAGCTTTAGACAAAGGACTGGGAATCAGTTAGGTTGTCAGACAAGCATGAGGACTTGATTCCCAGATCCTCATAAAAAGCCTAGCACAACAGTGAATACTTGTAATCCCAGCAGTGGGGAGACAAAAAGAGAAGGATTCTTGGGACTTGCTTGAGTCAGTGTATCTCAACCAGTGATCTCATAGTTCAATGAGAGATCCTGTTTCAAAAGCTAAAGTGGAGAGTGAAGAAAACATCCAAAGTCTACCTCTGGCCTACAAGCACATACACACACACACACACACACACACACACACACACATGCACACATGCATGCAGCACATGCACACGTACACACACACCCAGAGAAATACACACAGAAGTGACCACAAATGTTTTATCGTGACTTTGCTTATAGTCTGGGGGAAGATGAGCACGGAAGACAATCATGAAATAGCTCTGCACAGTTTGTCCACACAGGACTTACCTGACCTTATCATTAGAGGCATCATGAAAAGAATACAAAGGAGGGAAGGTAGATGTGTTGAAAGCAGAAATATAGTCCAACCCCTTAGACAATTTTAGAGAAACTTCAGAGAATTTAAATTGGCAGAGAAAGAAATAGAACAACAATAATATCTAAAGTCTTATGTTGAGAGATAATACCTCAGTGGATAAATTACTCACTGCACCAACATGGAGACCTGAGTTCAAATCCTTAGAATACATGTTAAGTCAAATACAGTAGCAAGTGCCTGTATTCCCTGAACTCCTATGGAGAGATGGGAGGCAGAAACTGGAAAATACTTGGAAGCCCACAGGTCATATGAAATGGTGAACAAAAGACCCTGTTTGCACTAGTTTGAATATTCTTGGTCCAGAGAATGGCATTACTTGGAGGCCTTGTGGGAGTAGGTGTGGCTTTGTTGAAGGAAATGTGTCATTATAGGCATGGGCTTTAAGACCCTCATCCTAGCTGCTTGGAACTCAGTCTTCTTCTGCTTTCAGATGAAGATGTAGAGCTGTCAGCTCTGCTTGCACCATGCCTGCCTGGATAGTCCCATGCTTTGATGGTAAGGGGCTGAGCCTCTGAACCTGTGAGCCAGCCCCAATTAAGTGCTGTCCTCATAAGAGTTGCCTTGGTCATGGTGTCTGTGCACAGCAGTAAAACCCTAAGATGCTTCTTAAATTAAGTGGAAGATGTGACTGTCCTCTGACCTCCATAGATCTGTTATGGCACCTGTGCACCTTCATTCACACACATAAACACATATCCTATGCATTACATATATGTACACATGCAGATACCATAGTAAAATAAGATTTATGACTCTTAAATCCTTAAATATAGCATTTTTCAAAGTGCTTAAGTGCCATTTTTTCTTTGACATCACTTTGTCATTTGCTGACTTTTCCCTCAGCCACTGACTACAGCCTCTGCATGTTGAAGTCTGTTGATATCTAGGGTAGCGATAGCCTGGCTCCTGCCTACTCTCTATACACTTTGTTTCCCATTTGCAAAGACCACATAAAAGCTGTAAAAGCAGAGGACAGCAGGCTGGGTCTTGGGCTTTTTACATGTGTAGAATAGTAAGAAAAAAACAACAACAACAATTTCCCCACCAGGCTGCAGTGGATGCTGAAACCGGAGCCTCAGAGAACGAAGGCTGCTAACAGCCCCAAGAAATCTGTCCCATCATCTTGGTCCCTCCATGAAGTATTCAAACTCAACACAGAGAAAATAAGTGTACAATGGGGAGAGAGACCATTCACTGTTACACCATCACCATGAAGGTTACCATCAAAACATACTCAAGGAAAAAAACAAGCCTGAATCCAAAGAAGATGCTGCCTAAGATCGCTGAACTATGAAGCCAAATATCTAAATGTTTAAACACATAAAGAATTTCCCCTTTCAATCCACATAGTCTCATGCTGTCAAGAACTTCACAGGATTCCTTATTAAGAGCTGACAGGCTTTGCTGGAAAGCAGGCCTCCCCCCTCTCTAGCAATACAGAAGTTATTGGTACATTCCTATTTTTCTCCAAACATAGGAGGAGGCTTGCAACCCACTGGCTTTGAACCACCATGAAAATGACAGATTGCTACTTTGTGATAATTGTCATAAGATTCCATGCCTGAAACTGAGATCTTTTCTTCTTTTCCCACTTCTTCTATTTTAAGTGACCCTATTAATGATAGATCTCTACTTGAAATAATTGGCTATTCTAAAACTGAGAAATAAGCACTTTCCTGTCCTCATTGTTTTTCCTTCTTTATCTCTAACAGCCCCAGGAGATCACAAACATTTGTCCTCGGGGCAATATCAGCAGTTAATGATTCATGTTCAAAGTCTGTGAGTTGTCTAATTAACAAAAGGCAATGTTTTACAGAAGCCATTTTTGCTTTCAAGTTAATAGCACACCGCAGATACAAATGCTACAATGCCATGCAGGTCTTCAAGGCTGAGGTATGCTACTGTTCCCAAACATTCCAGTTTCACTTATCTGACCCAAACGTCAAGCCATTAAAAACAAACCACTCTCGTCTGTTTCCTTTTGAATGACTGGCAGTCTTACAGCACCGTTCACACATCACATCCTCGTGTAATGTACTCATACAATTTATGTTTCAGTTTTTGTTAAATGGGGCATTTGATTAATGAAAATCATATGAGCTTATTTTCTGTCAACTATATTCATAATAATATCAGTTATTAAAGAAATCAGAATCTTTAAAATAACTCAATCATCTTTTAACATAAATGGTGACACATGAAATATTTCCTCAATAGCATGCGTGCGGTAAAACTTCTGTTACTATAGCGACGTGTCATTCTGCATTTTCATACAGAAAAACGGATGTTTGATAAATATTGACATTTTCAAAATTACAGTATGTGTATGTGTCTCTGTTGTCAATGCCTTTGAAATCAGCAAAACTTAAAACACTTGAAATGAAAGTTTTATAGATACATCTTGATCTTAGATCTTAAAGCAACCTCTTTTGCAAGGAACAACAGCAAGCTTGTGCCTCTGCGATGGCTGAACATTTTGCCAGTTCATTTCCTTTCATTGTTCATTTCCTGGTCTGTGTTCCATAAGCAAGCAGGATTGTAGCTTTGCATCTTTGCTATACAGCACAGTAGTTAAGAACATCAGCTCCCAAGTGCAAGCTATCTTGGTCTGAATTTAAAGACAAAGCTTTCTATTTTATGGAACTTGGAAAAGTTACTCAAACTCAAAGTATGACTTTCTTGTCTGTAGCATGGATACACCAGTGTTATTTTTCCTTATGACTAAGTAAAGGTAATATGTTCAGAATGAGTGTGCTTAATACTCATCAAGTAGAAGCTCTTATTTGCATATCTAGTCTCCCTGGCCCTGGGATAGTTACCAAATGCTTATTTAAAGTAAAAATGGATTCGGAGTATGTTAGACCATGCCGGTAATCCCAGTACTTAGGAGACAGAGGCAAATGGATCTCTCTGAGCTTTATACATAATGAGATCTAGTTTAAATTAATTAATTAGTTAATTAATTTAAAACCACAAAATAGTCTATGCTCCATAGTTAGCCTCTACAACTCCTTCCATGGGTATGTTGTTTCCCCTTTTAAGAAGGAATGAAGTATCCACACTTTGGTCTTCCTCCTTCTTGAGTTTCTTGTGGTTTGTGGTTTGTACTTTGTGTATTCCGATCTTCTGGGCTAATATCCACTTATCAGAGAATGCATACCATGTGTGTTCTTTTGTGATTGGGTTAACTTGGCCCTGTGAAGATTCTATGCCCCAGTGTAGGGGAATGCCAGGGCCAGTAAGCAGGATGGAGTGGGGTGATGAGCAGGGGGAGGGGGAGGGAACAGGGGTTTGTTTTAGTTTTTGTTTATTTTATTTCTTTTTTTTTTTGGAGGGGAACTTGGTAAAGATATTGTAAATAAAGAAAACACCTAATAATAATAATGATAATAATAATAATAACAATAATAATAATAATAACACAAAATAAAACACAAGAAGTAAATGAGCTATTAAACACAAATACTGGTATTCTTATTTACAGATGTTGAGGTTTGATGTGTTGCTATGTATTGTAATGCTAAATTCTGTACCTGAAGGGACATAAGTGCCTTTAGGTGAATTCTCACATTTACCAGATTTTGTTGGGTAAACCTTGCTCCCTAACTTAAAACTATTGGTTAATAAAGATGCCTAAAGCCCATATCTGGGCAGAAGAGAGACAGGCAGGGCTTCAGTTCCTGGGCTTGGGGTCTAAGGAGAGACCAAGGAGAGAGGGAGAGGGAAAAGGAGGAAGATGGCATAGGGAGATAGACGATGAGAGCATGGCCATGTGGACCAGCCAATTGCAGTAGAATCAGGCAAGGCAGCACATGGCAAGTTATATCTTGGGGTTATTGACAGGGGATTAGACCAAACAGCATAGAGGGTCGATATCTGCCCAGCACTGGTGCTTTAAGGTTTATTATAAATATAAAAGTTTTGTATGTTTTGTTTGGGAATTAAATGATCTAGATGTGTTAGAAACCCCCAACTAATGTTTATTACTACATATTGGTGAGTAAAACTCAGATTCAAAAAGTGATGGGGCTTGCCCTATGTTAGCCTTCTAGTAAGGAGCAGAATCATTTTTTAAAACTTGGTCCATCAATGGCCAAACTACAGGCAGATACTTGCTGACTTCAACATAGTGTAAGCTTTCTTCTGCTGGAAAGGTTCCTAAGGTTTTTTTGATTGTTTGTTTGTTTTTCTATTTTTTTAGGAGCCAAGTGATTTCTCTTGTATTAGGAATGATTTTTTTAAATGATTGGGCAGAAATGTCACAAGTTCCCTCTAAGTCACTGCTAATTAGTCCACTAAGGATCAATAGTATGAAATTGGGATTTTTTTTCCCAAAATCTTCTCCCAAACTCAGAAGAATGAGGGACAGTTGATAGTTTGACGTCTCTGCCGCTTTCAATCTTCATCAAAATTGGTTTCTCATAATTATGAATCGTGATTCTCAGAGAGACAAGTGCCAGTCAGGCGCTGTAAAGCTTGCTGAAGGATTACATCACATGTAGCAGAGCATGGAAACTTGAGTGTTTGCTCCTAACTCACCAATCACAGAGAGAGCATGGAAGCCATCTATGCAAGGGTATGTTAAGTAGATCTCTCATTCGCAGCGACAATCACTTGAGTAGTAATTGTCACATATTGCCTTATGCCATGACTGTGAAGAAAAGCATATTTTATGAGAAATATATAAGTGTATTTCTTGACTCTACATAGGTGAAATCTGTCACATTTGTTCATCTACGGGAAGTCATTACCAAGATAGATGTTCTTAATATGTGCATTCTAAGGAAGATCCAGTTGTTACTCTGGAAGTTTTGTCATTCTAACACATTAGGGTGTTATGTGATTCTTCCTCCTACTCTCTCAGATCTCAGAAAGGAACGGTAACTACAACTTACATGCAAGACTTTTTAATTGCATCGGATCTATCTACATTTAAAAGGATTTGTTCAGAAACTATATGCACATAAAATTTATCTTTTCCTTTCATATTCTATAGTCACTAAAGAGAATTGGATTTTATTCTCTAGAGCTAAAAGATGTCCTAAATTTAAATACTAAAGAATTAGATATTAAAGAGTTATCTAGAAATGTAATGGATAATTTTCATGTATCTACTTGTGTCCAAAGTCTGCAATATGCTTCTATAGCCTGCATGGGACACCTCCTGGAGAAAAATGAGAACTTGATCCTTGGTGCCTACAGATCCTAGATGCTACACAGTGCAGCATCAGGAAACAACAGCAGATGTTTTCAACACTCAAATTGGAGAAAATACATTTACCAGGGACTATAATCATAGAACTATCACATGGGATAGTGTGTTTTCTGGAAAAAGTGTACAATTCTGCTCAATGACAGCTTGGATTCATAAGTTGACTTGGCCAATGAAATGTAGTCATGAATTAGGATAGATGCAAGCTGAAGATATATGATACAGTATAATTCAACACCATCATTATTCCTTTGCAAAAGCTCTCAGCCCTATATCCAGAAATGACAAGACCCATGATAGTAGGGCCACAATTGATCCTAGTATGTATTGTGATCAAAGATACAAAAATATCTTGCTGTATGATTTTAGTTGGGTTCTGATATGAAGTATAACTCATCAATATTTTTATGCTCTAATTACTATAAAATTCTAGAGAAAAGGATCTCTAATAGATATCTTCTCATCCAGTCTCTCTTGAGTCCCCTGTGTACTACCACTTACCTTCATTCTACCACTGTCTCCCTTATCCACAGGCCTTCCATATTCACAACACAAATTATAACCTTTCTTTTTCTGTTTTTCCCCTTAAAATGCTCCCATCTTTTTGTTTCTCCTGGCTTGACTGTGACCTTATTGTCCACTCATCTGTAACTTTTAGTTGTTTTCTTCTTTCCAATGACCAAAGTTTGCCAAGGCCTTATTTCTGTTCATACATCTTTTCTTTTCTTTTTTTTTTTTTTTTTT
>NW_022196903.1:100956057-100976454 GCF_008632895.1 Mastomys coucha
CCAGCAATGAAGTAATGTTCCTCTTTCTCCACAACCTCTCCAGCATCTGCTGTCACCTGAGCTTTTCAAATCATCTCATTTAGACCTTGGTTTTAAGTGAAATCTATGTAAAAATGACTCTCTATCCTAAACTCAATTTAGCTTAAAAATCATGTTTGTCTACTTGACATCACTGTCTGTGCATCTATATTCCTTACCATCTAAACTCTGCCAAGAGAGAATTATTGATTTTTCCTGACCCTCTCACCATCTTCCCCATCCTTACAAGTAGCCTTGTACAGACCTGACTATGCCAAAATCTCAAGCCAGGATAACCCATCGCCAAGCTAAAGAGGAAGCATTACTAATATAGTCCCAGAAACCTGCTGAGGCGATGCTTGCAATAGCTTCTTCCCCATAGTTCTCAGCTGAAAGCAGTGCTCCTCTTGATGCCTTCCTCTCAGACTCTAAGACCCTAAAACTACAAAAGACTGGATTTCTCTCAGTTTAAAATACCAGTGTACAGTTCTTTATTATGACAGCTATGCCAACCATATGAAGACCCTGCATTGTCAAATGAAGAAGAGATTCATTCTCAACCATGAGAGGCATCCACATCCCTCCATCATACTCAGGATGTGTCTTTGGGTTCCAATGTGAAAGACAAGCCACTTCAGGTGGGACCCTTGCCCTACAGAAGTGAGCCTAGGAAAAAGATCACCTTTGAATAGCTTACCTATAGACACCATAGTCTAGACACACCATTTACTCCCCAAATCCTGCCATTTGGAAAGGGGCCAAACTTTGAGAGGTTGATCTCTGTTATATTGTGACCCACCATCCTCTGTCCCAGCTGTTAGCAACATGTGGGTCGAGACCATTTAAGAATCACATATCAGATATCCTACATATCAGATATTTACACTGCAATTGATTACAGTGGCAAAATTATAGTTATGAAGTAGCTACAGAATAATTTTATGGTAGGGCGTCACCACCACATGAGGAACTGTTTTAAAGGGTGGTAGCATTAATATAAATTCCAGCCCATTCTCCCATTCTCCCATTCAAGAATCTTTCAACTCTCTTGCTTCTACTTCCTCTGATTTAGTGGCTATTCTAGCTGATCTTTTATATCTACTAATCCCAAACACAGATTGATATCTCAACTACCAAGGAAGACATGACCAGTCATGATTTATTGAACTGGTAACAGCTTTATGAAGCACAGTGTCTAGTGTGAAAATGGTCACACTGGGATGAGCTCACATCTAGAATCCCTCACAGCCTGAACAGTGAATCAGCCTACATGTAAGTAAGTCAGTAAAGACTTTTGAGCTGCCAGGCAGAAATACTTTAGATGGTTTCTAGACAACCAGACATTTCTTCTGTTCCCTACTATGTTGTTTCCTCTTCCTTTAGTGACTCATATTGTTTTAAAACTTTTACTAAATAGTATAAAGTAAAAGAGGCTGAAGACCATGGCCTACACAAGGAAGCTCCTAAACCATTTTTCTTCTTCTCTCCCAGGAACTTCCTACTTACTGAACATTTCAAAGCTCCTCTACAGTACAGAAATGAATCTGGTCTTTGCCTGGTAGCTTATCCATTATAATGCTATTGTTTCTGAGAATAAAAGCACCCCAAGGTAATTAAATAAGAGTTGGGTAGTTTTTTCGTGAAACAAGAAGTAAACAGCCTATGCTTTTTTTGTGATAAATGAGTTTTTTCCCTCAATAAAGCAGTATTGTACGGATGCTACAACTCATTTCCTTTTCATGACTAGCTGTAATCCTCTGAATGAGCTGAGATGCTAGTGTTTTAGGACATATACTATTACAAAAGAGGTTTTGTTTTGTTTTATGTACATAGTGTTTTGTCTGCACACCACATGGATGCCTTGTACCTGTAGAGGCCAGAAGAATTTGTCAGATCTCCCAGAACTGTAGTTACCCAGAGTTGTGAGCTACCGTGTAGGTTCTAGGAATTAATCTTTGGCCCTCTAGAAGAGCAACCAGTGCTTTTAACCACTGAACCATCTCTTCAGAAGTGTAGTTTATGTATAATCACATATACGAAAAGAATGTTCATAGATACTTAATAAATGTTTCTATATAATACCCACCAAATACATATTATTTTACTAAGATGCCTTGAGGACTGATAGACATAGCAAGGAAGATTCCCACAAAATTGCATATTTTACCACATTGTCTTATTATACCAGGCATATGTAATACCTACCTCAAGCCTTAATGTTGCAAGAAATAGCTACAGGACATTAGAATATTATCCCCACTCTATAGAAAAAAAAAGAGGAATATATTTAGTTGGATCTATAATACCCCAAGCTAAAAATTCAGAAGATCTTCTACTTAAATGGTTCCCATGCCTGGTCCAAACTGTTCTAAAATTCTAAATTCTTTAAAGTTTCAAAGCCATTGTCCTCAAGGTTACTATCATTCTCCAACTGCTCTTAGTCTGAGGTTCTAATTATGGCCTCAATCACTAGAAAGACTGGGATTCATGGATCTAAAGAAGAATTAAAGAGATTCCCTTTTCAATATTAAACTATTTTCATATATTTAGAAACATTTGTTTGGATGCTTCTATATTGTTCTATACCCAGAAAGTTCTAAATACTGGAAAACATAAGTGGGAAAAAAATGAAGTTATTGTTCTGTGAAGAGAAATTCCTGGAACAACCCTGCCTTCCCTGAACCTCCTACTAAATGATTAAATGATTAGAACATCACTCCTTGTCGAGATGTTGGAGTGCTGCCATCCAGAGCCTAATTACAACTTATGTTAGGCTAACTTTAGCCTCCTTCATAGCCATTCCTTACCAACTTCAATGTCACAACTCACATCCTTGTGACTATTAGGTGAAACCATTTGTAAGGTATAAAGATAACACTCACACCGAACTAAAGGCTAAGAGTATCCTTAGACAGCATCTAAGGCCTAGAACCTAGATTTCCCAGCTTTGATGTAACTCACCTACCTGATTGTTTCCACCAATGTATTTGAAAGGTACCTTAATGAATGAACGTCCTTGTCTTGTTACTACAGAAACATTATGAAACAGTTACCATGTTTAAATATGGGGCTTAGGAAAATGTAGCTCTGTTACTAGACCATGGTTATTTATATTTAACTCTGTAATAAACCATCCTTAATCCTTCTGAGGGGAAGGTTGTGTTTTTGCAACAACAGTTCACATGAAATATGAGTACTTTCATGAGATACTAGATATATGAAGGGGTTTTTACCAAATGCCTCTTCAAAGTGAAAAAGTATGTAAGGTAGAAAGAGACTTCTGAGTTTCCATGGGCAACTAAAGGTACACTCTGAGAGATTCTTTTCACTGTGGTTGAAACTTGATAACAAAATATAAAAGTAAGAAATATTATGCATTCTCACAATACCATGAATATTAATAATAAATGTAGGTTTTAGTTCAGATCATATGCCTTAAAATAATGAGATTGGATTATATAAACAACATCAACATTGGCTACATGACAATGATCCATAACTTCTTTTCCTTTTTATCTACCTAGCTCTGAGTTCATCTTTAAAAGGAGATTGATAATGTTATAATCTAGCCTGGCTGCTGCCAAGGTCACATTTATCTACAGCTGTGTCTCTTTGATTCTGCACACAGAACCTAAGTTATAAGCCTGTTAGCTGGATATAGCTGAGGCCCACTGATGTGCATTCTATGAGCCTCTCCTTTTCAGTTCACCCACTTCCCAAGATCATATTCTTCTTCCTTAGAATTTAAGACTCCCACTTGCCATACTGTCCTAGAATCTGAGATGACCTAATTACATCCATGTACTACAGGCTACTCATTAAGTACTTGGTGTGGACCTCTATGCATCCTCTAAATCTATAAGAAGGGAACTCACTTACCTAAGTGGACCTGAATTCCACTAGACCTCAATGCTATCTTTCTGTGGTCTTAATATCTCTTTTATAATAAGTCTCTTACCCAAAAGACAATCTGTCTCAGTGTCCCCCTTGACTCCCAAACCAGCAACTTTCATGTTACATCTAGAGTGTATCTATACCTGCAATGTTAAAGCTCTAAAGACAACACTAAATGCCACCTTTGAAATAACACAGCACTGAGCAGTAATGGTGTAGCTTAACTGTAGGAGAGACTGACATAGCATTAGCATGACCAAAGATCCCCTTTGTCTTTCAAGTACAAATAGATGAGCTGTTTTTATCTTTTCCACCAGAGAGACATAATACCACACAGAAGTTATAACCCTACTTAGCTACTGTTTTTCTCCTGATAATCAGCTTTCCATGATATCTGATCACACTCCATAATTCAGATATTCTTATCACCTTTCTCTAGGTGTATAAATTAAGGTTCTGAGAATTTCTATGGTCGGAGACAGAGCCCTTATCAGACTCTATATTTCTGCCTTTCAATGAAAGCCACCAGCTTAAGCTATTCTGCATCTTCTTCTGCATGTTGTGTCATTTCATGCACATTACAGATGAGCTGGCATGATGCTCAAGAGACAAAAATGGAAAGAAGCACAATTCATCTTTCTTTTGTTTTTCCGTCCCTTTCAAATTCTACCAATTGAGGTAGGTGAGCTTAGAGAGAATTATTCATTGCTGTATGGGCTCCTTCCCTTAGTAACAACCAGAACCTGACTGCATGTGAGTAATTTGAGCTCAGATATATCCAGGTGGGAGTAAAAGTAGAATAGGCCAGGTTAGACTGGTGTTGGGTGCAAGCTAAAGGAAGGCTGCTCTGTCTCAGAATACTTGATCAGAGGAAAATCCCTATTTACTTTCTCATGTGTATACTCATTTATTGCTCATGTATGGGCAGACATATGCTAAAAATTACAAGATATACAGTCCATGCATGTACAGGTTATTCAAAGTCATATAATGAGTATGCCCATCAGAGTAAGGAGCCATCCCATTCCCATCCCTAGAAAGTGGCTCGGTAGTGGCGCACGCCTTTGATCCCTGCACTTGGGAGGCAGAGGCAGGTGGATTTCTGAGTTCAAGGACAGCCTGGTCTACAAAGTGAGTTCCAGGAAAGCCAGGGCTACACAGAGAAACTCTGTGTCAAAGAAAAACACACACACACAAAAAAAAAAAAGGACTTGGAGTTCTTGAGCATTGCATGTACTACAGTCCCTTCTTATTCTATGGAGATAGAGAATAGTCGATGTCTTTACCTTTGGCTTCTAATAAATTTATACTATGCACCTTGTCTATCTTTTTGCTTGAGACACTAAGACCTGGTTATCCTGTCATGGGAAACCCTAATGTCTGCTCTGGTATAACAGCCCTTTCCTCTCTCCTTACACTTATTTTCTTCTCATCAAATCCAATTCAAACAGAATACATCTGTCATTTGCAAGTTTGTATAAATTCCCATTGATAACTCAAATTTTAAGGATTTGTCCAAAGATTACAGAATTTTTTCTGAATTTATTTTACAAATGTAAGAACTATCAAAGCAAAATACCCCAAAGGAGAGAAAGAATAACTTATTCTGGAGCCAAATATGAGTGGCAATGATCTGGGAACATGAACAGAGGTTATCACCAATTTATGTTGCAACATGGAAGTAGTTCCATGGAGTTATTTAGTAACAGAACAAAGAAAACCATAAATCAAGACACTACTCAAATACATCAGTGGAAACATTAAGTAGGCATATGCAACTAAGCAGAAAAACCACAGCTACAGATTTCAGATGCTGACTGGTCACTCTTAGTCTTTGGTTGGTAGAAACTACAATTTTGTTAAGTTAATACATTCTGGTGGGTGTCTGTTCATCACAGGATATCAGGTCTGACACAAGGCTGGGGAAGGAATGGCTATTTAGAAAGCTAAGGATAGCGGAGGATCACTTGTAATTAGGCGCTAGACCCACAACATTCCCCCAAAGTCTCGTTTATCATTAAAGTTCAAATGAGTTAATCAGCCTTGCAGAAGGTTTCATGTTGATGGGGCAGCATCCTTGTGGGAACCTTTATTAGCAAGATAAAGCCACAGAGAGGCTATGTACCTACCTTAATTCAGGGAGATAATTACTGCACAGCAGAAGGAGGAGTTGTATCGCCACACTCCCTATTCAGGACTCTCTAGTCCTTCTGCTTTGAAGAAGACTGTTTCTTTCCACTAGAAATTTTCCTTATTTCAAGTTAAGGGCTCTGACTCCTAAGGAATTTCATGTATCAAGGATTAAGTAGAGAAAGCATACTGAAAGACAGGAATCTGACATGCGCCCTTGAAACAGCATTTTGCAGGTGGCTGCCAGAAGACTGCGTCACATTGTGCACACTCCCTCATTCTGCCTCTTAAAAAGCAAACATTTTGGCCCTTCTGCTTCTCTCCAACAGCAACCATTGTATGAAAACACCAATAAAGTTTCAAATTGATGATTACTAGTTGCTGAAAGAAGAAAAGAATAGACTTTCCCTTCCTGGTTATGTCCATTATCATAGATTTTAATTGGTCTCAAATTACAAAGAAAATAGATTGAAATCTATAGCTCAATCCCCAGGTGCAACATTTCATTTTTCTAAATCAATATGAAATGGAAACCATTTTGTGTTAAGTACTTGGCTTTGGCTCTGACATACTAAGGCATTTAGTCATCCAGATAGTAGTTCATATTCTCGTAGACTTGTTTTCTTCTCAATCTTTATATCCTACATAAATGTAAGGCTGTGAATGTCAATGGTTTTTGAGAGTTTCTTGTCTGTCAAAATAACTGTTCAGTCTTCTCCAACTAAGTATTGATGCTTGGGGAGGGGGGTGCATGATGTGTGTGTGTGTGTGTGTGTGTGTGTGTGTGTGTGTGTGTGTGTGTATGCTGTGTACCCTACAGAGACTACTGAGGGCAGAGAATGAGGAAGATTATCAAGATACAGTGGAAGAATGTGGCTTTAAAAGGATGGGAGATGTTCAAAGACCAGTCTCATCGTAGTAGTCTAATGGGTAAGTGTTCATTTTTGGAAAATGAGATCAAGGAGGGAGTAACTCAATGTCTTAACAAATGGCACATCCAAGATGAAGAGAAAAGAAGTAGTAACTATTCATCATCACCTAAATCCAAAACCCAATGTTCTAATTATAAGTTCTACAGATTTTTTTTAATGTCAACAAAAAAATCTCTCACCTCAGAGGAATAAAAAGTTATTCTGGAACATATATAAATGTCTATAGCCTGGGAAGCCAGATTTAGGTCTCCCTAAATTCCATTTTCTATAATTTTGTGAGAAAAATAAGGTCATAAATCAAGGCAAAGTTAAAACAATGGTGGGTACATCAGAGAAATGGGTACAGCAAGATGGTAGGAAACGTTTCTCTAGGCCTGAGATGCTATCTAATGGCATCCTTACCTTTTGTATTGTTGCACGCTAACAATCTGTTAAGAGATTCCAAAATGGCTTTCTTTTATCCTGTTGTATTTCATTATATCATGTTGACTATACTTTAACATCAGTCCCTTAAATATTTCCTTTTTACAACATATTATTTTTATTAGTTATTTTTGACTTTCACATGGTGTACCCCATCATACTCTAAGGTCTGCTTCCCATCCTTGCGACTTTGTACCCCCAAAAAATGACAAGAAGAAGAAGAAGAAAAAGAAGAGGAGGAAGAGGAAGGCAAAAAAGGTGGTATGGTCCAATTTATGCTGCCCATACACTCACTTGAATATGGTCAAACTCCCAGTAACCAACTCCTTCAAGAAAACAGTCCTTCTCCACCTATAAACCCACCAGAAGCCTACAGTTGCGAAGTGTTACATATCAGCATCCTTATCATGTTACATATCAGCATCCTTATCACAGTTTTTTAGAGTTCTCTTTGATGGTTTCCTTTCTAGAATGTTAATTTTAGGACAGTGGGGTGAGGGGTGGAATGCGTATAGGAGTTGTCACAGAAGCCTTCTATGTCTCTCTTTCTCAACAATGAGCCTATAGTCATCAACACCACCACTGCAAAAGTAGCTCCCCTGCCCTTTAGTCCATGAGAAAACAGATTGGATAGTGAATGTCTACATAGTTTCTGGTGTCAACATATGCCATTGACGTCCATAGCACAGTTCAAAGACACCATCATAGACCTTGGTAGCAGTACAAGCCAAGGAGCCATGGCCTTAACTATGGCCTTGTGGAAATGTACTAGCTTACACATACAGACCTGAGAGAATATGTGTGGTCTAACAGTAAGAGTATTTGTGGGTGTGGAGGACACTGTGATTGCTGGTTCCAGAGACTGAAGATTGCCGCCTGACCTTCGGAAAGCCCCCCGCAGCTCTTTCCCCCTCCTTGAAGCCTTCTCTTGTTTATGCATATATTGCCATCCCTGAAGTAAAGCTTTCAGAGCTTGATCAGAAACCTGTCTCACTCTCATTCTTCATGTCTCTTGTCCAACCTCAGTCTCTCTCCCTTCCCCTAGGTCCCTGCTGAATGCCCCACAGGCCTGGGCAGACACCAACATAGTTTCAGGTGGCAGTACAGACCATGGATATCCTCATGGCTTTTGGTGGTAACATTGGCCATGGAACCCCAGCTGAAGCATGACCAAGGACCTCCAACTTGGCCCTCTGTGGCACCATGGCCCATTAACATCAACATGGCTTGAGGTGCTAACACTGACCATGGACATCTACATGGCCCTCTATGGTATCAACCATATGGTCTATGGGCCATGGACATCAACACAGCTTCTGGCTGCAGTAAGACCATGGGCCCAGACATGATCCTTGACAACTTGGCCTCGGATGGCTCAAAGGGTACTCACATCTTCATGGTCCCTAGCAGCAGCATGGTCCATGAATATCAACATGGCTTCTGGCTTTTATCTACTAGTCACAGATGTTAGTTTTGACATGGAAGAGGACAAGGAATGGCTGTTCTGGAGGGACAGAATTTAGCCCAAGGTAACTAAGCCCTGAACCTCCAACATTCCAATCTCTTCCCAGTACTACAGCCAATCAGTCTCTGCAGGCACAGATTCTTTTCTAAAAGTTCTTGCTCACGATACCACTGAATTAATTTGTTTTGTATATATCTGTATGCATGTCCACCATGTTCACAGTAATGTTTAATTTATTTTTGTGTTTATCTGTATGTATGTGCACCATGGCACTCTTTAGTTCTCTACTTCCAGCATGTGGGTCCCATAGATCAAAATCAGGTTGTCAACTAGGCAGTGAACATCTTTACTCGTTGTGCCACCTCACCAGTCCCCAAAGTCTGGACATTGTAATACAAATATATTAGCTTGTGTTTCCCCAGGTATGAGTGAAGTTCTTGGGTAATTTTTTTTTAAAGTAATCATAAGAAATAAGGAAAAGTAAACAGGAGGATGACAGGAAACAAAGAAAGGGAGAAGTTGTAACATTGATCTGGTTCCCACTGTGAACAGTGAGGACCCAGTGCTACTAAGACCAAGATAGCATTAGGAACCTATGGGCAACTCAGAAATGGACTTCCTAGGAAACCAGAGAAGTCATCCAGCCACTCTTGTAAAGGGTTTGCCCACAGAGGCATGTCACTTCTCTGGACCTGTATTGTTACTAAGCAAATCTAGTGACTTGAGCAATAAATCATAAATACAAAAGCAAGATGCTTGAGCCATGCCACTTTGAGAAAATCTCTATTACAACCAAAATCAAGTGAAATAAAGGGAGATATGAAAGTGCACCAAGGATCTGCTGGATGACTTAGTGCATAGAGTTTAGGGTTTGTTTTGCAAAGAAGCCCAAGGAGACCGTAAGGAGGGTAAGTATGTTAGTCAAGGTTTTTCAGAGAAACAGAATCAATGAGATATTTAAAGAGATGAGAAAAAGGATTATTACGGGAATTTGTTCATGTGGTGAAAGCTCAGTCTCACAATACATTGTCTTTAAAGAACCAGGAAGACTTGTGAAAGAAGGCAGCCTGAGTCCTGAAGCCTTGAGAGAGGGAGGGCTGGTAAAAGAAGGCAGCCTGGGTCCTGAAGCCTTGAGAGTCTGCATAAGGGTAAGAGAGAGACAAATGTAAATCTTAGAGTCTGAAAACCTGATGCCCAAAGCCTGAATAAAGATGGGTGGCACAGTTCCAAAACTGAGGGTGATCTAGCTTTTCTTCTATGTCTTGTTCTTTTGGGTCCATCAGTATGTTAGAAGCTGCCCAATCCTCAGTAGTGGTCTATATTCAAAGTGACTTAATATTTTATTTATCAAATAATATAAATAAATATAATAAATGATAAATAATAAATACATGTTTATTAAATATTATATTTTATTTATCTTGATTTTATATTCAAAGTGACTCAAAAGTGATCTGACAAAAATAAATAGGAAATATTCATGACAATTACACTCCTTGTTTCTGTTACAAAAGTTGTTTTGAAAGTTTCATTCATTTATACAAAATATATTCATTATAACCATCACAACTCCCTCTCTCCCACTTACCCTAGAGCTCCGCACCATTCCTCCCTCCCAACCTCATGACCTTATTTTATTGTTATTCAGTCCCCTGTGTCTAATTAGAGCTGCCCATATGTGCATGGGTCTGTTGCCTTTAACAGGGGCTTAGGCAGCCCAGCAGCAGCCAAATCCCTAAAACTGAATGAGTCTCTCTCTCCTTCAGCAGCCATCAACTATCAATAGCTCTCTGATAGGGGGTGAAGCTTCAGGGGCCCCTTCCCTATCTACACTGGAATTTTAACTGGTTTGGTCTGGAGCCGATCCTGTCTATATAACAATGCATGTGCCCACTGTGTCATATCTAGAAGCCAGTGTTTCACAGAACCCCTCTCCATCTGCCAGTTCTTACACTCTTCATAACGACTCTTCATTGAAGTCACCTGAGCCATGATGGTGGGAAGTTGATAGTGACGACCAGTCTACAACTGGGCCTTCAGTGTCATTTATACTCAGCACTTGGATGAGTTAAGTAGACATCTTGTTTCTACAAGAAAGCAGCCTGAAACAGATACTATTATTTATAACCACATCCTTCTCTTGACCATCCTTCAGATCCCCTTTGCCTTCAGCAAAATCTTCAGCACTGTGGAATTTTTTTATATTCTCTTCCTCTCTGCATTGTGGGGAAGACCAATGTCACATTGGTAGTACAGAGGAGTCATCCTCATTGACATCCAGCAACAATGCTATGACAGTCTCTGAGTGTCCCTTTAGCCAGCTGTGCAAGTCACAAAATTAACCATAATGTTGGGAAGCCTACACTCTAGGTCTTAGGAGTTCTATCTCTGCTAAATGTAGAGCAAATTTATGTCCAGCATGTATTAAAATCACCTGAACAATTTGTCAAAAAAATTCATCCACTTCTTCCTTTTCATAAAATTTCTAACTGTATAGGTCCTAAAATAGAACCAAAATGTGTATTTATGAACAATTTCAAGGTGATACTACCACCACTCCATGAAAGCTGAATGATTCTTAGTCAGAAGTCACAGGGACAACTTACATTCCAAAGGGATGTCACTCTTTGACAGGAAGAGTGACAAAGAATCTCTGGAAACCTTTAATGCACTATAAAGGACTTAGTGAAAATATCTGACATAAGAATAATTACATCCAAGAAGGTAAAAGGCAATCAAAAGAATGGGTGGTGATGAAAAGGGTTTGTTCACATTGTGGATCCCCACAATACATTTGTACTATCAAAAGTATATGTATTGATTTTTTCCACACATGCTCTTTGTGTTTACAATGGTTTCCACTAAAACACATGAATATACATAAATTTTCACAAAGGCAAATCATTTATACAATATGCATTGAACTTATAAGCTAAAATAAATTATTAAAGTATCAATATGCATAAAATAAGCAAGCAATATGACAGAAGATGCCCTTAAGCCATACTTTAATGCCTGTGTAGTATAAACTATCCATTGTAGAATTTACTCCCTAGTTCCCTGCTATTTCATACAGAACAAAATCATACGATAGATGTGAGTTTCTATATACCTGAAGTAATATGACTCATCTTCCTTACTTTAACAAAGAGAAAAGAGCCAAAGCTTATTTTGTTTTTCACATATTCACTTTGGGAAGAGGATAAAAAAAATAAAGAATAATGTCAATATATCAACCACTTACAAGTTGATCTGGATTCCTGAGTTGAATGTTATTGTTTTAAGTTTTTACAAAAATAAGCAGTATTAAATTATAAAATTTTCCAAATATACCTACTTTAATGTTTCAAAAAGAAACAATGTTTCAAGAAACATTGTCCTTCAAAGACACACACACACACACACACACACACACATACACACATACTCACACGTGGGCTTCATGAATGCAGAGTAAGAATTCTATCATTTCCAGTCCTAGAGTAACTTTTAGAAAAAATTATTATTAGAAAAATCATGACCTTATCTTGTTCCCATCACTATATAAACCATATTCCCTGTCTTCAGTTTCATTATCTATGAAATGTAGAAACTGGAAAAGGTTCCACTTAGCCTCAATATTTTAAATATGAACAACATGTTGATAAAGTTATATTTTCTAAGATAGTAGATTATTCCAGCAATATTAACTCTTACACAGAGCACTCAGAACCATTCTACTCTTTGTCCTTGACAAAGAGTCTTGAAGTCCAAATGGTAATTCAGGAAGGAATATGTCAATTCTAAAAGTTTCTTTTCTTTCTCTTGTTAGTCATGAATGCTGGTATAGTGTTGTTTCACAGCTAGAACATGTCATTGCTCTATGGAACTTTTGCATTCTAACACTATATAAGGGACTTATGAAACTTGAAACTCTATTTTCATTGTGTTTTCTGAAGAAAACAAAGCAATTTACATTCCTACAGGAATGGTGTTTTCATCTATTCCTGATAATACAAATAAGAAGCCTGACAGTATGCACAGTAAGAAAGAGGATGATAGGAGAGAAAAGAATCAAAGATGTGTCTGGAGGGCAGAATATGTCTAGAAAATGCTATGCTATATTCAAAGATGTCACCAAACTTCACAAGTTTTTGTCAGAATGCTGTTTGTCTCTGTAACAAGTGGCAATATAAAAAGAATGTGTTACTCTTCAAATTTAGAGATCTTCAAGGCAGAGAATACAATGAGGGGGGTTCCATAAAAGACAACCCGTATCAAAAAGAAAACAGAATTTTTTTAGGATACCTTGATCCCCTCGAATGTTTCTTGACAAACACACAGAATGACAGATTCAATATTCAGTTTTCTCTTTAGTCTGTGTTAATGTAATATGCTCTGTTCCCCAATGATACTGACAGAAATATTGAATAATTAAACAAGAGTAAAATACTAAAAGAACAGAAATGGTATGACTGCACTCACTTTTCAGCCCCAAATTAGAATGACCTAAAAACATTGCCTTAGTGGTGTGTGTGTGTGTGTGTGTGTGTGTGTGTGTGTGTGTGTGTGTGTATGTGTCTGTGTATAAATACTTTTGTGACAAATAGCCAGATAAGTAAAACATTTTGCCTAAGATCACTGCTCAAGGTCCTCACACTTCAAAAGTAGACCCAGAACTTGTTACCAACAACCAGGGCTGCTATGTAGACTTGAACACCAAGTGGCCAGTGAGTAAGACCCAAACAGACAAAAGAGATACATCTAGTCTTGAGGTAATTAAAATCCTTTCTTCATACTGTCACATGTAGGCAAAAGAGCCATGTCATTTACTCCACCTACTCTACCTGTGCATGTTGAGAGTGGGTGGGGAGCTGGGAGTGACTAAGCATATTCCATTACACAGAGTAAACATAGGAAGACCTTACCCAAATATACTCTCAAGTCTGCGCTCATTTCCCAACCATAACCTTTTCAAACTTCAGCCCATGAAAAACTGTAGGTACAATTATTGGAAGAGAAAAGGTGTCTAAAGATCTTGACATAGCATCATTGTCTATAGTACAAGCTACAACTATAAGACACTTCTTGATGCATTCAGATAGTCCAAATGCCTATAGTTCAGATTTATTAAAAGATTCAGTATATGAATTATACTGAGTCCAAAGACATATAGAAAACCCCCAAATTGCATTAATCCTATATGAAGACAGGAAAAATGATGAACTCCAGTTCTACTAAATTATTAACTACTATACACTAAAGAATGCTATAAAACCATTCTATTACCACCATTTTGCTATCTGAGCAGAGCCACAGCAATTGGCAAGAATAAGTACCTCATAACATCAGGCAAAAAGAGGACAAATAATTAAGGAAGTTTGTTATTCTGAAAAGTATTGGCTATGCTCAATATCAGAAGTACTGGGAAAATGCTAGTTATGAGAAACCAAAATTATGATTGATGGCCTCAGGGATCATGTGCTTGATATGAGCCTTATTGATCTATACAATAACAAAGTTACATTTAGAAAATGAAAGCTAATTCCTGAGGCTGTTCAGGGCAAAACTGTCTAATTTTCATAGCAAGACAAAATGTATCCCATGGCCTAAATTGGCAGACACAATGGAAGTATCCGCTGATGTCAAGGCAACCAGTAAAAGGTTACATCCATGCTTTGTTTCAAAGTAAAACACAATAAGGCAAAGCAAATGTTCAAGGCCTCCTGTACGCAGAAGCAATAGGTAAGTCTACCAGGTCTGGAAGATGGTGGAAGGAAAGTGGAAACTCAAAGGCAGGGGGTACAGACAGTCAGCGACCAGAGAGAAGTAGTTATTCAGTGAGCTCCTGACAACATTGGGAAAACAGAAGAAAGCCCGGTCCAGTCTCCTCAGCCCCCTCAGGCTGTCATTAAGAAAATGAACATTCAGAATAAGCCTAGGCTAGAACTGGGAATAATCTCCGACTTCATGATGAAGACCATCATTTTGGAAAAGTTGCTAGTGACGAGACAAAGGCTAAAACTGGACGAGGTAATGGAAGGATGTGAACAACCAGCCAAGAGATTCTAATAATAATTGCAAGGTGTCCTTTTTGTGAGAAAAGTTCTATGACAGAAAACCACCACAGGGTATTTATCCAAACAATTTTAAAATGAAGATGTTATCTGGACATGGTAACTATACCTTGAGCTCACAGTTGCCTGTTAGAATTTCACTCTCAGGCTTCATCACATACATTTATTTGCTTGCTTGCTTGCTTGCTTGCTTGCTTGTTTGTCTGTTTGTTTATCAGAGTAGGTGTGCCATATGTGGAGGTCGGAGGATGACTTTTGAGGGTCAGTTATCTCTCCTTCCACCATATGTGTTCCATGATGGAACTCAGCCTGTCAGGGATGGTGGCCATCACCTTTTCCCACTGAGTCAACTCACCAGTCCTTATTTCTTTTTTAGATCTGCCCAGTGCCATGTATCACCTTCCTTCTAACCTGGTGCTTCATTTCTGCCACAGCACATCATTTTACGTTCCTTCTTAGAAGCCATATCTTTCTTATTTGACTATTTTCCTCTCAGCCTTACAAGATTATAACCAAACGTTAGATTTAGATTGTTTTGCTTAATGTTGTTGTTGTTGATGTTGTTGTTGTTGTTGTTGAACTCTCTCTGTAGAACAGGCTGACCTCTAGCTCACAAAGATTCACCTGTCTCTGCCTTCTGAGTGCTGGGATTACATGTGTGTGCCACTCTCCTGGGTGTTTTGTGTAATTTTTTTTATAAATATAAATAATTGAGTAGGAAATATATAAGTATTTAATAATATTTTTCTTGAGTTGTCTTGACATTGCTTAATAATCATCTTCATGAAAATACATAGACCACAACTTAATAAAACTACTTTGCTATTTAGTGTTTTATCATAAGCCAAAGAAGAAACACTACCTATACTCAAAATTTCTTTTTATCAGTCTTTTAGGTAAATGACACGGCTACAATTCAAGCTAAGCAGAATAAGATAAACTAATAAACTAATGGCCTGGATGGTAAGGAAGTGCAGGAGGATTTCTGGCTAATAGCATACTTGCAGGTATGTTAGGGACCTAAGTCATCAAAACACTGGTGACCCCCATTTCATGCCTCTACTACCCTAGCAATTCTCAGAAGGCTCCATTCTTATTGTGGTGTAAGGAGTGAACAGGCATTTTCCTCTCATCGCTTTGTATTGCTAAAACTCAGCATCTTGAGTCAAGAGAAAATATCTTTTTCCAGAAATCCCAGAAAAGAAAACATTTATGTACGGATTCACTGCCAGTGATATTGTGTGTGCCACATATCCATCTGCAACATAGCCATCAGTTTCTCTTTAATGTTTCATTTCATTTTCAAGGTTATTTTTGTTTGTTTAAGGCAAGATCTTATAGCCTTGAACTCACAGTGATTCCCCCTGCCTGTCTCCCAAGTGCTAGAATTAGAGGGTTGTGCAACCATACTCAGCCCATTTAATATTTTCTATTATTATAAATTAATCACAAATAGTGAGTTTTATGACATTAATGTACATGTGCATAACATATACTGGTCACTGTCACCACCTATGAGCCTCTTTGCCCCTTCCTACTCCTCCTAGCCTCCTCCTCAGCCCATCAAGCCCTCCCTCTACTTCCATGAGTATGTACTTTGTGTGTGCCTCAGCGAACATCTTTAGTGCTCACAGGCACACCCTACATGGGCTACCCAACTGCAGAAAATGTCCCTTCCTCCCCTGTCAAACATAAGTTCTCAGAGAGGAGTGTGGCCTCATGAGCCTCTCTCCATTCCATGATGTTGACAGGGGCCCCATCTTGTGCAGGTAGCCACCACAGCTGTGGGTTAAAGATTGAAGTGGCCCTGCCTTGTGCTGAAGGAACAGAGTTGTCCCTTCCTCGAGCTCATACTCCTTAGTGTCAGAAGGTAGACTCAGATATAACCAAGCAGATAGACTGGAGAGAAGGAATTGTTTCCTCTCACAGGGAAACCAGGCTTTGTATCTAGAAGAGAAAGGCTGAACTCTGGTAGGAGGAACAAGACACAGGACCCTCCACGACCAGGAAACATACCTCGGAAAGGATCAAAGTTTCTCATGAAAGCACACAGAATATTCTTGCAGCGGTTCGTTAGGAAGGATGTAACACAGAGATGTGTACTGTGGATTATCATTGCTTCAGTTCCTTGTATCTTATGGATAATGATGTTGTATACTGAAATAATAACAGTTTCATACGCCAAACTGAAAACTATAAGGTGTCCCTATTTTATAACCAAGGGACAAGGAAATACAAACTCAGAAAAAAATCAAATGTTACTTCATAAATTATGAAACCTTTAAACTAAAACTCTTCTATACTTTTAAGAATTTATTAGTACATTTAAAAATGTTAACAGGCTTACATGGTTTCAGTGTTAAATTTAAATGATATATATACAGTTTTTTTTTTAAGGCTATTTACAGGAATCTTGATCTTCTTGTAAAATCAGCTACCATAGTAATTTCAGCTAATAATTAGCTCCTTGGGGAAAAATCCAGCTCCTCACAACCTCACATCCAGACAGAAAATAGCCTTTAGCTCCTCCACCTAACAATGTTACATTCATTATGCAAACACTGTTGCTCACCGCCTTTATAAGGAAAATTTAATTTTTTCCTTTAAATACTTCCAGATATTACATCTATCTTTTCAAGATATTTAGAGGTTAAAAAGTATTGCATTTAAAGTTAATGGCTGGCAAGTTTTTACAATATTAATATGCCCCAGAGTTTGTAGCCTAGAAAATTGTTTGAAAAATGAAAGCCAAATCTAGTTCTTTTTGTCCCTAGTTCATAATCCCCCTGACTAGAAACAGACAACAAACTGAACGCAGTGAGCATTCTCTCTGCTTACTAGGGGTAAAAGACTACTTTTGAGATAAGAGTAACAAATGTACCTCTGTGTAGCTCAGAAATGATGATATTAAGTGCATATGCTGAATTCTAATGTAAATGATTTTTTAAAGAATTTAAAATCTATTTTAAAGATAACAAAAATAGAATATTATAAAATAAAGGAGAATGCAGTGAAAATAAGTCTGGATCAGGGGTCCAGTTTGTTCCCATGCATCCCATGAAGTCAACTTAACAACACAGGTTTCAGGCTGAAGGGAAAAATTTAGGATATTCAAAAACAACATAAAATATTGATCAGTAAAATGGAATTCTAAACTATAGATAATGTCTGTTAAAATTAAATTGAGTCAACCCACCAGTCCATCTTTCTTCCTTCTGTTCCTCCCTCCCTTTTGCCCTTTCTTGGATGCTAGATATTTTTAAAACATGCGATTATAAGTTTGGATCTTCATTGATTCTGATAAACTCACACCACAATGATTTTATAATTGTTTTACTATAGATCTGCTTTTCAGCATGTACTAAAAAGATTTGTCTCAAATAGCTCTTTGTATATAGTAGGATTAAGCAGAATTAAAATCAGAGGATCAAGGCAGCAGACATAATGAAGGGGGCAGGGCAAGCTTTTCTCCAAAGAAGCAGAGCCCAGGAAATCCAAGGGTCATTGATTAATGAATGAAGAATACAGCAAGCACTTAAGGGAAGTGCAGACTGGAAGATGGAAGAGAGGGAGAGAGCAGGGAGGAAGAGAGAGGGCAGGAGGAGCAAGAAGAGGGAAGGGGAACACAAATTTAAAGAAAAAGGGCTACAGATGAAGCTAGGAACAATTTGACATTTCATTCAAATAGGTCTCTTCATAGAAAGATGTTGGAGGGGTGTGTGTGTGTGTGTGTGTGTGTGTGTGTGTGTGTGTGTGTGTGTGAGTGTGTGTGTGTGTGAGTGAGTGTGTGTGAATGTGTGTGAGTGTGAGTGTGTGTGAGTGTATGTGTGTGAGTGTGTGTGAATGTGTAAGTGTGTGAGTGCGAGTGTGTGTATGTGTGAGTATGTGTGTGTGAGTGTGTGTGTGAGTGTGTGTGTGAGTGTGTGTGTGAGTGTGTGTGTGAGTATGTGTGTGAGTGTGTGTGAGTGTGTGTGAGTGTGTGTGTATGAGTGTGTGTGTGAGTGTGTGTGTGTGTGTGTGAGTGTGAGTGTGAGTGTGTGGGAGTGTGTGATGTAGAGGACAAAGATCAATAGTCCATTTTTTCTTCAGATGGCTTCCACTTTATATTCCCAGAGTTATTCACTGAACCTGAGCTCACTACTCCAGCTAGCCAACCATCCCCTGCGACCTGACGGTTTCTGCTGGTCACAGCACTGGGTTTATAGGCAAACCCCATTCATTATACCTGCTTTTCCATGGATGCTGAACTCAGGCCCTCACACTCATGGATCAAGCACTTTACTCACGGAGTCACTTCACCACTCTACCTCTGTCATATGAGTAAGCCACTTGCTTACTTACAGATACAAAATTCATGCATTGACCTTTCTTTATTTTGGTTTTTTGTTTTTTTGTTGTTTTGTTTTTTTGTTTTTTGGTTTTGTTTTTTTTTTTTTGGTTTTTCGAGACAGGGTTTCTCTGTGTATCCCTGGCTGTCCTGGAACTCACTCTGTAGACCAGGCTGGCCTCAAACTCAGAAATCCACCTGCCTCTGCCTCCCAAGTGCTGGGATTAAAGGCGTGTGCCACCACCGCCCGGCGAATCGACCTTTCTTTAAATGGCTCAGAATATACCCATTGCAGCAGGTTAGCCAGAAACTAAAAGCATCCACACAAAGAGGACTTTTAGTCCAGTAAGGATAGAAGCTAGGCTTTTACTAGCTAAGCAAGTCAACATGAGGTTTCTGAGTAGTGCTATGCTTAGGAAGGAGCCCTATGCAGTGCTAAAATAAGGGATGGCTGGATTCTCCATAATCTTCTTCAATCCAGGCACCATCAAGTGCGCAGTCCCATGTCCTTTCCAAGCAGACTACTATCCTCATGCTGATCCCAAAGGCTACAACAGCTTGGTGTCAAATCTGAGCTGATCACTCAATATACTTATTGACAGTTCAAATCCATTAGCTTTTCTCAATTCTTGCATTTACTGTAAAACAGTACTATAACATCAATCCCCAAAATACGGTTAGGGAACCAAACTAGGCAGCATTGCAAAGTATCAAACTATGTGCCTGACCATCATGATAATATAGTATAGGTTAACAGCAAGAAAAAGAAACTGGGTCAAAAGCACAGAAGCTATCATTTAGTGGCTGGTAGCTGAAAGGTCTGTTTAGCTTCCAAAAGCCTGGATTTGACCCAGTTAACCCCATCTTCCTGTGCAAAATAATGCTATCAGTGTCTCAACACCTCTATCAATGGGATTGATTCGACATAAAAGGTCAAAAGGATGTTGTGATGTGTGCTGAAATTCCAGCAACTGGGGCGTAGGAGCAGCAGGACTACGAATTCAGGGTCAATATGAATTAGAGAGTGAGATACAGGCCTATCTGTGTGTGTAAGAAGACATGTTACATTAAAAATAATAGAATATTCCTGAGAGGCTCTGACAGTATCTTACTGACACAGATGTAGAGGCTCACAGCCATCCATCGAACTGA
>NW_022196903.1:100976780-100990707 GCF_008632895.1 Mastomys coucha
ATATCTAAAATAAAAAAAAAAAAAGAAAAAAAATAATAGAATAAAATGAAGGTAAGATAGCCTTTCACTCTAGACAATTTTGTGATTTCAGAAGTATTGTAAACTAAGAATTTCCTAGATTTTCTGATTAATTCAGCTGTCTTATACAGACTACCCCTCCGTATGCCCTCCAGTTTTCTTCATTAATATTTGAAGCCATCAGAAAGAATATATAAAATTATATCAGTCTTGAGCTCCCAGGGTCTCAACCACCAACCAAGGACTGCACATAGAGGGGTCTGATTGTTCAAGCAGCATGTGTATGGTAGAGGATTGCAAAATCGATCATCAATAGGAGGAGAGGACCTCGGCCCTGTGAAGGTTCTGTGCCCCAGTGTAGGGGAATGCCAGGGCCAGAAAGTGAGAGAGGGCGGGGTGGCAGGCATGGGGAGGGGGGAGGCAACAAGGGTTTGTTTTTGTTTGTTTTTTTGTTTTTTGGAGGGGAAACTGGGAAAGGAGAAATTCGCATGTAAATAAAGAAAATATCTAAAATAAAAAAAAATTATATCAGTCTTAAAGAACAGCCTTTATTTACCTATTTTTAAAGCATTGATTTTATTTTTAGTTGTGTGTATCTCTGTGTGTTAGTATGTCTGCGCACACATAAGTGCAGTGCCTGTTAGAGTTCACAAAAGTTCAGAGGTTAGATCCTTCAGTGCTAGAGTTATAGAGAAGTGTGAACTGCACATGTGGGTTAGGGGAGCTGAGCTGCAAAAGCAGTGAAAGTTCCTATCACGCAAACACATCTCCAGCCCCCAGGAATGGCTTTACCTTGAGGAATGATCAAAACCTTCTGGCATTAGGCAGGTATGGCTTTAACTCCTGGCTCTGCCATGCTGATCACACAACCTCACAGTAGTTACTATAGTACCCTGAGAATGTTTACCCCTCTGTAAACTGGAGTGAATCACCTCTAAGTGTGAGAACTCCTCTCTGGAGGCCCCTGAATCCTCCCAGGTTTCAGTAGACATACAGATTGGTTGTTTTGTTTTGTTTTTCAGTTATGACTAAAAAGGCCTAAAGGAATCATTTTTTAAATCCTCTAATATCTTAACACATTTTAATAAATCATACAGCATATACTTAAGAAAATATTACTATGATACCCAATCTAACAAATATAATGGGAATTAAAGTAACAATGAGTTATACAAAATGATTCCTTTAACTTCACTACGGAATTGTGGCAAGAAAGGACAGTTGAAGAGCAAATGTGTACCTCAGACCAGTCTGTCTGTAATTACACACTCTGCAAGAAATGCATTTTAAATTGTTGTAACCAGCACATATTAACAATAAGGCAAAGTCTCCAAACTGAATATTTAAGTAAAAGTTCAGGAAGATTGTTTGTGAATAATGAAACACCATTTCAAAGCCAGAAGCAAACACTACAGCCTGGCTCACTTTATAGTTCTCATGTTATTAGCTCAATAGATTGATTTAAAAATCTTTCTGATCTTTTTCTCTCAGTCAGTGAAAGCAAATTCTTGGAAGCAGAAAAACCTACAGGGCCTTTCATTTCCTATTAAGTACTGTCCACATACATAATATCAATAAATTATGACAGCCCGGAACCCACTGTGAAAGCCCTTATAGTGTATTTTAATGCCTTGCCCACCACATGCACAGAACAAACACCAAATTCATCAGGAGTAAGATTAATCTTAAAAAGTAAGAATAATCCAAGAACCTGGCACTACCAAATTACTTTAGTGCCTTCTCAGTTCTGACTACTTCTAAAATCACAAAACTTTATTCAAAAGTAAATACGATCAACTTATGAGGCATGAAGAGTGATTGCTTCAGCCCTTTTCATTGTCTAGAATAGTTCAGGCAATAATGGTAACAATGCTTACCGATTTTTTGAGAGTTTACAGTGGTCCTGAATCACTGACTGCTGCATGTAACTTATACAGACAACGTCACAGAATCCTTAAAACAATCCCAAATTTAAAAACAAAAACAAAAAAAAAAACAATAAACAAAAAACAAACAAACAGACAAACAAAAACTAATCCCAAATTGCAGGTGAGGAAACCAATATTGTGTGAGATCAAATAATGTGACAAATCTCACATTAAATAAATAATGAAAACTATGGATAAAGGATTAGAATTTAGCTGTGCCCTATAACGTTCATTTATGTACATTTATTGTTTAAATAGCTATCCTTTTTCTAGAGAAATGTCACTATAGTAGAAAAATGACTATGAATCTTTAGGCATTTTGCCCATTAATAGATACAAGTAATTTTTCTCCCTTTGAGTCTAGGTTTGCCTGGTATCTTGTTTGACTCATTGTGATGAGGAGTAACTGAGCTGCTTCAGAGACCAACCCCAAAGAGAGCTGCTTTTGCAATCACAGGGACATCAGAACACCCATGTTTCATTCCACAGTGGAATTAGAACTCAAAGCCATATAGGAGTCCACATGGAAAAAAACAAAGATGTATTCAAGAGTCCCAGTAACCATCAGCAAATGTGACTTGGGCTAACATCACTGTAACCCAGATCAACACCACAGGAGCAAAAGAATGAAGCAGGAAAGAGTACAGTCAGTTCAACATAGAGAGAGGTAATTCATGGTTAGTGTTGAAAAACGTTCAGCTATTGGGGGTGGAGGTATAAGCAATATGAGATAACCTACAGATTCTCAAGATCCTTCCTGAGAAGAGACTGCTCAGTATAGGAAGACAGAAAAATGCAACTCAAAAAAGAGAACAGATGGTGAATTGTTTTTCTGTTGTAGGCATTTAACACTCAGAGCCTACCAAAGGCTCAACTACTGATGTACTGAATCATCTGAGATATTTACAATGTTTTTGAACAATTATTGTTTTAGGAGAATAAAAGCACCTCTAATTAATCATAAAATATGATCTTAAAAGAGAGACAATGTGGCAGCTTCACCCCCCAGGAACAAACTTGGCAATGTCTTTTACCTTCTAGTTGAATGCTCTCTTCTGTTTCCCACCTACACACTAAAATCAGAAGAAACCCTGGGACCCTTTTCTTATACATTCAATTATGCGTTCATTTATATACTTACGAAGCAAGATTTTCCATTGTGGATCAATGCCTGTGTTAACTTTGAAGATTATATATGAAATTAAGATGCTCTTCCTTCCTACCTTCAAGATCTTTGGTTCTAAAGAAGAAACAATTTATTGCTTGATTAATTCCTGCTCATTCTCTAGAGAGTAAAATGGAAGTTAGAAATGTTAAGGGTGGTAGGCAGAAGGCAGTAGAGGTCTTGTCTATATTTTCAACGTTTGCAGTTAGTAATTTACAGAGTAGATTATAGGATATATGCACTGCATTTATGTGCTTTTAAGGGTTTAATTTTTATTTTATAACTCTATGGATGTATGCATATATGTGGAGGTCCAAGGTTGTTGGGTGCCCTAGAGCTTGAATTACAGACAGCAGTGAGCTACCTAATGTGATTTTTGGGAACTGAATCTGAATCCTTTGCAAGAGGAATGAGCATTCTTAGCATCCTTACCTGCTAAGCCATTTCTCCAGCCCCTGTACAGAGTTTTGTAATATTTTATTCTACCCCCTAGAATATTAACTGCGAAAAATACCATGAAAGGCAATGTATTCAATTGCTTTTGCTCCCATGCTTAGTTACCCATAACCATATGCACAGTTACCCATTGCTTAACCTCTGTGAGGCACAATTGTCTTAAATGCAAAACTGGCCTAACTGAGGCCCTCCTGGCCCAAGCAATGATGTTGTGTGCTTATGCTAACAATGAGGTAATTTACAAAACCTTGGTAGTGGGTCAGTACTTACTTACATGGTAATCTTATTCAAACAGGGTTGCCTTTTCAAAAGCAGTACTGTATGCACATATAAAGAAAAAAACTAAAATCAACTAATAAAAATTCTTACCCAAACTTAACCATGTCTGCATGTTCTTTCCCACATTATAACAGGTGATCCTGATAGAACTGAAGATCGTCACACTATACTTTCCTCAGAGATGAGCATGGGACTCCACTGAGTCAAAAATCTTTCTTCCAGAGTTCTTAGATTTGAAACTGACAAAGGAAAAACTTGGATTTTGAGTCACTGGCCAGTATGATATTTATCAAGCATAGTCAGTCCTATTTCGCCTGTAGCATGGACAAGTCAGTAGTTTATAAACAAGCATGACAGTCCCATTAGAAAACAGATGAAAGACAGAGAAAGCCTGGACAACCTACTTCTGATCTCTGGATCCAGCTGCACCTAAAGCCATTATGAAAGTTAATTTTCTCTCTCTCTCTCTCTCTCTCTCTCTCTCTCTCTCTCTCTCTCTCTCTCTCTCTCTCTCTCTCTCTCTCTCTCTCTCTCTCTCTCTCTCCTTCCCTCCCTCCTTCCCTCTCTCCCTTCCTCCCTCCCTCCTCTCTCCCCCTCTTTCCCTCTCTTTTTCTCTCCTTTTCTCTCTCTGTCTCTCCCTCCCTCCCTTCTTCCCTCCTTCTCTCTATTGTTTCTGCTTCTCTCTGCATGAGCCCCTTTCTCTCTTTTTCTTACTCCCCCTCTCCTCATGGCAACTCCCCTGGCCTCAATCCTTGGGGCCAGTGAACTCCCCAGAGATCAGTTATCCAATAAACCTGATTTAAATATAATCTTTTTTAAAAAGTTAACTTCAGAGATAGGCAAGCCATCAGAATCACTTTTACTATTCCAATAAACAGAAGTAGGGTCATGTTCATTTCATCCAAAAGAGTCTTGAGTAAAAATAAAAGCAAGGTATGAGAGACATGCAGTGGGAGTCATCTGAGATATTTCAAGTTTGTTTACACAATTAAATCCAAGCAAATAGAAAGCATCTCCTATCATAAAATATGACTTTAGTTAAAGCTAGAGAGACAACATGACAGTTTCACACTAGGTCCCAACTTGATGACAGCATTCACCTTTGAGCTGAACACTTGGTTTCCCAGCTCCACACTGATACAGGAAGTATCTTGTCCTCACGTTTAAATTCTCATTTCACAAAATGTTACCCTTCAGAATGTAGACATGAACTGGAAGACAGGAGAAAGGGCAAGAAAAGGAAGATAAATTTTAGTTTGTCTTTCAGTACTATACTTAGAACCTCTAACCTTCAGGAAATGCTCTGAAGTCATGAGCCCAGAAAGCCGCATTTATTATCATTAAGAAAATGTAGCTAGGGCTGGGGAGAGAGCCCAGTGGGTAAAGTGCTTGCTATGCAAACCTCAGGACTTTAGTTCAGCTCTCCAGCTCCCACAGAAAAGCTAGGCACAGTAACATACACCTGGAATCCCAGCCAGGAAAGATGGGGTAAGGCTGATCCCTGAAGCTCTCTAGCTGGGCAGTCTAACCAAAATGGTGAGGCTCAGGTTCAGTAAGAGACCCTGTGTTGAAAACAAAGGTAAATTGTGACAGAAAATACCTAATAGCAACCTAAGACCTCTATATGTCCTTTCACAGGCACACACAACTCTCCTTCATACATGGAGACCCTCAGTTACATACACACACACACACACACACACACACACACACACACACGCATGCATGTATGCACACACAAGGACTAATGAACCTATCTGGGCTTATTGGCCCACACCTATAGTCTTAGCACTTGGAAATCTGAGGTCGAGGACTATACTGAGTTTGAGGCCAGAATATGCTATTCAGTGAGTTCTAGGACAACTTGAGCCATACAGTAGAATTTTAGTCTTAAAAACAGAAAGAAAGGAAGGACAAAATGGAAGGGAGGTAGAAGGGAAGGAAAGGAAAGAGAAAGCAAGAGAGAGTAGGTTAACATACTGAGTAAATTAGAATAGAAAACAATACTATGTTCATAATCTATTAAAATTAAATTTATATGTAGAAACTACCACTATTAATTTTCTAGACCTGTGTAACAATAAAGCCAGGTCAAAACAGTCACCTGCTTACTTATGCCTCAGGCATGCTGCAAAAGCACCAACTGAAAGCTACTTGTTAATTTCTAGTGAAACAGTCTTCTGCCTTGAACACTACCTGAGGCCCACACCATCCGCCCATTTGTCTTCTGCTTGCCTTGCCTTTCCTGTGCCCTCAGACATCAAAGGAACATGACAGCGAGACAGAAGTGGTCTGGGCTCTTACTCTAAAACACCATATATAGCAAAGGAAGCATACTAGAAAACTGGCAAACACTGTGTCTGAAAAATAATTACTTGCTGTAGGGGAAACCGGGGTATATTTTATTCTGAATACTAACCCAAAGGAAGAGTCAGACTTGGGGGATCATTACCTTTGCTTACATCCAGAGCTACCTAAAGCTGAAGAAAGGATGCTCAGTAGACAACCATTGAGTCCTTTTTATCCTCACACTGTCAGAGATGAAAGACACCCCAAGCCTCAAGTGCAGCGGAGCTCCAGGCACTGACTGTTTCAAAAGATAAAAATCACCCCCCCACACACACAAAAAAAGAAAAGACTGCAAGTTCACTTTGAAATATGGATAAAAACCAGGCTTCCCTGGGTGGCTACTTTCTAGACACAAATGCTTTAAAAACAAAACCAGGTTGTAATATTTGTTAGGATGACTAAAAAGCCTCAAGCAGCACTGTCTCTTTATGCTCAAGAACATCATCCCATCTCCTTGCACCTTCGAGGCAAATGAGGGCAGAGTGATGAATGATGGGAAATTTGTGGCAAGAGCAGAGATAAAACCTTAACTTTGTCAAGTAGTACACAGGGCCCAGAATAGAGGAACATCAAAGGTAAGAAGAAGTTCTGGGCTCTTCTTGAAGTTTCTCAAACTTTATTAACAGGGATCCTGCAAATTCATTGCAGTATTTGTTTAGTACAAATACTTCCTTCCATCTTGGTCTCTATTGTAGGTCCTGTGGGTGCATCAGTGAGCAACACAAAAAGCAAAATAAACAAACAAAAACTGTGCTCATGTTACACTGTGAGGGACATTGAGAATATGGGCTAACAACAAATTACAATAAATACTATACAAAAAAAAAGGGGTTGTTTCAGAGAAAATAAACCAGGAAGGAAGAACATGGGACGGCAGATGGGGTGATGATGGGCTTATGGTTTTAACTTGGAGTTCAGATTTGAAGAAAAGTGTTAGGAGTGAAGAGAAAAGGCTAGGATTTGGGAGGAAGGATGGGAAAGGCAAGGGTAAGTTCAAAGGTCACAAGGAAGGTTCAAAGGGAAACAAGGAAGACTCACAGCTGATGCTAGAGGCACATCACGGTGACAGGGCTCAAGATGAGGTCAAGGGAGGCATTTGGAACTAGGTTATGAAAACGTTGATAGGATTCCATCTTTGTTTGGATGAGGGACATCCTTCAAGAGTTTTAAGCCAAGGTCTAATGTCTAATGTGGCTGCCTAACTGGGAAGGTAGGAGCAAAAAGAATAGTTAAGAGGACATTAAAATCATACAGTTTGAGAGTTCTGGGGAATTCTGTCTGCATTTCAGTTTCATCGCAAAATCACTATTTTCTTTCCAAAAATACCAAACAACTTCACATAACTTTATAGTAGAATTCTTCCAATCTTCTCTTTATGCTATGATCTTACTCTAATTTATATCACAGCAAACCCCCAAATACATTAGTGTTTTGACTCTAAAGGACCATATCTTCCAATGAAATATAAGAAACTTTAATTTTTTTAACCTATGTATACTTTATTATTTTTATTAGATATTTTCCTTATTTACATGTCATACTATATCTCCTTTTCCAGTTTCCCCTCCAAAAAAAAACAAAAAACAAAAAACAAGAAAACAAACAAAAAACAACAAGAACAAGCCCCTGTTTCCTCCCCTGTCCTCCCAGAAACTTTAGTTTTTGATTTTGTTCTCAGGCAAAAAGTTCCACTGCTGTATTTTCATATTTTCCACTTATTTCTTATTCTGACCATAAGTAAGTGTAATGTATGTGTGTTTGTGTGTCTGTCTGTGTGTGTGTCTGTGTGTCTGTGTGTCTGTGTATGTGTGTGTTCACATATCTGGGTACACACATGTGTGCAGGTACACACAAGTACAAATGTATCTGTATGGATGAAGGTCAGAGGACAGGCTCGGGTGTCATTCCTAAGAAAGCCTTCTCTTTTTGTTTGAAACTAGGTCTCCCACTAGCCTGAAATTTCACCAAATATCCTATGCTTGCTGGCCAGGAAGACCCAGGGATCTCCCATCTTACCATTGTAAAGATTTTAAACCTGCACCATTCTGCCTGGCTTTTTTTTTTTCCTTCAAGACTGGGCTTCTTTGTGTAACAGCCCTGGCTGCCCTGAAACTTGCACCAGGATGGTCTCAAATTCACAGAGATCTTCTTTCCTCTGCCTTCTGAGTACTGGGAATAAAGTTGTGCACAGGCCTTTTTACACTGGCTCTTAGACTCAAGTTCAGGTCCTTGGTTTATGAGGCAAGTGCTTTACTGACTGATCCCATCACTCCAATCATTCTCTTAAACCTTGAAGAGATTTCTAAGAGCTGGTTTGAAATCCTAGTCTGCTAGTTCCATCACTTCTATCATTGCTAAATCTGAAGCCATTGTGTGATTTGTTTCTTTGTTTATTCATTTATTTATTTACATTTGCTCTTTGTCAGGCTAGGAAAGAGGATCATATTTTTTTGATTGGATCATTAGCTTATTATCTTGTTCTAAAAGGTACAAAAGTATGTTGGTAAAGATTTCCTGCAAATAGGTGAGTATTTGAAATTTAATGTTTATGCAATGTGAAGATACACCTAGCATAACTTTTATTTTACAGTCAGTATAATCTTCCTAAAACATAAACCTCAGTGAGGCTCCTCTGAGCACACAGGTACTTGATACAGTCAACTCAATATAGTTGAAACCTAAACAGCTCCCATCTCTGTGTGAGATCTGGGAACTACACAGTTCACAGATAACTAGACCATTGCCAAACCTTCTGCATTTCACCACATGCAGGAACATTCCAGAAGAATTCCATGCATGTTTTTGGAGCCATCTTACACATTATCCCTTCTCTGATGCTTCCTGCCACAGGTTCAGTGCCCCAACACTCCACAAGTTCCAATACTTATCTCTTCAACTCAGAGCTCTGTGTTAGGCTTTGCAGGGTTTCCTGTCTCTGTGGGACAGTCCAGAAAGTGCCTGCAGGCTCAAAGCTGGAACAATGTAGACTGGTGTCACCATGTGTCTTGTCTTCTCCCAGGAAGCACAGTCCTACAGTGTCAGTTCCCCAACAGCCTGAAATTATTTTAACACATCTCCTGTTTTCTGCTCATTTTTTTGATCCCTTAAATAATAGGAAAGCAAGAGTAAACCTATAACCCGATGCATCTGTCCACAACTTTCTCATTTAAAAATAAAGCAACAGACACTCAGAGAGGGACTGCAGCTCAGCCAAGGTCATACAAGTACTCATTTAGCTTGGGAAACACATTTTCTAACTCTAATCATGGTGTCTTTTCCCTCTGTTTATATACTTCCTCCTACATTACGTACATACTACCATACATATATATATATGTATGTATGTATGGTAGTACATTCGTTTCCCAGAACTTCAATAACAAATTATCACAAACTGAACAGCTTAAGTGTATTCCCTCTCAATTGCGAGAAGCAGAAACCCAAAATCAAGGTATTGACAATAGTATTCATTCTTGATGTTCTGAGAGAGAAAATACTCTATAATTCTCTCCTTGCTTTTGTTGGCTACTTACCACTTAGGGCCATTTGACTTATAGATAAAGCATTCTAATTTCTGCCTTGTCTTTATGGACTTTTTTTGTTTATGCCTTCAACTCTTTGTCTAAGGGTGATGATCACTTAAATTAGGAGCTATCTTCTAAAGAAAGATGAATTCAATTCTGGGTCTTTCATGGATCTGCAAAGACCCTTTTCTCAAAATACAGTCACATCCCCAAGGTATTAGAGATTAGGACTTGGGCATGCCTTGGTACAACTTGACTAGCAAAGGGTAAGAAAGCTAGATAATACAGCCAGGTCATGTTCATGATTTGAAAATGTACACCTCACAAACAAACAATTAAACAAACTTTGAAGCTGATTCCTGCTGTGTCTATTTTAGAGATTTGGGGAGAGTATCCAAATGGAGAGCTAGGAATATGAGGAAAAGTACAAACATGGACCGTGTTCCATTTTCTCTCAGCCTTACTGTGTTACTCACCCACACCTTCTCACTGCTTCCTGCCTGGCTCAGAAACACCACTGTTAACTTGGCTCAAACTCCTAAGATGTGACAAGAATCATTGTTTTCCTTTCATCTAACCCTTTCTTTGTCTAATAGACTTATCAGGCATGATGGTAAGCTTGAGTCCTAAAATCAGAGGTATAGTAAGACAAAACCTGGTGACAGACTTTATCTGTGACAGAACAATATCATTTGTGTAATAGGTGTATTTACTGAGAGGTCCCAATGCAAATTTGACCTTTAAAAGGGAGGTTTGTTATGTGGTGTCTAATTATTATATAACTGCTAGTTCTCTTCCCAGGGACCTATGTTTTTCAAATGAAATCTTTTTAAATGTTTTTCCAACTTTCTCAGCAGGTTTATACAGTATGTCCTGAGACAAGTAAGAAGGAGATTTATCTCATAAGAAAAAAATAGCAAATGAAACATAGTGATCAGGTAGAAAGGGCACCCTTAACAAAATCAAGCCAGCACCCATATTTCTCAATATTAATTCATTTAGAAAAATACATCTAGAATACATCTAGAACATTACCGACAGGGCCTTAAATAATCACTTAAAACTGCATTTGCTGAGAAAACAAACCTAGGATGGAGCCCTTGGAGCTTTAAATAATGGTCCGAAACTTCATTTGCTATGAACATCCACAAGATTGTAATTAGGAACACATCTTTAAACCCACATTTCACCTGGGCTATAAGTCCTACTAGGCACTGGACAGAGGCAGTTAATTTGGTTTGCTTTATGATCTGGACCAAACACAAACATTAGGTGAGGTCGAACAGAACACCCACTGGCAGTCCTCACATCTCTAAAGCTGATTTAAAAGAAACTGGGAAATTGAGTTGAATAGGAATCACACAAACAAGGTTCCTTTGTAATGAAAAAGAAAGCCTGCCAATAACAGTCTCCATTGTGCCAAAGATACCCCAAAGTGGAATGGAATATAATAGCTGACAAATACAAGTGCCCCCCACGACAACTTGGCAGAGGGAAAGATGTATAAGAATATGGACTTAGTACACATAAAATTAGAATCCTGGCTAGAAAAGGTACTCAGTGTAAGACAATGAGATGTAGACAAAGGAAATTATATACACAGCCAAAGTAATCAGAAAATGAGCCTAGTACCAAGAGCATCATAGAACACTGCTCAGGAAAGGAAAATAGAGATTCAATACCTCAATTTATAAATGCTGACAAGCATGGGCAATCACATAAAGTTACAGTACTGGAAAAACTGTGAAGCACGTGTCACAGCCTTTCCTTCACCAGGTGTGTGTGTGTGTGTGTGTGTGTGTGTGTGTGTGTGTGTGTGTGTGTGTTGTAAGGGGCAGACTTTCTCCAAGCCCATACCTGGCATTCCTATTCTTCTTTTCCTCATATTGACTATATCTCACCCTCTCCCCTAATCTGGTATTCCCATTAAAGTCAATTAACATTATTTCTCCAGGGCTGGTTTTTCTGAACTCCTAACTTAGAGTCAATGGCTTATGTTTGTGTTGTACATGAATCTCACATTTAGCATGTGAAAAGGGGAAGTCCCAAAGTCTATTCTTCCCAGGATGGACCTGTTCCTCCCCAGCTCAACTCTAGCTGCCAGACAGAATGGACTCTCACCTGACCAGTACTTATAGCAGCAAGCCAAGGCATAAAAGAGAGAATAATATTTTCCTTATCCTGCCCTACATTGAGTCTGTTGGTAAGAGCATTCAAAGGTCTCTGTCCATTTTCACTTCCATATTTGTCCTCTGTGCCACGGATACTTCTCATAAGCACTGCCTATTAACTTCTCTCTGTTATGATTTCCTAGACTAAGTTAATTTGCCATATGGACTTCAGAGCAATCTTTTCAGAAAATTCCACTTAGAAAGATAGCCAGGCCTCTCCTCGCTGCTCACAGGGACCGACATCATTGGCTGCTTCCTTCTCACTGCGTGACACCCTCTACCTTGACCCCACTGTTGGGGCGGTGCTACGCTCTTACGTCCTTCACATTTTCTCCACTCAAGAGCCTCTGTGCATGCTGCTCTCTTTCTTGGGAGTGTTCTTTCCAGTTTGAATGACTAGTTTCATTTACACTGCAGTGGTCCTATTAAAAGTCACTTATAAAAAAGGAGATCTTCTTGGACTACCCACGGGAACAAGGCCTTAGATTCCTACTGCTGTCCTTCATACCAAACTGCTTTAATTGCTCCATCACAGCACTTATGACAACCTTTAGACATTTATTGATTTGACTATTGGTTATCATCCATTATAAGGCTCTCAGCTAAATGCCAAGAGCAATCAAGTCTGTCATCCTCTCTGTGTCACTACTGTGCCCTCAGCATCAAGCATATTGGACTTAATAAGTTCTCTTTAACATAATGAAAACAAAGGGCATGAATAACATTGTTCTGTCTGCCCTAAGAAGACACAGAGTACAGGCTTCATTCAATGTCAATATATTTAACATGATGGAAGGAATATCACTGCTGAAGGTTGCTAAAACACCAAAGTGTCAACTCTCATTCTCAGGAGATCCTTGTTAAACAGCATCCCATCCATCAAGGATGAATTAAATTCATCCCTGGCTTGCAGGAAGAACAAGATGACATCACCAAGTCTCTTCCAATCTTACGATTATATGTGAAATCCATAAGCTTTTATTCTTACAGCACTCTGATAACAAGGTAATTACCCTTTTAATGAAAAGGGGATCCTTTTGCTATCTACTCTCATTGAATTATGGACCTTATATTTGAATTAGAGCCTAATAGACATCAAACGCACCTACCTGCCAGCAAGAAGGGAGATAATCTGTAGTGACATTGTAGGACTTAAAGGAATGTCCTTCCTACCTTCAGAAGTAACATGTCACTACCAACATCAGGCCTGCAGGTATTCACTGAGCATCTGTCTCAGTTTTTGATCTAATACCTAACCAAAAAAAAAGCAACCTTCCTATCTGTTGGAGGGGAGTGAAATTAAGTCTCTGTGCAGATTCTCTTAGACTTGTGATGACAGGAGCCATTTATAAAAGACTATGACAAGCAAATGAACTTCCTAGAGATAGCCTACTGTTTTGCATGGCTGCACTCTGAAGAGATACAACACCAGAGACTTCATCCCAGGATTGTGCCTCAATGCAGATATTCCTTTCTTGCACTATTACATAGCCTAATGATTCCTGGCATCAGCTCACCCTACTAGGCAAATTTCCTGCAAATCAACATGAAGACTAGCTTTCATGAAATAATGCTATTTAGATGATTTAATGACTTTCTAGAATTCCTGATTTGATTCAAGTAATTTTAGGAAGAAAGTTTAAGGATATGGTTTTAGTTGTTTTGCAGGAAATATTTAATAAAGACTGAATCAAGAATAGAATGTGCCCCCTCCTCATAGAATAGTAAGTAAAGGCTACATAATAAGAAACACAATGAGCTTTCATGAATTACACTAAGAAGAGAAACAGGCTTGGGATAGTTTTATGGTCAAGAAAAAACATTCATCTAGGTCAGGTCCAAGGATGAAGCTACAGGTGCCCACTATGATACAGCAAGGCCATAGGGAACTGATGCTTTGAACTTATAATGAACTTATAGAATGAAACACTGCTTTGAACTTATTATCAATATCCTTCTCTAACTCCTCTTTTGTGTAACATTTCATCTGTGAGCTAATTTTGTAAAGAACTTTTTTTTGTTGTTTTATTTTGCTTT
>NW_022196903.1:100990792-100995316 GCF_008632895.1 Mastomys coucha
TTTCTCTGTATAGCCCTGGATGTCCTGGAACTCACACTGTAGACCAGGCTGGCCTCGAACTCAGAAATTCAGCCTGTCTCTGCCTCCCAAATGCTGGTATTAAAGGCGTGTGCCACCACTGCCCAGCTTGTAAAACACTTTTTGTCTGAAAAGGTAAAATAAGGCTGAGAGAAAAATAAATTGTGGCTTTTGGGTCTCTGCTCCATCCACCAAATGTACGCATGTCTGTCTATATGTATGTACATACAAACCTATGTGTATGTATGTAAGTATATCTATGTAGTCATGAAACAGATGAAATAGGTGGTCAGGCCCAAGCAGAGTGTGGGGTAGGGGAGATATGTATGACCTTCTCTCAATCCTTTTCTTTCTCATCAGCTACTGAAGAGTTAAGAGTTTAGAGTTTCTCTCTGGGCATTCTTACCTGCCCCAAGTAATTAAGTTTTGTTCTGTCAGCAGTGCTGACTCCATAAATTGCCCACTGCTGTCAGCCTCCCCACCCATGTCAAATGCTATCAGCAAAGACTCCCATTCACCAACCCCATTTCCCATCTCTGCCTGCTTTGGTTTACTCTATGATATCAAAGCTGGCCTTTGACACTGTGACTTTCTCCATCACTACTATGTTGATCTAGATCAGCAGGCTAGACTCAATCCTAATAGCACATCAGTTTCTGTGCTGCAGTGGGCTTGTTCTGAAACCTTGGTCAATTTCTTGAGTGTCTTAAAACTATCAAAGCCCCTGGTATCCATTTCCTTCATTCCTCAAAAGGCCAGTGTATGGAGCCAAAACACTGACATCCCACCTCAATTGCAAAGGAAGTCCCTGCTCATTCTCCTCCAAGTGATGAGCATTGCATTTATCAGCAGCAGTTCAGATGAACTCAGCTGACACATCATAGAAACAAGACTCACTCTCCTCAATTCCTCTTGCATGTGATGAATTTTGTTCAACTGACATGCTTGCAACTAAATTCACACTTTTCCTTAAGTTTCATACTCTGTGGTTTCTTTTTATATAATTGTCAGTTTGGAGGCATAATTGGATAAACCTTTAATTTCCAAACAATGGCATTGGAAAACTTCATTATTTTCAGTTAAGAGTCAATGCAGAGTGATAAATGTTGCCGTGGAGAGCTGAACAACTTTTCCCCCCTTGAGAATCTCTGTTTGACTGTCTGCACCGAGTACCCAAGGATATTCGCTTTCCTCCTTCACTAACATGGAGCACTGTGAGGTTACATTATCTAATAAAAGCCCTCTACTCACAAAAGAAGCTTTGAAAAGTCACTCAAAAAAAAAAAGGAGCTCTTTTAATAAAGTCAATAGCTTTATTAAAATGAAATGTCACATCTTTGTGAAGTTAAAAGTCTCTGGATTGTGGTTAAAAGACTGGTCAATCCAAAATACAGTGACAAGTCTTTTAAGACTAATATTTTCTGCAGCTGACTTAACTATGAATAAGAGAATGCTTTAAATGTAGACCCTCTTGGCCCATCTAATATTTGCTTTCCATGTGATGTAAGGATTCTCAAGTAAAGAACAAACTTACAGAATAAGATGAGAGATAGGCTATATGCTTAACATCACATAGTGGAAATCAGGGAAATCACCATATTAAAATCATCTCATGTAGACAAAAAAATTGGGTACTGTTCTAGCCAGTTTTCCTGTTTCTATAACAATATAACTGAGGTTAAAAACTAAGATATAATTTAGTCTCCTGGTCTAGAGGAAGAAGAAAGATCCAAGAACATAAAATTTTCACTTTCTCAGCATCTAAGAGAACCTTTCTGCTCAACAATACCCTTGTAGAGGGTATCATCGATAGCACAGAATAGAGCAAATATGCCAGATAACACGATATACCGTTAAAATAAAATTTGAGATTAAGTTCCCGATGCATGAGATTTCAAGATTTATTATTAATTACTTTCCCCAAATCTGTGATGAAATAATTGACAGAAAAAAACATAAAGGAGGAAAGAATTATTTTGCTGGTTGCTTGGAGGAATTATTCATTATAACAGACTAGAAATGGCAGCAAAGGGATTCATGGTGGTAAAACCATGAAGCATCTTGCTAATGTCTTCCTGAACTAGAGATCTTGAATCCTATCCCAGAGAGTCTACTTCCCTTAGTTGGACTCCACCTCTGAAACGTTAAGCCTCCCAAAACACTAGCAACAACTGGGAACCAAGTACCTATAGGGGATATTTCTCATCCAAACTATAACAGGAAGACACATTCAAACCTTAGAAGGTTCTATTTTTGTTCATTATTAGAGCAAGAGTGCCTAACTTTTAATAATGGCCAGTATTCATGAAATTACACTCTCATACATTATAACTAGGACAATAATTTTGAAGCCTTTCTAATAAACATTTTTTGAAAATAATAAACATACTGAAAAGCAAAATGAAAACTCCCTTAAACTCAGCCATTTCTCTAAAGAAATTGTAGCATTATACTTCCCCATGTATAGAAAAGAGCTCTTACATGATGCTCATTAGAGCATTGTTCATGACATAAAGGCATTAAGATGAACAGAAAGCCTCACAAACAGAAACACATTACATATTCATGTATATGGCAATTTTAAATAGTGAAGGCTCTTCACAGGGATACAAACCTATGAGGATGACTACACAATAAAAGTAAGACAGTATAAAATGTACAAAACCCTTTAAGTAAAGATTTTTAAAATTTAACTTTAAGAAAAATATATACGTATTTAAATGTCTATAAAATTGCTTTTCAGACTTTTAGACAAGGTCAGATATAAATATATTTGAAAAGGTTATGAAGAAAATATTGATTAGTCATTGCTTGCTATGTTCTTTTAAGTACTTTAAACTAGCATATTTATAAATATATAATCAGCTAATTTTAAATAATATATCTTCTATAATAAATCTTATAACATAGAAAATATTGTAAAATAGTTATTCATCATTTATAAGAATATATAAAAAAAAGGAGTGATCTGACCCAGGGACTCAGGTGAGATCACCATTCTCTCTGCAGTGACTTTGTAAGGCGGGACCAACCAGGAGGCACAGGCCTCAGAAGTGGCAGGGCAGTTGGTCAGTATCCTTTCTACCTCTATCTACACCTAGGAAGGACAAAGGATCCACAGCCCTCTCTGCCCCTTCCCCACCAGAAGAGAGCTTGACTCCGGGGTGTGCTCTGATCCCAGGACTCAGGAGGGACAGTTGATCCACAGCCCTCTGTGCAAGGGTCTTACCAGAGGAGAGCTGATCTCCCAGAAGTGCTGACACAGGCTAATAGACCCACAGGAGGAACAAGCTCCAGCCAGAGACAGGAAGAACATCTAACACTGGAGATTAACAGATGGTGAATGGCAAATGCAAGAATCTTACCAACAGAAAACAAGACTACTTGGCTTCATCAGAACCTAGTACTCCCACCACAGCAAGTCCTGGATATCCCAAAACACCAGAAAAGCAAGATTTGGAACTAAAATCATATCTCACGATAGTGATAGAGGAATTTAAGAAGGACATGAATAACTCCCTTAAAGAAATACAGGGGAACACAGGTAAACAGGTACAAGCCCTTAAAGAGAAAACACAAAAATCCCTTGAAGAATTACAGGAAAGCACAACCAAAGAGGTGAAGGAATTGAACAAAACCATCCAGGACCTAAAAATGGAAGTAGAAACAGTTAAGAAATCACAAAGAGAGACAACTCTAGAAATAGAAATCCTAGGAAAGAAGTGTCAGGAACCATAGATGCAAGCATCACCAACAGAATACAAGAGATAGAAGAGAGAATCTCAGATGCAGAAGATACCATAGAAAACATTGACACAACAGTCAAAGAAAAAGCAAAATGCAAAGAGTTCCTAACCCAAAACATCCAGAAAATCCAGGACACAATGAGAAGACCAAACCTAAGGACAATAGATATAGAAGAGAGTGAAGACCCCCAACTTAAAGGGCCAGTAAATATCTTCATCAAAATTATAGAAGAAAACTTCCTTAACCTAAAGAAAGAGATGCCCATGAACATACAAGAAACCTATAGAACTCCAAATAGACTGGACCAGAAAAGAAATTTCTTCTGCCACATAATAGTCAAAACACCAAATAGACAAAACAAAGGAAGAATATTAAAAGCAGTGAAGGAAAAAGGTCAAGTAACATATAAAGGCGGGCCTATCAGAATTACACCAGACTTCTCGCCAAATGCTGTGACAGCCAGAAGAAACTGGGTTGATGTCATACAGGCCCTAAGAAAACACAAATGCCAGCCCAGGCTACTATACCCAGAAAAACTCATACCCAATCACCACAGAGGGAGAAACCAAAGTATTCCACAACAAAACTAAATTTACACAATATATTTCAACAAATCCAGTCCTTCAAAGGATAATAAATGGAAAGCTCCAACACAAGGAGGGAAACTACATCCTAGAAAAAGCAAGAAAGTGCTGGGCGGTGGTGGCGCACGCCTTTAATCCTAGCACTTGGGAGGCAGAGGCAGGCAGATTTCTGAGT
>NW_022196903.1:100995377-101003050 GCF_008632895.1 Mastomys coucha
CAGCCTGGTCTACAGAGTGAGTTCCAGGACAGCCAGGACTACAGAGAAACCCTGTCTTGAAAAACCAATAAAAAAAAAAGAAAAGAAAAGAAAAAGCAAGAAAGTAATCTTCCAACAAAACTAAAAGAAGATAGCCACATGAACAGAATTCCAACTCTAACAACAAAAATAACAGGAAGCAACAATTACTTTTTCTTAATAACTATTAATATCAATGGACTAAATTCCCCAATAAAAACACATAGACTATCAGACTGGGTATGTAAACAGGACCCAACATTTTGTTCCATACAGGAAACCCACGTCAGTGACAAAGACAGATACTACCTCAGAATAAAAGGCTGGAAAACAATTTTCCAAGCTAATGGTCCCAAGAAAAAAGCTGGAGTAGCCATTCTAATATCGAGTAAAATTGACTTTCAACCTAAAGTGACCAAAAAAGATAAGGGGGGACACTTCATGACTTCATACTCATCAAAGGTATGATCTACCAAGAAGAACTCTCAATGGTGAACCTCTGTGTTCCAAATGTAAGGGCATCCACATTTATAAAAGAAACTTTAATAAAACTTAAAGCACACATTGCACCACACACAATAATTGTGGGAGACTTCAACACCCCATTCTCGGCAATGGACAGATCATGGAAACAGACACTAAACAAAGACACAGTGAGACTAACAGAAATTATGAACCAGATGGATTTAACAGATATCTATAGATCTTTTAATCCTAAAACAAAAGGATATACCTTCTTCTCAGCACCTCATGGTACCTTCTCCAAAATTGACCATATAATTGGTCACCAATCAGGCCTCAACAGATACAAGAAGATTGAAATAATTCCTTGCATCCTATCAGATCACCATGGACTAAGACTGCTCCTCAATAACAATATAAACAAGAGAAAGCCTACATACACATGGAAGCTTAACAACACTCTACTCAATGATAACTTGGTCAAGGAAGAAATAAAGAAAGAAATTAAAGACTTTCTAGAGTTTAATGAAAATCAAGCCACAATATACCCAAACTTATGGGACACAATGAAAGCAGTCGTAAGAGGAAAACTAATAAAAAAGAAAGTGGGGAAGAGAGCCTTGAGCACATAGGCACAGGGGAAAATTTCCTGAACAGAATACCAATAGCTTCTGCTCTAAGATCAAGAATTGACAAATGGCACCTCATAAAATTACAAAGGTTCTGTAAGGCAAAAGACACTGTCAATAGGACAAAACGGCAACCAACAGATTGGGAAAAGATCTTTACTAATCCTGTATCTGATAGAGGGCTAATATCCAATATATACAAAGAACTCAAGAAGTTAGACTCCAGAGAAGCAAATAACCCTATTAAAAATGGGGTACAGAGCTAAACAAAGAATTTTCAACTGATGAATACCGAATAGCAGAGAAGCACCTAAAGAAATGTTCAACATCCTTAGTCATCAGGGAAATGCAAATCAAAACAACTCTGAGATTCCACCTCATACCAGTCAGAATGGCTAGGATAAAAAACTCAGGTGACAGCAAATGCTGGAGAGGTTGTGGAGAAAGAGGAACACTCCTTCATTGCTGGTGGGATTGCAAGCTGGTACAACCACTCTGGAAATCAGTTTGGTGTTTTCTCCAGAAATTGAACATAGTACTACCAGAGGACCCAGCTATATGCCCAGGAGATGCTCCAACATGTAATAAGGATACATGCTCCACTATGTTCATAGCAGCCTTATTTATAATAGCCAGAACCTGGAAACAACCCAGATGTCCCTCAACAGAGGAATGGATACAGAAAATGTGGTACATCTACACATGGAGTACTACTCAGCTATTAAAACCAATGAATTTATGAAATTCTTAGGGAAATGGATGGATCTGGAGAACATCATCCTGAGTGAGGTAACCCAATCACAAAGGAACACACATGGTATGCACTCTCTGATAAGTGGACATTAGCCCAGAAGTAGATCAGAATACACAAAGTACAATCCACACACTACAGGAAACTCAAGAAGGAAGACCAAAGTATGGATACTTCGTTTCTTCTTAAAAGGTAGAACAAAATATCCATGGAAGGAGTTGCAGAGACAAACTATGGAGCAGAGACTGAAGGAAGGACAATCCAGAGACTGTTTCACCTGGGAATCCTTTTCATAATCAGTCATCAAATCCAGACACTATTGTGGATGCCAACAAGTGCTGGCTGACAGGAGCCCGATATAGCTATCTCCTGAGAGGCTCTGACAGTACCTGACTAATACAGAAGTAGAGACTCACAGCCATCCATTGGACTGAGCACAGGGTCCCCATTGAAGGAGCTAGAGAAAGGACCCAAGGAGCTGAAGGGTTTGCAGCCCCTTAGGACGAACTAACTAGTACTCTCAGAGCTCCCAGGGACTAAACCACCAACCAAAGAGTACAGATGGTGGGACTAATGGCACAGAGGATGGCCTAGTTGGTCATCAAGGGCAGGAGAGGCCCTTGGCCCTGTGAAGGTTCTATGCCCCCGTGTAGGGGAATGCCAGGGTCAGGAAGCAGGAAAGGGTAGGTTGGTGAGCTTGGGGGAGGTGGGGGAGGGAACATTGTTACTGTCCATCAGCAACGTTAAAACAGTGGGTAACCTGGAAATATGGAGTTAGAAAGAAGAGCAGCAGCAAGAGAGAGTTAGGGATAGGATAGAGTGGCCACAGAAATACCTATCCACGTGGAAGGGTAAAAATTAGACGGGAGACATGACTGCTCAGCCATCTTGATTTTAATGAATCTCCTTTGTTCCCCCAACAGGTATATTACCTGGGGCAAAAACCACTCCCCCCAAATAAGTCAGCATGACAGTCCAATCAGCGACTTCCTTGTTTCTCTGTGGGGGTGGAGCTTTCGTATATAACTGGAATCAGGTTGGAAGCGAGACGAATAGCAGGAGATGGGCAGAGAGGTGTGGCTATCAGAGGCAGGTCTCAAACCAGGAGGGTTACAGAACATAGGGGGTTTTTTTGTTCTGTTTTGTTTTGTTTTATTTTATTTTATTTTTCAGAGGGGAGATTGGGAAAGGAGATATCATATGACATGTAAATAAAGAAAATATCTAATAAAAATTTTTAAAAAAAAAGGATATATAAAGAATGCTTACAACCCAATGAAAAAACTAGTAACCCAACTTCAATATGGACAAAGGACAAGAATATATGAAATATATGAAAGAGAATATATGAAAATAAGTATAGGATATACAAAGAAACTAAAGAACATTTACCAACCAGAAAAGTGAAAGTCCACATCACAGAGAGTTATCTATCACTGTACATCCACCAGGATGTCTTCAAGTAAAAAAGACAGTAAGGAACATGTGCTGATATAGCTATAGAAACGACAGAATCCTCAACCATTTCTGGTGGGGACCAACAATGGGGTTGCTGCTCCTGCTGCAGAGAACAGTTTAGTAGGTCCTCAAAAAGTTAAACCTGGAGTTACTGTATAAGGTAACAACAGGCCAAGTAGAAAAGTCAGGGCAGCAAAGACAAGAGAGGCAAACAAACAAATAAACAAACAAACAAACAAAAACCAGCAGGGATGTATGCAGGTGTGAGGAGTATCCTGAGAACAATGAGCATTTGTAGCAAGTACCAAGTACCATCAAAGATGTACTATGGAGGATATTTTGATTGGTTGGCTGGTTAGTTGGATCAATGGTTGGTTGCTTGGTTTGGTATTTTGAGACAGGGTTTCTCTTGTGTATTCCTGGCTGTTCTGGAACTCGCTCTACAGACCAGGCTAGCATTCAACTTATAGATCTGCCTGCCTTTACCTCCTGAGTGCTGGAATTAAAGGAGTGGGCATGATAAGATTCTTATGCTTGAATAAAGCTATACATACATGTGCATGTGTGTGAATGTGTACCAAAACAGCCATGAAAATATCTATAAAGTATTATTCATAATGCTTTAGTCAAATCAATACAACACAAATGTCCACTCACTGGTGAGCTGCCATACAGAATATCATATATTCATGTCATGGAATATCATTCTTCCATCAAAAGGAAGGAAGTGATTAAATATGCTACAAGGAAGCGTGAGTCCTGGAAACCTTATGTTAAGAGACAGCAGTCACATACAAAGGGATTTACGTAATGACTGTATTTATATGAAGTGCCAGAAGTAGTAAACCACTATGAGAGGAAGTAGATTGTGTTTATTGGGGCTGGAAAGTAGGAACAGGATTGTCTGTGAATGGGAAGATGAAATGTCCTAAACTTAGCAGTGATGGCTGTTGGACTCTGAAGATACTAAAACCACTGAGTTCCAATTTGAAAAAGGGTAAATTTTATGCCATGTGGATTATTCTGCAATAGATCTGTTGTGGTTTTTTTTAAAAAAAATTAAAAATGTAAAAGGCCTTGAAGAACAGCCACAAAGCTAAGTAAAGCAATGGCAGTAGGAGAGGGGATTAACACAGTTTTCGAAAATAAGAAAAGGTTTATACATTTCTTTTTGCTTATATAATTTAAAATATATTAAAGAGGGAGTTGCATTTTGAGAAAGGCATAGTAGAGCATTTTATTCTTTCTAAAGAACAGATATCCATTGCAGAAAATAAGCATTTGAGGCTAATCTTCTTGGCTCTGCACACACATACAAAATGTATAATTCCCTTTCTTTTCTTCCAGAAATTTATGGTGCATACAGACATGCAGACCTATGGGTGGCTCACCATTAAACAGTAGGATAAATGTTGTAGCCCATGCCATCTACTTCTGGAAGCTCCAGGTCAGAGATCCAAAGAAGAGGGGCTGAATGTTCAAGGATCAGTAGGAAGTAGCCAAGCAAAACAGGGGTAAAGGCAGAGAGGCTGCAGAAGCAGTGGGAACAAAGGACTGCAGATATATATGCAGATGTGTGGCCTTTTCAGGAACCACAGATTATCAGTGGCTAGGAACACTACAAATATCTGGTGGGGAAGTCTGTTTGGGGTTTTTGTTGTTGTTTTTGTTGTTTTAACATATATGAGTTTACAGTGAAATCAAACTGAGAAAGCCTTACGCAGTGCCTTGCCAAGAACCAGAGGAGTCAAGAATACCAGGATAACATGGCCCACAGAATCAACTAAGCAAGACTCATAGAGGCTCACAGAATCTAAAACTACAATCACTGAGCCTGTCAGGGTCAGAACTAGGTGTTCTGGAAATATGTTGTGGTTGTGTAGCTTGGTGTTCTTGTAGGTATCCCAAGAGTAAGTGTATGGGGGCGGGGGTGGGGGGGACTTGCTGTCTGTGCCTCTTTCGTCTGCTCTTGGGATCCTTTTCTTCCTATTGACTTGTTTCATCCAGGATTGAAGTGAGGGCTTATGCCTATTCTTACTGTAACTTGTTATGTTGTGTTCTGTTGTTATACCTGGGAGGCCTGCCCTTTTCTGAAAGGAAGAGTGGACCTGGGAGAGAGGGGAAGTCGAGGAGTAAAGGGGAGTCTGGGTGGAGTAGAGAGAGGGCTAGAAAAGGCCTCCACTGCTACTCACACATATAGGTACATAAACACACACATTCAAACACACTCAGGAAGTGGAAACTTAAGGGTTCTTTGGAGAATCAGTTGTGTTGGATGGGTTTTGCTGGGGCAAACAGTTAAAGGAATGATTTCCTGAAGTAGATACAGGTGAAAGGCTAAGTGAAAGGCAGACTAGTGAAGGATCGTTTTACTGAAGCAGACACGCGAGAGATGTTCTGCTGAAGCAAGCACATGAAAGGACACATGACGAAGGATTGTATTGGTCTACCTTCCATGCGTGGTTGAGCTCCATTTGTTGGAACTCCATGGACTCAGGCTGAGGCAAGACACATATAGAACATGTGATGTTTGAAGGGCATAAACAGGACGCAATGGAGTGACGAAACAGAGCTGGACTTGCTAGCAAAGCTAATGGTACCATGCTTGTGGGTCTCGAGTCTTTACTTCGCTTCCCTGAGAAAGGCACAGATGCGAACATCTCCTGGTGTTCCTGCTGGTCACTCCTACTGACTCCAGCTGAAGCTGAAGCCTGGCAGGCTCTGCTAGGTCCTATCGCTGCTGTTGCTAACCTGACTACCGAATTGGACTACTGGCGTATCTGTGGAGTACCGCAAGTGGATCGAGCTGCTGCTGCCTGCTAACCTGTGAACTGAACTGCTGATTTCCAGACAACACAGATGGGAGTAGCTCCAAAGAGTCTTTCTAAACAGGTCCACTTGCCCCATATCCTTTCTTTTCACACTATCTCTGGTAAGTAGTGGGCTACAAAGGAGGTTAAAGCATTTAAAAACCAACGTTAAAAATGAGGCATTGAAAAAATTTAAGTTACACACTCATATGCACCCACCCACACATACACACACATACACACACACACAGAAATAAATAAATACAAAATAAATAAATATAAAAATAAGAGTTAAATTGATTTTGTAGCCAAAGAAAAAGACAAAAGCAGAAAAGCAGACCAGGTAGAGAGACTGGAGGTTGGCCAGTAAGTTAGGGATCTCCTCTCTAAACCAGGCAGGAGATGGATAATTCTAAACAAAAGCAGCAGCAGCTACAGCACAAGGAGGTCACAGTCCAGATATACTTAAGAAAGAGAACAGGTATATGTCTATGACAACCGCAGTCAGAGCAGTAATCTTAACCTAAGAGGCCTGGAAGAAGTTGAATTAAGTGAACTTAGTGGCTTTACTGGTTCACTTCCAAGGATTTTAAAGCTGGGGACAGACTCATGCTTCACTCTCTCTCTCTCTCCAGACCCAATTCACATCCAACACATCCATTACTTTCACCCAATGTGACCAATGTGACCTCAGCCTCTAAGCAATATCACAGCCCACAGCCCTTACTGTAGGCCAGTGGTCCTCAATCTGTGGGGCGGGACCCCTTTCAGGGTGGGATGGCCTTTTTTACAGAAGTTGCATTTCAGGCATCTTACATACCAGACATTTACATTACAGTTCATAACAGAAGCAAAGTCACAGTTATGGAGGGTCAACAAAAGGATTTCATGGTTGAGGGCCCTCATAACCACATTAAAGGGTCACAGCATTAGGAAGGCTGAGAACCACCAATTTAGGCCAATAACAGAGCAGCCTAGCACTAAGGGATTCAGACTCACTACAGTGAGTTTATATTGTTCCATTTTTAGAATCTCCCATAGATTGAATCCTTTTCTGCAGCCACCCCTATTTTTCTCTAGAGAAGCACATATGATCTAACTTCAGACCACATGGTGGATGGACTTTATCTCTACCTTAATAGGTAAGTAAGTGATTAGGGCTTGGTCATCCAGCACTGTGTCACCCTTACCCCAGGAATGTGATCTAATGAGACCATTGAGAATAAAGTCCAAACACTGTTTCAAATTGCTCAGTTATTATAAGAAATGTATTTGATTTTCTATGTGTAGGCCTACAAGGAAAAATAATATGGGACAGTTCCTAGGATATGCTGAAGTTCTGTCAGGGCAGATGGTCAAAGTCAAGAAGAAAAGAATTAAAAGATGGCAATGGAAATGTTGAGCTATCAAGCCCATCCTGAAACCTAAACTGAACTTTTAAATGTTATACAATCTAGTACCTCCTCATTCGTGCTTCAGCTATTTTCAGTGGTTTGCATGTCTTGGTGTGCAAGGGAAGGGAAGGGAAGGGAAGGGAAGGGAAGG
>NW_022196903.1:101003252-101010752 GCF_008632895.1 Mastomys coucha
GGGAAGGAAAAGGGAAGGAAGGGGAGGGGAGGGAAGGGAAGGGAAGGGAAAGGGAAGGAAGGGGAGGGGAGGGAAGGGGAGAGGAGGGGAGGGGAAAAAGAAAACAACACAAGAAAGACAGAAAACACACACATACACACACACACACAAAATCACCAACAGCATCTACCTGGAGAAATAGGATGTGCTAGGCAGCTAGAACCAGCAATGTTTCAGGGGGAGCTGTTTCACTGGAAGCATGCTCTGGCATGAACTGCCTAGAAGCAGAAGCTATTTGTAGGAGCTGTCACATCCAGAGATGCTTGTGTTGGTCTTGCAAATAAAGAGTACACCACATAGAGCAGCTGTGGACTATAAGTAACAAAACAGGAAGTTAAACAATCTCTGTTCACAAAGCCTGACTCTGCTGTCAGCCTGGCTCTCAGCATTCTGGTGGATAGACTGTCTTCTATCCTGACATGGTACATGTAAGTTCTCCCCTTCAAATGTCCTCCCTCTTCAAGGTCCAATGTCTACACACTAACTGTTTTCAAGATTCATTTCCAAGTAACCTTCTCTGGTCATTGCTGTCTCTCCTGCTATTTTCTCTAATTTCTTAAAACGTTTAGCCATGGTATCATCAACGTAGCATCTGGATAAAAGATGAATTTGCATATCAAGCATAGAAATACACTCCTGAGGTTTGATTTTCATGTGTGCTGCCAGGCTGTGGATGAAGAGAAACAGAGAAGAATTGAGGCTATTTGGGGGTTTATAAGAACACTGAATTTCAATATTATAAAAGAAGAATGATAATATTCTATGACTTTGTGGTCTTTGTGTTTCTACAAAGGATATCCTGGGGGGGGAGGGAGCAGATATATAACACTGTTCAAGCTTCAAGGCACTTAGGCATTGAACAGAGAGTCACTGTTGATTCTTCTTTGCTCCCCAAAGGTGAGAACATATGCTTAGAACCTTATGAAGGTAATGGTATGAATAAGAATTGTACAGCAACTATATTCCAGAAAACCAGACTTTAGGATACATAAGACAGTCTAGCAGATTGCTCTGATAGGAGAGTCTTCAGGAACTCCTTCAACCTGAAACATAAGGAGCAACAATAAATAGACAGAGGCTGTTGGCATTGAAGTCATAGACATCAGAAACATCCTTTGACTGGAGGTGTCTCTGTGAAGAGCAGTGTGAACAGAGATTATCTGGCAAAGACTCATCTTCTCATCCTGCCAGTGCAAGAGGCTGTGTGTGCAAGATTATGATCCCTGCACTGGTAGACTTAGATGGGAATCATAGCCAGCTCCTGACTCATCTATGACCTTGGAGAAATGATTCACATATTGTATACAATATTAACTTATAAAGGTCAGAGGAACACACATACACAGAGAGAGAAAGAGAGAGAGAGTGCAAAGAGAGAACACACAGAGAAAGACAGACAGACAGAGACAGACAAAGACAGACAGACAGAAGGACAGACAGACAAAGAGACACAGAGAATACAACCACCTCAGAAAGTTCTGGGCAGATACATGGGATTACATACATAAAGAGTTTTATTCCATGTCTGGCATGCGGCAGAAAGCTTGGCAAGTGCTAGGAATCAATGTCATTATTACTGTTTTAGCTGAGAGGAGATTATGAAGATTAGAATTTTTGGTGTGGTAAGATAGCATTCACTAATAAGATAAGATAATGAACTCTTTTTTGGGAACCCGGAGCAGTAGACTGGGGTCCAAAGTCTAATTGGGGGCTCATGTTGACCCTTGAAACCTTACACTGTAGAAGCCTCACATACCTATTAAAGAGAGTCCCTCAAGGCAAATTATAGACAGTCTGTATTACATTGTAAAATTTCCTTCATAACTCAGTTTTGTTAGGATATAAAGTTCTATAACTTTGATCTTACACATTTCATTAAATCCTTGTGCAATTTAAATCAAAATCAAAGGGTCTTTGCTAATCTGCTGGTAGATCCTAAGGCCCCATTTTGCTTCTAGATAGCTTCACCTGTCAAATTGACACAGCCTGGAGATATCTGAGGGATTCTCAGGAGGGAGATTGCCTTCATCATATTTGTCTATGGCAATATCTTTGAGCCTTAAATGTTAATTGATGTAGAAGGGTCAAGCCATCACATTAGTGATGGTTCCACTAGGCAGATTATAATGTATATCATATATAATATATACATAACATATCATAATATATACATGCAACAATATATGATATATATGTATGCATATTCTTTAAAGAGTTTTATACACACATATCTATATATTTAAAAGCCCACAAAACTAGCTGATACCCAAAATTACCCATAATGCATGTAAGTTAGTATACAGACACACACATACAGTTTGAATGAAATTTTCCCTCTGAGCTGCCAGTTTTCCTCCCAAGAGCCAAAGACCATCTAACAAGAATCTGACTTCCAGGCATGAGAAATTCTCTTTTGAGTTGTTAGCTATAGTTGTCTAAAAGACTCCCAAAACAATACAGGTTACCCCTCCCCACCAGAGCTAAAAAGAAATTCCCTGTAATAAAGAGACCATGCACTTGAGTCTCAAGGCACAGAAGACCCCAAGCTGGACCTAGTCTGAAAGCCTCCTTCCTAAGTACTAGCTTTCATAGTATCAGAAGGTACCATGCAAGTTTCCAAAGGAGGGGAGTAACCACTACCTGTTGTGATCTTAAAAAGAGAAAGAGCTATAAGAATATGTTCTGGCGAGGTGTGGGGGAAGGGGGTGCCTTGGCGAGCCCATGCCAAGGCATCCCTTCCCCCTGAGGGACCAGACACACATCGTGCCAGTATAGTATAAAATAGAGTTTATTTAGGGCATGGGGAGGGGAGTTAAGAGGGTGATAGAGGCAGAGAAAGGCAGAGAGAAGGAGAGAGTAGAGAAGTGGGGACCGGCCATGACCACGTGGAGAGAGGGGGAAAGGGAATAGGGAGAGAGGGGGAGCAAGGGGGGAGAGACAAGGGAGAGGAGCAGGAGTAAGAGAGAGAGGAGGGGACAAGCAGCCCCTTTTGTAGGGCCAAGCCTACCTGGCCATTGCCAGGTAACCATGGGGAGGAGCATACCTGGCTGCTGCCAGGTATCTGTGGGGGTAGAGTTTATACAGAATGCTAACACTACCCATACCCATCTATGATGCCTATGAACCACAATGACCAGCATGGCACAATGACCCAAGGATGCAGTAGTAGCAACCAAATCGTCACAGTAGTAGCCCACAGTACTAATCTGCTCACAAGAGATAAACCATGCCTGATACTGAAAATCTAGCCAACTACCCAGAGTGTGTGAAGCCATGGGGTTTGGAGGAGACTCTATAACTGCACTTTACTAAACTGGCATGATCCCTGACAACAAATGAAATATTTGTCCCTATACCCACAGGTAAGTGTAGTCCTTACCTTTTATCAAGAAAACTACAACAGATGAATCTACACAAAAAACTTCAAACAATCAAAATACAGAGTTATGGAATACAGTCCTCATGGACACACCCACAGCACAACTCTATTTAAGGCTCATGGATCACTGCAAAAGAGGGATTGAAAAAATGCAAGAGCCATAGGAACAAAGCATTTGCCTTGAGATTATATCTCCTAGAAATGTTAGAACCTACATCCACGAAGGCACATCCACATGGGCTACCCAAATGTGACCTGAAGATGACACTAATAAACACACTAATATGAGTGGACAAAAGCTCACAAGACCTCAACCCTAGGAAAAAAAAAAAAAACTACGGTCAACTAAAACAAGCCAAGAACAGGAGAAAGTCTTCCGCAGGGAAGAATTCACAAACTGGTTATCCGATACTGAATTGTCAGCCCTAAAAACATACATATAAGTAACATTGTATACATTAAGCAAATTGTATTTATGCATTTGGAAACACACACACACACACACACACAGAGAGAGAGAGAGAGAGAGAGAGAGGACGGGGCAGACAGACATACATTCAGGTATATAACAACAGTTAAAGAAAAATGGGCCATGACTTTAAAAAGACAATAATGTAAGAAGAGTACAAGGAGGTGTCTAAGGTGGAAAAGGGGAAAGAGAAAAATGATGTGATTATATTACAATACAGAACAAAAATTGAGAAAAGAAAGCAAATTCATGAAGAACAAAGCCAGATACCACATTCTTCGATGGTCTCTGCTTGAGTCCCGCCCTAACTTCCCTACACAATGAACTGTAACTTGTAAAATGAAATAAACTGTTTCTCCCCCATGTTCCATGTGGTCATATACTTACTGTAGTAAAAGAAAGGCAAGCTAAAACAGTGGCTTTTCTTAGTTTCAGAATGAGGCCATATGGGTGAAAACTCCAGAGGTGACCCTAACTCTTACATTATAGAAAGAAAGAAGACTAAAAGCATTGTATGAAATATAATAAAATCAGGAGAAAAATTCCCAGGTGTAATGGAGGAGATTCTCAACCATTTACAAGAGTTCTGCACACCACCAAATAGACACAACTAGAAAAGGAACTACCCTTGACATATTACACTTAAAACACTAATACCATACAATAAAGAATATTGAAAGCTGCAAGAGAGTCACTTATAAAGGCAAGCACATTAAAACAAACAGTTGGTGCTTTGACAGAAATCTTTAAACCTGGAAGGACCAGAAAGGATGGATTATAAGTCCTGAAAAAACACAATGACCAGCATAGACTATTATACAAAGGAAAACTATTTATTATAATCCAATGGAGAAAATTTAATATTTATGATTAAAAACAGACTAAAAGAATTTATGACCACTAAGCCAGCTCTACAGAGGGTAGTGGAAGGAATATTTCAATCTGAAAAGGTTAAACATACCAAGTAGATAACAATAGAGAGATAAATACTAGAACAGTTAATCAAAAGAAATCTAAGAAAAAGGCTATGAAATACAAAACAAGAATTAATATATATGTTATATTTCATATATTATAATATATGAAATATAATATATTATATATTATTAATATATATTTCAATAATAACTATGACTTTAACTGTCTTAACTACCCAAGACAGACCAAGGCTAATAGAACTGAATTACCAATCTCTTTTTCTTGTCTCCAAGAAACATATCTCACCATTAAAGGCAAATACTACCTTGCAAGATGGAAAAAATGGAAAATGGAACTAAGAAACAAGCAGACATAGCTGTTCTAACATCTGACAAAAGAGACCTTAAACAAAAATCAGTTGGAAGAAATGAAGAACTTTGCTTCATAGTCATTAAAGGAACCATCCACCAAAAGGATATTACACTTCTAAACATAAATAGGTGCATCTAACATCACAAAAAATACTACAAAATACAAAGCCATGGATTTACCCTATTGTTTATTTTCTTTCAGATCCAAAACAAGCTTATCATAGTCCAGACTCAAAGCAATTTTATGTAGCGACTATATGTCGATCCTCCTGTGCTCATGAAATCACATTCCAAGAGCCTGTTTACATGATGGCAGTATCAGTCCTTGGTAGCCAACGTACTGCTGAAATCAACCTGTCTCTTCACTTCACCAATCCAGTCTTCTTCTCTTTTTCTTAGTTCTTAGAAATGGGCAAGTTATTTTTTCATAAGGTTTCCTTAGGCTGGTGCTAGCAGTGGGGCTGTGGATTTCCAAAGCACAAAAAATTCAGTCATGGAAGACATGCTAGCCTGGAGCCTCAACTTACCACCAGTCATTCTCCCACTTTCTAGTTTGGCTAGCTGCTTCTTACAGAGAACTGGAAGTAGGATACTATCAGCATCCAAATGTGTGAGGCAAGGTCTGCTGGCACTGTGCCCCAGAAAGGAAAAGCTAGACCAGGGTAGGGAGCTATATTGGGCTCTTAGCATGGAGAATATCTGTCCAGGGCCATTTAACTGGACTAGAAAGGATGGGCCTGACTTTAGAACTAGGACCCCATAAGATATATCTGCTCCATCTTGGCAAGGAATATTGAAGACATGGGAGGGGACAGGGCACAACAGAGAGGAGCTTATTAAGTCAGTGGGTCTAGGTCTGGCACCAGGCTTCATTCTCTGACCTCTTCAGTCTCTCTTTGGTGCATGTTCTTTCAGCAGCTGCCATCCAGGCAGGTGATCCCAATGGAGGGAGATGACACAGAGTAGGAGGAAGGAAAGCTAAACACAGGTACTTTCATCACAGATTAGTCAATAAACAGGTACCCAGAGCTTGTGGGGAGCAAGCCAGTGGCTTTCCTCCAAGTATCAGCCTGTACTATTAATTTTTGTTCTGGAAATTGTAGTGATGTGTCTGTTTCCAGTCTAGCTATCTAGGTAAATGGAAATCCTCATCAGCTCTGCTCTCTACATAAAGCAGGCTCCTGAGCCTCTCGAAAAAGAGCAGAGTCATCATTTGATTCTCTTTCAACCTTCACTTGAGCCAAGCAAGACACTTTGCTGTTAGTTTCTCCGCTACAAAGGGAAGAGTGGTCCACTACACCCAAGCTACTAAATCTCTTGTCAAGAAATGGGAACATGGTCGCTCTGGGGATATAAAAGCCCAACTTCTGCCTTTTTCTCCTGGCCTTCAAAGTCCCTGGAGCTCTTGTCCTGACTTAGGATCTCCTGGGCCTGTTTCCCACAGAGAGGACGAGAGTATAAAGAAGAAAAATGAATCCAAAGGGGGCAGCCTTTCTTTGTTCTCTAAATGAGCTTGACTTTGGGCAAATGGAAAGACTGAAGGCTTTTGATGTCTTATTTACATAAAAATAATTAAAAAGGTGGTGTGTGTGTATGTGTGTGTTTGTGTGCATGTATGTCTATGCGTGTTTAAAGTTTGTATCTTTGATATGTCTACATAATCAATCCTTCCCGTGTTCCCTCTCCCATGAAGCCCAAGTGAGACACATGAGAAAGCCATGTTTCATTTTAATGTATGAATTAACTGAATGACTGAAACTTAGAACTAAAAAGGGGATGTAGAGACTAGAACAGAGCACGTAATTCTGAAATACAATGTACAATGTGTTGGGAGGTAGAAAATATTCATATCTTTAGATATAATTCTTTTCCTATGAAATTAACTTAGCAAAGTAATCTAAAGAATAAATAAAACTTTATATGGGAAGCCATACTTTCTGTAGAATATATCATCAGAAAAGTAGAAGCAATCTAAATATGCAACTATACAGGATTATGTTATATAAGTTATAGATCTTTCATGACAAGCATTCCTTTTGTGTGTGTTTTTCAATAATCTTATTTTTTTCTAATTTTGTAATTTTAATTTCTCATAGCACCTTGGCAATGTTTAAAACAATACAGATACAAAGATGCTCAATTTAACAATTTATGCATGAGTATGTGTCACATCATTTGGGGGAGGTGGGGGACAGTTTTGACAAGGACAACAGAACAAATCTAAGCTATGGACAAAACAGAAGCCAGATTCTGTTCTGGTTCTGACACGTCACTCCCCCCAACATTTAAGAGATACGTCATTCAATGGACACCTGAATCAGCTG
>NW_022196903.1:101013252-101025519 GCF_008632895.1 Mastomys coucha
CAGTTGTCTCCATCAACCACTGTCTGGAGACAGCGAGAATTCTAAAGATGCTCCAAACACCCTGTGTGACCCCGTGACTATTCTGAGCACATGCTCTGAACCGTGCTTGCCTTCACCAATGCCTAATGATATTTTTAAAAACTCATGTATAATTAACGAGAGCAGTTAAGAAGATAGATAAATAAGTCTCCTGACACTTCAAAGGAAAAATGACAGAAATGTGAATAAATATAAAAATCAATTCATCAAATATATCCTAAAATCATCCCTGCTCAGTTCCGAATGGGTTGCTCTATCCATATGAGTGAAAAAGAACCTCCCCACACACACATCTCCGCCACTAGACTATTAACACCAAAAACAGATTTCAGTTTCCAGGGTCTTTAGACTGCCCACTGCACCAAGTCACTTCTTTGATAAAATGTTTTCACTCCTGAGCTTGAAACATGGCTCAGTCAGTAAAGTGTTTGCCTTTTATGCACAAAGCCCCAACTTCGATTTCCACCAGGGCATAAAACCAAGCAACTTGTAATCCCAGCATTTGGGAGTTGGGAACAGAAGGATCCTGAAGGAATATCAAGGCTAGCTTGAGTTAGAGGTGACCCCATCCAAAAAAAAAAATCTTATGACCTTGTAAATGTGAGTGGATCATTCCTATATGTTTTTGAGCAAATACTGTCTGCCAGTATTCTGATTATTAAGAATTTTTCAGAGATAATATAATAACATATAGCTCTTAGGAGCCCAAAATGACAAGAAATATATGACATTTGCACAGCACCATGAGCAATGTGATGGGACTATAGAGCAGGAAGCAATACATTCTACTTAGAAGGTGTGACTGAGTTTCAAAGAGACACTAAGCCCCAAGGGATGAATAATGGGTGTTCCCTGATGAGAAGAGCTGTGAGACCCAAGGCATAGATGTGAACAACGAATGTGTCTGAGAAGCAGTAAGCACAAAACATGAAAGACATTTCACATCACAGGCAAAAACAGTCTTTGCTTTTCCATAAACCTAATATGATAGAGTGTCCTCACCGCTGGGCCCACTTAACCCTCTCTGTGCCCACAGGCCTTCAGAAGAGCACCACTGTGTTCTTCCTATATCTATGCTGCACCCTCTGTCAGGGAAAACCCCTCCCTATGCTTCTACACTGGGGGCATCCACTCTTGTTTTCTCTGTACTCCTGTAACTGACATCTCTTGCTGGAGAACATTTTAATCATTCATTTACATACATATCCATCCTCCCAAACTAGTCTGTGAAAGCCTAAAAGACAAATCAACTTTTAAGTAATACTATCTTTGATAAACATGAATGAAATTTTATGTAGCGAGCTGAATGGTGAGAATGATAAAACACACAGTAGGAACTTTCCATGAAAGTACACAGAGACATAGACAACTCATAAGTGGAAGGAAAAAAATTTATAACTGAAGCCCCTAGAGAAACATTTCCCCTCTGCTTACGTCCTAACTTTAATCCAATGATTTCCTCATACAATGCTTTGGCATTGATTTAAAACTCTTCCTAGACAGATTCATAAACTCTTTCTCTTGTTACATTTTTAGAGCTCATAAAGAGGAGACTATGAAGGTAGATTTTTGGATATAATTTAGTCATATTAAACAGAAGTATGAGGGGAAGAAAATCCCCGTCTAGTCTTTCTTTCATCACCAAGCTTGTAATCTATTACAAAGGTGCTAAACTTACTGATAGGTGTGAAAATGAGAGAAAATGAGTCTACGGGGGAAAAAGGCAATGAGACAATGAACTAAAATTAATGCTTCGCAGGCCTTTGGATTCTCAGTCTTATTGTCTCGATTTGTTATTTCCATGAATGACCAGCAAGTGAAAGCACAACCATCATTCCTAAAAATAAAGATGGTATTAAAACCTCACTATGCCTGCGAGTGCCTGAAGACATTGCCTGCCTTGTGACTTCACAGGCTCTTCAAACTGCTCCATCCCAAAGTGAAGGAAGTAGCTCATTAATGGGCACCTGGTGTCAGGAGATGTGTTATTAAACTGCCTGTCACTCAAGACTCGACACCAAAAAATACTTACATCGTCCAGTGCTTTCTGCCACCTACTTCCCTTCAAAATATAATAACAGAGACTGTTGTGCTGGGAGTTGCTGCTAACAATAACCCCAAAATCACAGCCATTTCCCAGATGCCTTTGAGTTAGCAAGAAAGACACTATCTGCCAGGCGAGGTACTACACACTGGGAAGAAATGATTGGTAAGCAGATGACAGACAGATGGTCTGTAAACCTGCTTAGGCTGCACCATCATTTGTTCAGCTACTTCCAACACTGTATCTATCACACAATAACCTATAAACAACAGAAACTTATTTTTCACAGGTCCTGAGGCTGAGAAATCCATGATCAAAAGTGCTGACAAATTTAGCTTCTAGTGAGAGCCTGCTTTGGGCCCCAAAGATGGTGCTTTTCTTGTCATGATATTCTCACATGGTCAGGCTTAATTCTCTGAAATTAAACCATTAATTTTGAGTAATTAAATTAGTAAGTAAAAAAAATTAGTAAGTAAAAAAAAAGTAAAAACTGAGAAGTATTTTGCTATACTACTCCAAAATATCACAAATGCCCACATAAGCAATGCACACACAAAGTTCACAGTGCCTAAAACCTCACACTAAGAAATCATACACCTATCACACCTTCCTCATGCTGTGATCCTTTAATACAGCTCCTCATGTCATGGTGACCTCCAACCATAAAATTATTTCATTGCTACTTTACAACAGTAATTTTGCTAGTGTCAAGAATTGTAATATAAACATCTGAAAGGCAGAATATCTGATATGCAGCTCCCGTGAATGGCTCATTTGACCCCTAGAGGAGCTGCAACTCACAGGTTGACAACTACTGACCTAACATTTATTGTGTAAGAACATTGTGTCTGTCAGCAAACTAGGCATTCTGGAGAAAAGTGAATTGGAGCCCTGGTTGGAAACATGCTCCAATGTGGTAGAAAGAAACTACACATTTGTAAAGTCATTTCCCATCAGCACTGCATAAGAGACCATTGGTAGGCTTTTTAGAACTACATATCCCATATTCGTATCATCTAAACATACACAGCCTAAGGAGGGCAGAATACATGGAAAGATTCTGAAAGCCAGAGGGAGTAGCTATCTGCCGCAAAACAGTATTTTCTGTTCACAACAGCACAGTAGCACACATGAAACCCCAATAGAAGGACTGCATGTCGAAGACCTGCGTGATCGGGAGAAGCCAGCCAAAACCTCAGCCTGGGTGGGGGAGGGGCTCATGATGATCAAGAGCAAGCCAGCAGAAACCTCACCATAGATGGAAGAGGGGCTCATGAAGTCTTTCCCCATCTGAGGAGCGATTGGCAGCAGTTGGATCACTGGGAGATAAAGAATAACTTTTCTTCAGCGATTTTGTTCCTAAGAGACTACACATCCTCCAGTAGATGGGCTGACACCCATGCACATGTAAGCAGCATTAAGTGGCCTGATGGTTAGGAAGTTAAAGAAATAAAACAGAGGGAGCGCATAAAGTTGAGAGGGAAAACTAGGGGAGATAGAAGTAAGAATGACAGGGAGTGGATTGGAGCCAAACATATGAATGTATGATTATGGAATTAAATATTTACTTAAAAATTCCCTCAGGTGATTCTAAAAGCCAAGCAATATGGAAAAGCAATTGAGGCCATCCCCTGCCTCCTTCTAAACACCAGGTCTTCTGGAATATAGTAAGTATGGAGCCTATTACCTCAGTGTAAATGATCTCATCAGAAGGCTAAAAATAAATGATCCCAGGCAACATGAGACTAATAGCAAGAGAAGGCCTGAATGATCTCAGATAATATGCTGAAACTTAATAGCAGACACAAATCTCTTTGAAGATGTGAGTTGTCTTTGTCCCAGGGTAGGTCACATTTCGCAAGCCAGGCGATTCCACCAGAAGTGTTTCCCAGTGCTGAACCAACACCTGTCTTTCTGGAACTTCTTTCTAGTGCTTTGAGCCCTCCATTATTCACTCCCTGCCTCCTCTAAGGAGTGAGTCCACAACACCTTAGATATGTGGCCCCAATTTGGTGCCTGAATAAATCCAGACTAAGGCTGATCAAAATAACCAGGCTCTGAGCATATACCCAGAAGATGCTCCACGTGTAATAAGGACACATGCTCCACCAGGTTCATAGCAGCCTTATTTATAACAGCCAGAAACTGGAAACAACCCAGATGTCCTTCAACAGAGGAATGGAAACAGAAATGTGGTGCATTTACACAATGGAATACTACTCAGCTATTAAAAACAATGAATTTATGAAATTCTTAGGGAAATGGATGGATCTGGAGAATATCATCCTAAGTGAGGTAACCCAATCACAAAAGAACACACATGGTATGCACTCTCTGATAAGTTGATATTAAGCCAGAAGCTTGGAATACCCAAAATACAATCCACAAACCACAAGAAACTCAAGAAGAAGGAAGAACAAAGTGTGGATACTTTGATCCTTCTTAGAAGGGGGAACAAAATACCCAAGGAAGGAGTTGCAGAGACAAACTTTGGAGCAAAGACTGAAGGAAGGACAATCCAGAGACTGCTCCACCTGGGAATCCTTCCCATATTCAGTCATCAAACCCAGACACTATTGTGGATGCCAGCAAGTGCTGGCTGACAGGAGCCTGATATAGCTGTCTTCTGAGAGGCTCTAATAGTACCTGACTAATACAGAAGTAGAAACTCATAGCCATCCATTGGACTGAGCACAGGGTCCCCATTGAAGGAGCTAGAGAAAGGACCCAAGGAGCTGAAGGGTTTGCAGCCCTTTAGGACAAACAACAATATGAAATAACTAGTACCCTCAGAGCTCCCAGGGACTAAAACTCCAACCAAAGAGTATACATGGTGGGACTCATGGCTCCCACAGCATATGTATAGCAGAGGATGGCCTAGTTGTTCATCAATGGGAGGAGAGGTCCTAGGTCCTGTGCCCTAGGCTCTATGCCCCAGTGTAGGGGAATACCAGGGCCAGAAGTGGGAGAGGGTGGGTTGGTGAGCAGTGGGGGGTGGGGGAGCAGGGCTTTTTTTGTTCTTTTTTTTTCCAGGGGGGAAACTGGGAAATGAGATATCATTTGAAATGTAAATAAAGAAAATATCTAATAAAAAAAAGACATCTGACAACAACAACAAAAAATATAACCAGGCTCATCTCCAGAAAACATAAGAATTCATACTGCTTCCATCACAGTGGAGTTCAGTGGCTATAAGACCAGAGCAGCTGTGTGTCTATTGAGTTTCAACTTCTTCCTTAATCCAAAGATCCAAAGTCTAGTTCATTGAACCAGACATCTGTCTCGGCCTCCTGTTCTCTACTCGTGCTCCCAGAGGATATCAGCCTCTTCACTGAGCACTGATATTCTGTTTAACAACTGCTATCTGTATATTATCTGTCAGTTATTGCTAGATAGCCAGCCAGCTGTTGCTATCTGTACAGTATCATTGCCTGTACACTAAATTCCATCCTCTGGGAATTTATTTAATGCCTGGGCTAATTTTCATTTATTCTTGCATGTTCATGATGATATATAAACCCTATATTTAGACCAATCACTGATTTTCAAATGGGATGTCACTGCCTCCATTTTTGAATTATACATGATGTGTTTGGTTGCTGCAACAATAAGATCTAACTCTTCCCATATAATTGCCCTACTTTTACTGGCATTTAGTGAATAGAGGCTATGAAAAATTGACCCTCCACTACTAATGTACAAGCATTAGTGGTACTGTGTTCCTCTGGACATTGCTGCAGGCGCAAACTCCTTTATTAGTATATGGAGTTATGTGCCTACTTCACTTACATATAACCTGAGGGTATGTTTTGCTATGAATTCTAACATGTTACAGATTTTCAGAATTTCCTCTAACCTAGAAATCAGGAGGAGATTCTTGTTTTAAAAATTGTCAAAATTGTTCAATGTCTTAAAAATCACTTCATCAATAATAAAACTACCTTCTTGGCATGTGAGTCACAAGTACAAAGTTGCTGTCTCAGTCTGCACTTACGGTTTCTCCTCTTCATGCAGAGACCTGACCACTTCATTACATCTTTCAGTGTAACCAGCCCCAAGCTCTTACATATTGAAACTTAGGCTACATTAATTTTAAACTACTTTACATTTTCCAAAACTTTATATTAAAATTAGGACATTTTGTTGACTTGCTTTTCCTATGAAACTATGAACATAGATAGATACCGCTGTCTTCAGGAATAAAGATAGCATTGCAAATAATCTGCTGGGAGATGAGATATTAGGACTAGTAGTTTTGAGAGATAAGTACCAGCCTTTATTCAGAACGCAGTGAATTTTCTAAATAAGCCTGCAAATCTTTGATATGTCCTTTCAGGGCCCAGTATGATATCAATGGCACATCTACAGTCCAGCTCCCAACAAGACATCCTCCAGCCTCAGAGTATCCCAGCATGCATTTCAGCCAAATCTACTCATTGACAGATTATACCCTATAATTTAGAAAACAATCCTGAAAGTTACTTGTGTGATTCCTTTGAAGCAAAAGCTATAATCTCAACTGTGGTAGCATGGAAGAGATTGGTCATTATTTTTAAACCTGTTTTCCAACAGTGCTTTTACAAATAGTGAGGGCTTGAGGTTGTTTGGTTCTTGTTTTGTTTTGTTTTTCACTAACAATGTGGTGAGATGACAGGGATTGAACACTTCTGTCTCTATTTACCTAGGAGAATTCTCAACACTCAGAGTCTGAGAGTTAGAAAGAAAGGGAGAGCTAGAAATCAATGCTATGCCTTCAGAATCCAAAAGGGGTTCTCTTTTTTTTATTATATAACCGAGATCACTAACAACTGGATAGAAATATGACAAGAATTAAGTACAGGGGGTCAATTTGAAATGCTAAAAACGTAGGAACACAAATAGGAAAGGGAAATGTCTAAAAGCCTAATGAGTAAAAAAATTCAGTGCTAAAATCTAGATGGAATAAAAGTCGATCTTTTGACATATGTAAATGCACACCACAGTCTAATTACTTTTACAAGGTCCAAATATAAATGCCTCCCAAAAGACACACCGGTGTGCTGCCCTCCAGTGTTGAAAAATGAACAGGCATGCAGGTTGTTACTGGATTTACTCCCTAAATTGCCTTTCTGATTGAGGATAACAGATTTATTTTATTTTATCGTTAATGATGGACAGTAGTGGTGTTAAAAACATCATTTCACGTTTATCAGTAAGGGGCTTGCTCAGTGGTAGGTTTTTATTGAAAGAAGCATTTTGGGTACAGTAGAGTTCAAGAAATTCCTTTGACTTCACTACAATGTCACAACTGAAATTGTTAGGATTGTCATTTGAATCCTATTTTCAATCTAATTGAATGGTCACATGCATTCTCCTGTTATAATTATATTTTATATTCTTATAATGTCAGGGTTCAATGAGCCTTAAAGGTCACGCTGTGGCAAATACGTGCACCCACACAACAAAATCTGAGCTGTGAGAAGCTGTTGCCTGGAGAAAAACAAAATTAATCAAAATTCTAAGACCGTCTAATATCCATTAGAGAAAAGGTGTCATTACTGATAAGGCATGTCTGTCAAGGACAGGAAAGCAGGAAGACTGTCCCACAGGGAACATCATACCATCCTGGGGTTAAATCAGATCCCTAAGCTCCTCTGCTTATTTTACAGATGAGGAAACTGTGAGCCGGGTTAAACAAGACTTACAAAAGGCCATTAACGAGAACCGGTCTCCTGCTTTAAGCAACATCACAGCAAGCCAATATGGAGTTTACTCACAGGCTCCCGGCTTTCCTTAATTGCAAAAGGTTCTGTCAGCAATTAGCCAATTAAGCTAGAACCAATTAAATTAGCGTCTCCCTCGCTGCTGCTTTCTCCAAAGGCTGTCAGATCTCATTGTTGGCTGGAACTCTTTTGAACCTCCTTTGATTCCAGGGGTCACCTGCTCGATTCACAGATTACTTTTTGTTTTACTTTGTTGTGCTTTGTTCTGTTTTGTTTATAATTGCTCAAAGACACGCAGCTAAATTTGATCTGTCTTGGTCTCGGGGAATTTTCCCTCTAACGGATTGTCAAAGAGCTCACTGATGTTTGAAATCAGGCGAGGTCAAGTACAAAAAGTATCCTGTACTCTGGAACATTTGTTTTAGATGCTAAGTGTCTCAGTTAGGCCTCCAGTAAGAGTGCTCAAGAAATTCCAGCCCAGACAGTGAGAAGTACCGTTCATTTTATATGCACGTTTCCCATAGTTCTTTGTGGTTACCACACTGCGTTTATCGGCTTGCTTCCATGGAACAAAAGGCTCTCTGAAAGGTAGAGGCCCAGGCAAGGCCCTTTCATCTTACAATCGATCGGATTTTTTTTTTTTTTGAGGATTTGTTCATAAGAAAGTAGAATTTTTGCATTATGGAGCCATTTCCATGGTTACCTATTGATTTCCTATAGGAAGTGTGCTGTTTACAGGGGCGGCAGGCCTTTATCATGGGAGGTAAATCACCTCCCGAGTCTGCTCTCTCCGCAGCCTGAGGCACGTAAAAGAAACGAGCTCCTCAAATTTACAAGAATGAGATAAATAAATGATTCATGCACGTTGGTTTTGCATGAATAAGTGATTAATCCTCTCTTTCAACCTTGCTAAGGGAAGAATGCCGGATTAATGTCATTCTATGCAAATTGAAGCCCACTTTCCTGAATTCTGACCTAATTATAGGTAGTGGGGAGACAAAATATACTCGAAATTTCTTGCTGTTAAAATAAATAGTAAGAACTGCTACTGAAAACCCCGGAAGAGCATTTTCCTTAGAAGCTTGACTTGTCCAGACATGAGATCATGATTCCCCCTGATCCTCCTGATCAAGGTTCTCCCAGAACCTCCTGCGTGTTCTTTCAGAATCTACAACATCATCTTGGACCTAATGGTCTAAAGCAAACAGCTTAAGTTTGAACCTTTCGTTTTAAACAGTCTAAGCGGCAGCCTCAGCGTACTGAACTGATTATAGTGTAGAAAATAAGACACCTAGGGTACCATTGTCTCAGCTGATGAAAACCCATACACACCATTCAATAAATCAATTTAAGATGTTCAAGAACTCCAGACAAACATCACCGGAATGACATCTCTTTAACTTGAAGGCAGCAAATAGCAGTACCTGTCATCAGAGGTGTGGCTCAGCGCAGCGCAAGCGGCTTAGGCTTCTGCTCAGTGAACATTCATTTACCTCTAACCTGGGGATTTGGGACATAAACGTTGACCAACTAAGGAATTCTACAAACTTCCCGAATAAGATTATCTTAGAGTGGGAAATGGTCAGAAAAGGCTTCTTGGGCAGGGAATGAGGGGTGTGTTTTGAATATTTAGGAGAACTCTGATGAAGTAGTAAGGTTTGAACAGGTGAAAAGGGAAAGGGTGTCGCAGCTAGTTAGTGAAGCCTGACTGTGGAGCTTGAACTATCCGTTAGCTTATTTTATTTTTGCAACTCTCCGCTGGGATGGGTGCTTCTCTTAGCTTCTCTTGTACACAGGTGATCAAGTTGTGGTTAAACAATGAGCATCAGAGAACCAGCAGCTAGGATTTCAGTGCACACTGTCTTCTGGATTCACAGTTGCATTCTACTGCGGCAGGCACAGTGAAAGTGCTGTCCACGGCAGGTGAGCGAACGACACAGCCAGAGGCCAGCAGAGGGCAAAGCACCCAATCCAGAGATGAGTAAATTAGGCAGTGGGGGAAGGGCTGGGAAACCGGCGTGAGGGTGGAGCCCACACCGAGCAGTGCTCTGAATGTCATTCTTAGGAGGATCAGAGGAGAGAACTGAACTCCAGCTGAGAAGGTACCAATTAATTCAGGTGTCGCTGACCTGTGAGAGGGAAGAGGTCTTAATCACAAGAATGCGGAATGCTCATTATCCAACCTTTTAATTAGCAAAGAAACTACCCAGCCTGGTAAAGTGATCAGCAAAGAACTAAAATTTGATCACGCTGTTGGGGGTTGGGGGGACTGGGGAAAAAAAAATTTTCTGATCGCTCCCTGGCAACAAATCTGTATTTCAGATGTTGATTTTCCTACCTTCCTGGTTCCTCACTGGAGATAAAACAAGCAAAAGATAGAACAGATGGGACTGAAAACACAAAGAACCTGATGAAAGACATAAAAAATAAAGAGCAAGGCTGGGGGAGGGGCATAGAGAGCAGAAATTGGGAAAGATGCATGCATGGGCCGTAAGCAACTTAAGCAAATGCTGGTGGACATTGGTGCCTGGGGGCAGTCACACAAATATTTCAGAAGACAAGTCCCCTTTTAGAACCAGATTAGGTGCATTATGCATTGCCACTCAGATATGAAAACACAGAGCCTAGAGATGATTCAGTAGTTAAGAGCACTGGCTGCTCTTTCAGAGGACCAGAGTTCAACTGCCAACACCCCCATGGTGGCTCCTAACCTTCTGTAACCCCAGTCCCAAGGGATCTAATCTCTGCAGGCACAGGCACACATGCAGGGCACAGAAATACTTTCAGACAAAACACTGATATCAAAAAAAAAAAAAAACCTGAAATGTAAATTTAAACTAAGTAGAAAGAGAAAATATAGGATAATCAAAGACTCCATCATCTGCATGTAGTATACATGTGAATGAAACCTAAGAAAGGACACTGGCCTGGGAATCAGGAAGCGAGTTCCTCCTTCTCCCACAAAAAGTATAAATGCATTTCTCCAAGGGACCAGACAAGCAATGGAGGGCCAACATCATGCTTCTCATTGCCCTTCTCTCTTTCCCAGGAACTGCTAAAGAAGTCTCACCAGCACTCAAACCCTGCTCTGCCACTTCCTAAGTCACACAATTATTCTCTTTGCAAGCACTTCTCCGCCCTCAAAAATCACACACACCAAGAAAGACAAGGTGAAGCAGGAGGAGCCCACATTAGGCTCTGTGACTTTTTTGTAGAATAGAACATGCTGCTGAAAGGACAAGCCCCTCCTCTTTTTCTAAAGAAGGTGCCTTAGTTTCATTGTGGAGGAGAAAACAAGTATGATAGTACTATTTATGAAACATCATCAATTAATTACTCAGGGATGTTGTACTGGCTGGTTTTGTGTGTCAACTTGACACAGGCTGGAGTTATCACAGAGAAGGGAGCTTCAGTTGGGGAAATGACTCCATGAGATCCAGCTGTGGGGCATTTTCTCAATTAGTGACCAAGGGGGTAGGGCCCCTTGTGGGTGGTGCCATCCCTGGGCTGGAAGTCTTGGGTTCTATAAGAGAGCAGGCTGCACAAGCCAGGAAAGGCAAGCCAGTAAGGAACATCCCTCCATGGCCTCTGCATCAGCTCCTGCTTTCTGAGCTGCTTGAGTTACAGTCCTGACTTCCTTTGTGATAAATAGCAACGTAGAAGTAAGCCAAATAAACCCTTTCCTCCCCAACTTGCTTCTTGGTCATGATGTTCATGCAGGAATAGAAACCCTGACTAATACAAAATTGGTACCAGCATAGTGGGGTATTCCTGTGACAACCTGACCATGTTATGGGGAGGATTGTGGAAGGCCTTTGTAACTTTGAGCTAGAAGAGCCACTGATTGTTAAGAACTCTGTGGGATATTCTGTGGGAGCTTTGAAGATCATGTTGAGAACAGTCAGTGCAGAGATGGAGGCCTGGCTTATGAAATTTCAGAGGGAAGATTAAAGACTCTTATCAGGGCCATGTTGTTTTGATTGTGAAGATTGTATGGTTTTGGTTAGCTGGGGCTGAAGAATCAGCTGTGATTAACAAGATACCAGAACTACTAAATCGAAAACTTTGCACTACTGGGACTATTGATGCTGGTTAGCTGGAGCTAAGAAATTACCGGTGATTAAGAAAAGACCAGCATCACTGAAGTGACATCTTCTGGGAAGTGTTTGCTGAGAGCACAAAGAGGCTGTGTTCCAGAGATAGCCAAGGTTGTACCTTATGCTGCAGCAGGACTTGGTAATGTGTAAGCATCACTCAGGTGGTACTGGTTTTGAAGGCATGAAAGGGTCATGAAGAGCAGCTGAGGCTCAGCACAGTGAGAGGCCATGGAAGGCCATTGGTGAAGGTGCAGCCTCAGTTTGCAATTGATGGCCCAGGACTGAAGGGGTCATGTAAAGGAATTGAGGCTTGGCAGCATGAAGAGAGCCTATGAGAGGCTATTGGTGAAGCCTAGTTACAGTGGAAGACAGTGTTTTAGAGATG
>NW_022196903.1:101026137-101031212 GCF_008632895.1 Mastomys coucha
TTTCCTCCCCAACTTGCTTCTTGGTCATGATGTTCATGCAGGAATAGAAACCCTGACTAAGACAGATGTCTAACATGCTTGTAGTTTTGCATGCATTATTTCATTCAATTCCCCAAAAATCCTGTGGATTATTATTTCAGTTGCACAGGTGAGAAACTGGCACTTCAGATAGATTAAATGACTTAAATCCCTCTGGAATTAGCACTGTGCTCTCAGCTACCTGCAAACCAGGAAGCTGATACAGGAACACAGTTGAAGACTTCTGAGTGCTTCTGTCATGACCAGTCTCAGGAATGCCAAGCTCATGCAAGGGAGTACTACTAGAATGCACATACATCTTAATGGCCAAAAATTATTTGCATTAGAAATGTGGCTGCACTCCAATAATTTGTGAGGCATTGGAGTGATGTATCAATTGAAAAATGAAGACCATTCTTATGTATTTTCAAAGTTGCTTTATAGACTCCCAACTGAAAAAAGAAGGGTTACTTCTGGACCCAGAACAAGCTCTTAATCTTGACTTTGGGATTATTTGGACATAACTGCTATTATCAAAAATAAAAGAACATTTTTATACTTTAGCCACTCTGACATACTTCACAATAAGTCTTTAATAAAAACAGGCAGGAGCTAAAAGATGTTGCAGAGAACAGCAGCTCTTGATTTAAAACGCCTGTACTCCAATATGAACTCTGGAGAACGCTCTGAATGGGGTCACCAACACAGAAGAAACAGTACATGCAATATTCGCACGTTCATGGACTAGCACCCCAGCTGACTACCTCTCTCTGTGATTCACTCTTTTTCTTGAGGAGGAAGAATTAATATGCTCCAGATTTGATTCTACCCTCCCAAGAGGACAAGTACTTCCCACAAAGATCCAAGGAAACCAGCAACGACCTTATGCAATGCTTATAAAACTAAACATGGTGCATTAGCCTCTGGTCATGCCAGCTTCAACAATCATAAAAGTTGATGTGGCAGACCCTATGGGTGACTATGAGACCTCAAAGCTTGAATTCCAGCCTGAAAATTACTCCAGGGGAGAGTTGCACATAATCTGGAGCACAAATGCTCCATCAGCATTTGTCAGCAGCATTGAGTACCACACTGCTATGGGTAGCTCCTGACTATAGTAAAAAGGAACCTATACTTCCCTAAAAATTCAACCTAAAAGTCCCAAAAACCTAAGAATGGAAATCTCCCAACGGGAATCTGACTTGTAGATAAGATGATCTGCTGTGTGTTATTTGCCTTGATTTATACAATACCTATATTGCTTAGAGTTTTCATCACTATTGTGAGCAAACAACTTAATGAAGCATAGATGTGTCCCTCAAAAGCATGCTCCCACTGGCTCAATGTGTCCAGATAAGCCCTACTTCCTGTTATTTTATAAACTCCCAATAATCCCTTTCTAAATCTGTCAAGGAGTAAATCCACTAGTCAGAACTCTTTGCATCAAATCACTTCAAGACAGCATCAACAGCTGGGAACCAAGATTTTTCAGAAACAGCTTCTGAGTGTGATTTTGGATCCAAGCCACAGTGGTGCCTCTACTGATAGACAGCATTGCAGGCTGAGGAGTGACACACAGTGGTAAAATCTGGAGGCTACCAAAGTAGGACCATAAGGTTAAAAATACATAATTTGGGGTATAAATTTATATATACTTACTTTATGACTTTTAATATCTCTCTTCCAGCTAGATTATGTGAATTTCTTAGAAAATATGTGGAAAAATCATGTGTATATATGCATGCATATGTGTTTATAAATACGTTCACATATAATCCACACATTTCAAATGTCCCCTTGGGTATATATGCATGTAGTTTGTATGTATGTGTGTGCCTGTGTGTTAATAAATTTATACTTAGGTTTCTGGGTATAAAATCCAGTGGTTTGTGAGATGGATGCCCTCAAAGTCATAGATACTGATGACATCCATATGGAGACTACAGGAAGTAGGATGTCTGGGAGGTGAACCAGACTGGCAAAGGAGCTGCTGTCATAATGAGTTTTGAATTCTCTGGTCTCCCATCTAGTCATTTTTGCCCAGGTATTTATGCATTTCCTTATTTTATTTTATTTTATCTTATATTTAATTATGTGTATATATGTATGTGTGTATGGGTATGTGCACATGAGTGTAGTTACCCAAGGAGGCCAGAAGAGGGAATCAGATCTCCTGACTATTTTGAGCACTGGAAACAAAATTCAGATTCTCTGCTAGAGCAGTATATGCTCTTAACTTCTTACACAATTCTCTAATCCTCTGCTAAGCCAGACCCTACTAAATCTGTAGGGATGGGGACACACACACACACACACACACACTTTCTGCACAAGATTGTATCGAAAAGTAGTCTTAATATCATAGTGCCATTATCAGAAGATTGGTCCATATTCCAAATTTTTGTCTCAGTTCCTTGATATATGCTTTTTCATTTCTTATTTACAGTCTTGTTCTTAACCATAGACCAGCCCAAGCTGCTGCCAAAGCCCTTTAAGTATACCAGTCAGCAACCATGATCTTCTCTGCTCTGGATATAGCCAGAACTAGCAGAGTCAGGATTGTAAATGAGCTCCTCATGGTCCTAAACCATTTGTACTTTCCCATAACAAAGTTTATGTAAATGTATGTGGTGCACATGTTTGACAATGTTGGAGTCCTTACCCCTAGTATCCCTAAATGTGATCTTATTTGGAGATAGAATCATTATAGAAGCACACCTTTAATCCCAGCACTCAGGAAGCAGAGGCAAGTGGATCATTATGAGTTAGAAAGCAGTCTACAGTGAAACTTACAGGATAGCCAAGACTACACAGAGAAGTCCTGTCTTGAAAACTAGAAAAAAAAAAAAAAAAGAAACTGATAAGTTAATCTGAGGTCATTAGTGTGAACTGTAATCCAGTATGAGTGATGTCCATTCTTATATGGGGAAAATCTGTGTACACAGAGACACACACACAGAGGAAGACTCGCATGAAGATACATAGTGAACAAATCAAGCCATCTGCAAGTTAAGGAGAGAGGCCTAGAACAGATATTTCCCTTACAACTTTAAGATGAAACAAGTGTTGCCAGACTTACAGCCTCCAGAACTCTGAGTAATAAGTTCTACTTTTTAATCATCAAATGGTAGCATATTTTTATGCATCTCAACAAAGAAGGTATAATGTTTTCAACTCAAAAGCCCATTTCCCTGAGTATCTTCTTATTACAACACTGTAAAAAAAACAGTGCCCAGCTCTGGAAGGGAGCACTCACAGGGTCAATGTCATGGCACATTCCCACCTGATAGCCACACTGCTGGACTTCATGAAATGCTGCTGCTGAGTCTAACAAGTGCAAGGATGCCACAATGACGGTTAAAATATGTATGGTGTAGATTGAACTTGAGATACAAATTTAGCTAACTTACTCCTACATGAAAAACCATGAAAGAATGAAGTAAGAGATAGCCTCCCTAGTCATTTTGTTGAAGACTTTCAAGAGCCATGGTAACAGAACAGATTCTTCATAACAAAGTTACAAAGCAAGAGAATTAATCTACACATTAAGGTTAGGAAACTCATTTAAATATGGGCTGAGTAATGTTTTGTCTATCTGTGGAAGCCTGCTGGCTCTAGATTCCATGAATTCAGCACTGTTTCCGATTATGAGATTCAGACAGCCTGATTATTAAAAGTAGATTCATTTTTTTTCTCTATCACCCTGACATAGGGCTTTTCCACCAAAGATCAGATTAGTCTATCTATCTACCTGAATAAAAATTACCTGCTGAGTATTAAGTAATGCCTTGGGTATTGGAGGGTTATAAAGAACAGTCAAAATCATTTCTACTTTGCCCTCAATGTTTAGACCTGACTAGGAAAGATACGAGAGACACAGAAAATTTCAGTACAAAGAAAATTATCAGTGTTATAAAAAGTACTCAAAATTCTACCAAAGATCAGAAAAAAAAAACTGTGAGGGTAATTTTGTGGAAATAATGATATTTATGTTAGGCAAATGGTGTATGTGTGTGTGTGTGTGTGTGTGTTGTATGTGTTGTGTGTGTATGTTATATTTATACCATGTATAGATAAAGGATCCATTGAAAGAGAGAGAAAAAGAAAGAAAGAAGGAAAGAAAAAAGAAAGAAAGAGAGAGAGAGAGACAAAGATGGATGGAAAGGAAGAAAGAAAGAAAAGAAAGAAAGAAAGGAAAGAAGAAAGAAAGAAAGAAAGAAAGAAAGAAAGAAAGAGAAAGAGAAAGAGAAAGAAAGGAAAGAAGAAAGGAAGGAAGGAAGATAGAAAGGTAGAAAGGTAAAAAGGGAGATAGGGAGCTATATTGAAAATATACATAGAAATTCCACATATGGATCATTGGTAGAGGTTTTAACTATACACCAAGACACAGAATTTCCTGCAACCCAAAAGAAGTCACTCAAACAAATACCTATGCATATATCCACAGAGAAATGCCAGAGGAAAGAAAACACTTAGAAAGCGACCTCTGATGTCTCTTTTCCAGACCCAAGAAAGTCTAGACTGGTACTGAAGAAAACAAGTCTTTGTCAAAGACTTGACAGAACTGGAGTGTAGGCAGGTTACAAAAATCCTTCTGCAAAGAGGCCCACAAAATTTTTAAAAAACAGACATACAACGACAAAAATCTAAGGCTAAAAGACCTTATTCCCTCTTATTCTCCTTTGCAAGAATCAAGTTCAGAAACTTCGTGAACTTATTTCCTTAAAAATGACAGTTTCTCAGCAGGAAGTAACACTTTGTCTCCTTCCCTCTCATTTTTTGGAACATAACTGGTAGAGTTATGTGGTGGCCTTATAAAAGTACTGACGTGGGGGCTGAGACCTACCTAGCTCAGCTGCTAAGATCCCTCGCTGCAATTATGAGAAACAGAATTCAACCCCAGCACCTGCCTAACAAGCTGAGTGTATCCACCTATAACCTCATCTCCAAGGTAGGCAGAGGAATGGGATCAACTAGAGTTTACTATCTTCCAACCTACATGAGAAAATATAAGATCAAAGTTGAGAGAGAGAGAGAGAGAGAGAGAGAGAGAGAGA
>NW_022196903.1:101031222-101050246 GCF_008632895.1 Mastomys coucha
AGAGAGAGATATTCAAAGAATAGGTGGAAGGTCACAGAGGAAGACACCCAGTTTGTGCATTACTGGCCTCTGTGTGCACACACATATGCACATTTCCACAAATGTAAATAATCCCTTGTAAAATTCACCAAAGGAATTTCAGCTTTGCAGGAGACAGAGGCTACTACATAAATCTACAAGTGACTAAAATGCAGAGAATAAATGACAGGAGGGAACTGAAACCCAATTGCTACACCAAACAATGCAACTTTTATACCTAAGGCTTGATGAACACTGTGGAAGATGGGGCAGAAAGATTTTAAGGGCCAGAGGACCAGGAATTCTGCTGCTAGCCATGATAGAGATGCTGTACCCATGAAATATCAACAATATACTTGTAAACAATGCTGTGATCCTTCCCACAGCCTCCATCCAATGTCTCCTTATGATACTTTCCAAACCTCAAAGCATGTCTCTGAAACACTAATGCAATAAAGGGAAAAGACAGTTGGAGAAGGATAGTGCCCATTTCTCTTTCCCCACCACTGTACTTATTAGCACGCTGCAATCTACATCTACCTATCATCTACTTTTAGGCTGCGATCACTCAAGTCATAGATTAGCTTTATCTCAATTACTGGCCAGGGATAACTCAAATTACTCTGAGACAAAAAAAAAAAAATCTATAAATTAGGGTTAACTCCAAAGTGTAATGTAGTTGTGGTTTCTTTCGGTTATGGCATAGGCCCACAAAATACAAGAAAGTTTTGTTTTTCCTCAAAAGAATGAATTTATGCTGTCATTGATTATATATGCTCTTCTCAGACCTCTTAAAGAATCATAATACACCTGTGGTCTAGACACTTAAATATTTGAATTAATATAAATGGCATTTAAAGAAAGTACATTAATTATGAGCAAGTCAAATTGATGGTTAGATTTGTAGCAGGACAAAGAGGAAGTGCATTACATTACATCCAGCTTTGAGATTCCATAGCAACAGGGGGAAAAAGCTGATCTGAAGAACAGAAAGGCCAGTGAAAGTAGCCACTGAAAAGTACAATCTGTGGATGGGAATGTCACAGAGTCATGAGATGGTAAGGAAGAGACACCAAGCACACATTAACTATAAGTACAAGGTATATTAGAAAACAGTGAGAAGATAAATACATATGATTCATTTAAAAGAACTCCCCCTAAGCACACACAAAGACACCTTCAAAATATTAGCTGATGCTACAGAACATTTAGAAAGGTAGAAAAAGAAAATCATAGCAGCATGGTGACTTTTTTTTCAAGTAAGATTATCTTCCACTGGAAAGACTAGTAGATAAAGACTCATCATGTTTAAAGGATTTGCTTTTAAGGAAAAGAAAATTACATTTTTCTAGAACTACCCACTGTAAAATCACTAACGGTTTGCAATGCCAGCCCCCACCTGATACTGTGCAGGAGAAATAATAGTAGAAACAGCCACCAGGTTGCCTAGAAACAACTAAAAATGCAGACATCTGACTCCACAACATCAAGGTCAAGTCGTCCAGTTCCAATGACAGAAACTGTAAGCAGATTTTGTTACAACAAAAACTTCTACCATAAAATGGATCTTGTATTTTGAATTTGCATAAGACTCATAGATACTAACAGGACTAATTAAAAATGGTTTTCCTTAAGAATAATAAAAGATTTACTAATAAATTCATAAATGAGGGTGAAATAAAGGCTCAAATAAAGGCATTAATTAATTAAAAGAAAACTGTCAAAGGTTTACACTTGAGGACTATTATATCAAATGCAAACCCAAAGGAGAGAGAGGTGAAATGATATTCCATAAAGCAGAAAGTGGGCAACGGGACTGTAAACAAGCTAAGGTATATGAAGTAGCAGACCTATGGACTTATGTGTACAGCAAACCCAAGACAGAACCACCTAAAACTGAAGTCAGAGGGTGTTTAGAGAAACAACATACCAGATATAGTCAACCTAATGGCACATAATACATCGGCCAATGTAAATTTCCTCCTTTCACAAAGTGAAAAACCAAGTAAATCAGAATAGGGGAACAAACAAGGGTAATCTATTGCAACTTATCTTCACCCATCTTTTAATTTATACTGTTGATGCATAGAACCAGTCGTATGGAGCTTAGCCCCAGACTGGATCTTTTCTGAATCAGCTGAGGAGGAAGAGCATCAGAGGGGGAAATTACTCTGAAGCCAGAAGCTGTAGTTGCAGACCTCTGGGTGAGTTAACATCTGTTGCTTAATAGAAGATTTCCATTCATTTTCATGGCCATCTAGCCAACTCCTGTCTTTCCCCACACCTGATCCTGAAACCTCCATTTCCTCTCCTCATCCTCCCTCCCTGCCAGTTTCCCTCCAACTTCCTTTTTATTCCCCCTTCTAAGTGAGATTCAAGCTTCCTCGCTTGGGCCTTCCTTCTTGTTTAGCTTCTTTGGGTCTGTGGAGTGTAGCATGGTGCCTGTATTTGATGGCTAATAATAAAAATCTGCAACTAATGGGGGTGATGGGGTGAGGAGGTAGACTGCATCTCCAGGACAATATAGAGACCTGGGATAAGGGAGGTGCCCAAAAATCAATGGGGTGACCTTAGCTATGACTCACAGCATTGAGAATATGGAACCTGAAGGCTATTCCTACAGCCAGGCAGAAACCCCAGTGGAGCAATAGAGACACCAACCCACCCACAACACTTTCAACCCCAATGCAGGCACAGGGAATGGAGCAAAGTCTGAGAGAATGGCCAAGCAATAGCCAGCCCAACTTGAGACCCATCCCATGGGCAAGCACCAATCCCAGATATTATTAATGATACTCTGTTATGCCTAGAGACAGCGGTCTAGCATGGCTGTCCTCTAAGAGGCTCTACTCAGCAGCTGACTCAGACAGATGCAGACACCCAAACAATGGACTGAGCTTGGGGACTCTTATGGAAGAATAGGAGGAAGGATTGTAGGCCCAAAGGGATAGGAACTCCACAGGAAAACCAATAGAGTTAACTAATCTGGACCCTTGGGCCTCTCAGCATCTGAACCATAAACCAAAGAACATACATGAGCTGGACCTAGGCCTCCCTGTACATATGTAATAGATTTGTGGCTTGGTCTTCATGTGGGTCTCACAGATTTGTGGCTTGGTTTTCATGTGGGTCTCAATCTGGAATGGAGATTGTCCCAAAATCTGTTGCATGTCTATGGGATATGTTCTAGCTGGGCTGCCTTGTTTGGCATCAGTGAGAGAAGAAGTGAGGAAGCACCTAGCCTTGCAGAGACGTGAAGTGCCAGGGTGGGGAAATGCCTAAGGGGTCCCCATGCACTCAGAAGAGAAGGGAAGTGGAAGATGAGGGAAGAATTGTGGAAAGGATGACCAGGAGGGGTGCAGTGAGTTCGATATAAAATGAGTAAGTAAAACATTTTAAATTTTAAAAGGGGGGGATAAGTAATGGATTAATTGCCAGGGCTCCTTTCTCTCTTTCCCAGAAGCCACACCTCTCACTTTCCAGGTGGGCAGGAGGTTTTGGAGTAATAACTGGAGAAGAGAGTCATGCTTGCAGAAAGAAAAACTTTTACACAAGCAAATATGCATAAACATACATAATTCACACGCATATATCATCGTTACATATTTATTTGTTGGCCCCAACAATCTGTCTAATAAACTTACTTACACAGACACACCTAAACTTATATACATATGCATATGGGGGAATAGCCACCCCAGAAAGAACTCACTCATTCTGGATGAAAAACAAGCTTCTACCATTTTATTGCTAAATGAATTGAATACAAATCTGTAAGAAAAAAATATTTGTCCTCTTTATTAAGACTAAGCATGCCTTGCTGTTAAGAAGAAAACTGTGGTGTTCCATCGTAGAGAACCCCCAGCCTGCTCTTTCTGCTCTCTACAGTTCCTTTTTTCTCTCTTTCTTTCTGCAGTCTGCATACTGCTCTCTTATTCTTCCTCCTCCAAATTCTGTTCACTCCTTCTGCCACCTAATGTCACTGTTCCTAGGCTTTTTTTGTACCTTTTCAAGGAGAATAGATCACATGGAATCTTTTTCAAAAGTTCACCATAAGTCTAAACATGAATTCAAATCATAAATTGAACAAGAAGTTTACAACAGAGATGTTTACATGTGTTTTCAATAAGACCAGTTATCTAGCTAGACATTCGTTACCTGCTACTAGCTCCACAGGCTCATTGAGATTCTAGAACTATAATTTTTGTGTCTAAGTTAACATGCAAGTTTTGTATAGATAAACCCAGTCAACATTTTATCTTCTGTCTTTCCACCTATAATAAATCATTCATTCTCAGTTTATAGCCTTTAGTTAATTGATTCAGAGCCCTAAGAAATATATTCTTTAATTGTGTATCTGTCTGATGTCTATCTTAGTGCAAATGGCCATGACACATGAAGACCTGCAAAGTTATAAATGCAGTATACATATCACAAAGAATCTTAATTGCAGTCCTATTATAAAGGGCTTAATTATTAATTATATAATTTTAGGAATTCTTATGGAATCATCATTAGGAACTAAGAAATCATCTATTTGTCTGTATAGCATCACTACAAGACATCCTTATTGATCTGCAGAAAATCTGCCAAATATTGTATGCAGGGATTACATATTAATTTAATATTGACAGGAAAGGCATATCAATAGTGGGAATTGATCCTGACATGTCATCCCCTGGGCCTTGCTGTAAGGGCTCATTTACTGAAGTCCACAATCCACAATGAAACCATCTCTGGAAGATCACCTGCTAGCCTTTAGCCTTTCCTAGATGGCTCCTGACAACAAGTAGCAGGAAAAAAATATTAGATTTTACAGTAACGAGACAGCTGCAAACCTTTACTGAAAGAGTGGCTAAATACATATCAAAAATTCAATTAGTATATTTAAATATACAAAACCAAAGTCATCTAAAAGTGAATTGAATATTTAACAGGGATCTAGAACAAGGAAAATAGAAGCAATTTCAAAAACATTAGAGGAAAAGATAGAGGTATTACATCACATATAAGTGAACACACATCTGAAAACAAAGTGGGCAGGAATCCTATCCCTAATTAAGGATCTATTTGCAATTAATAACAACTAAGAGAAGGAAACTCAGTTTTCTTCAATGGAGTGACATTGGGTACATCAACCATACCCCAGGGAAGATCTCATGCTCAGGAGTTATTGGCCAACACAAATAAGATTCCATATGGTTTGTATTTGGATGTGTGTGTGTGTGTGTGTGTGTGTGTGTGTGTGTGTGTGTGTGTGTGTTCGCGCATATGCTCTTTTTGTTTGGGTTTTATGGGACTTTTGTTAAGAGCAAAAAGTGCAGGATCTTGAGTGAGAAGGAAAGGGGAAGATCGGGGAAGAGTTGAGTAAGGGGAGAGAATGTGGTTGGTCAAATATATTGTATGAAAAATATTTTAGTTATTGTACAATTATTGATAACTGGGTCTTGTAAGTTCATGCCACTTAATGGAATAAATGCCTGAGAATATATTGAAGTATTAATAAAGTCCACCATGAGAAGCATGAATAAATAGTCACTCATAGACTACATAAAGAAATCACATTGCAAGGTTTCTGGACATGTAAAAATTCATGCTATATTGTTGGTGAGCAAAACATTTAAATTAGTAAACTATATATCAATTTCCTTATGGGAAAAGGGGGTAAATTGCACCATTTCAAATAAAAAAATGTACTGCTAACAAAAATATAATCTTAAATGGAAACACAATAGGGTGAAGAAAATATTGTAAATAATGTAGCAGGTATTCATTAGATTACAAGTTTTTGAAATACAGGTAAATTTGAAATATAAAACACCAATGTGGGGGAAATTAATATATGATAAAGACAACAAAATCAAGGCCAAATTCCTGTTTAATTTGTTTCTGATTTTTGTACTCATTACTTAATAGATGCATAAATCTCACTGTTCTTTAATAATATGAATCCAAAGAGATCAGGGATTAAGTTGGCTATGTCCCCATGGATCCCATGGTGAAAAATTTGGGGCTCTCTCTTTGCTCCGTGAATATCATTACAACATGGCTGCCAATTTCCTCTTCAGAGACTCAAGAAAAGACAGAGGAGAGGTCATGTTGTACTTTACTATAGCCTCAAAAGTCTCACTGTGTTGTTCACACAGCATCCTACTTGTGTGGGAGATGAGTCTGCTAATCTAAAGACTGAGTGTTGTAAGAGTGCCTACTAACAAACAATAGAAGGAGACATATTCCCTTTGGTTAGGAAATGTTTACTGAGTACCTATAGTACACAATCTAGAATTCTAAATACTACTTTAACAAAATCAATTTTAAAACAATAAAATTTTAGCTCTTTATCCTAAAACTTGTGTGAGCCACCATGATTAGTTAGAAGTCTGCTTGATAGCCCCTATTACCAACTGATGACAAATAATAAATACAACACCTGTCCCAGGTCCACACAAATTTCTCACAAAGCTAATATTGGGGACTAACTACCTAAGAATCACTGATCAGTGTCCTAAAGGCTTATGCTTAAACCTTAGGAATTCCCTAGATTGTTCCAGTCTATATACAAAAGATGACACTTGTATCCACTACCCTACAGGGTGCATTTAACTTTATATACAATCCAAGTAACATATACTTATGGAGTATATGATAAGTGTCGGGCACTATTCCAATTTAGGGGGACATATATTGGCATCCTAGAACAAACAGTTCATGAGTTAAAAGCAAACAAAATGCTATTGCTTGTTATCAGTGTTACAAGGTGAGTAAAGCAGTGGTCAGCAGCTGAGGGTACTTTGAACATAGTAGGGTGAGAGGGATAGAATACCCCTCTGAGATAATTCTGGAACTGAGACCTGGAGAAGCCACCTATCTAATAGGCCAGGAAAACCATAATGCACCTCGTGTTCTAGAATGGCAAGTGTCTAGGAGGAACACTCATCTCAGGTGACAGTTTGGCTAAGTTAGGAAGTAAAGAAGAAGTAACAGACTTGAAACGCTAGGGTCAAGTTATTCAGCGCCTCAAGGTCTGTGGCAAGGAATCCAGAATTTACACTCAGCACACGGAGACCCAAGCAAATGGTTTTCATCAGACAAGTGACAAGGTCAGGTTTCCATGGTAGTTTGCAACACATTCTTCTAGACGTGTGTGTATGGGGCGCTGTGACTGCAGTGCTTGGGAATGAGAGGGCAGTCTGGGTGAGCAAACGGTGCAGCCTGATTTAGCCCATGCAGGGATTAGACCCTTGGCCTGACTAATTACAACAGTGCCATTTATATCAGGCTCTGAAATAAATGTAGCTCTTGCTGCCGAGAGCTGGTTTGCCCTCATTTACTGCAAGTGAAAGGTCTTCTTCTTCATGACTCATCCCCAAACCCTGCTGATCTCTCTAATTAAAAAGTTTTCAAAGAAGTTGATGCATTAGTTATTATGATCCCAGACACACTAGGCATAAATCCTCCCTGCCACCTATATATATGGCAGGACTTCACTGCGGCATCTTTCATCAATATGAGGGGTATTCTTCAATATAATTTTCATGACACCATCTGCCGTGCTCTTTTATCAACCTTTGTTGGTGAAGTGACTGCTCAGTGATTATGAATATGTATCTGGCATCTTTTTAAAATAAAATCCTTGACAGAGAGAGACTCAAGAGGAAAGAGTCATAAAAAAAATGTGTCAACTAGTGGATTCTGTGCACCACAGGCATAGGAGTACACTGCAGGTTAGTCTATTTTATATCAAAATCAATGTCACAAGGAATGGGGGAAAACTGAATTTGTAGCCATCCTAGTCCTCAGCAAACCAACCTACTCATTTCAGTAACTTATTAGGCATTGTAATCTTTTAGCAGTATAATTGGTCATATGTTGCGAACTATTAAAGGAGAAAAACAAAAGCAATGCTGAAATTAAGCCATACCTCTATTAACTTTAACCATGTCTATCTAGACCCTCCAAGGCTGTATCTATCCTGAGATAATTTATCTAGTTAATCCAGCCACATAACCCATTCATATTTTTTTATGACTTGGCCTCTGGTATGAAGTGTAAGAAAACAAGGTTCTGTCCCATTTGTTGGTTTGCTCTCCAAAATTAATTAGTAAACAGAGGAAAGGACTTTGGTGCAAGGAATTTATTCTGAAGATACTCCCATCAAGCAGCACATGCACAAATAAGGAGGAAATGAAACACTGGAAAGCGCTGTGGACAACTAGAGCTCAGTGCAGCTGAGGTTAATTCTCAAGAGCCCAGGAAAAGTTCACCTAAGAATGACTTCTGCAGGCAAGGGAGCTGAGGCATTTGTCCTACTTGCCATTAGTTGAGGACTGCCCCCAGTGTATTTACTCCCTCATAGTTTGGTGCTGTCTAAAAGGAACACTAAGAGCTCCAGGCCCGAGGCAAAAGTACAGAGTCAGAAGATGCTTAAGGTGGGATGCAAATGGAGGAAACTTCTCTCAGTGTCATAGACAGAGAGATCAGCTGACCCAAGTCTGGCAATTTTCCAAGTATTAAATGAAGTAAGTGCCGTGAAGAGTGTGGGAACATGCTACAGTCAAACACAAGATGTCCAACTCTCAAGGAACTTAACCTCTTAGAGATCATCATCAACTGCAAACACATGAATATGCAACTTATAGATCTAGAAATAGTGGATTCTGGATCAAGTAGTGAATAAGATTCCATTCTAGAGTTAGACAGATGGACTGAAGTGAATCAAACATGATTCATGAAAACATGGGCAAGATACTTATTCTCTACCTCATAATCTCTTCAGATGATGGTTGGAAAATTAGTAGTGTCTGCATTGCATAAGTTTTAAGGATCAAATGTGCATTTGGTAGAGTACCAGTCCTAGTGTCTGTCATATAAACAGGAAGCACTACTTACTTGTAGAAGCAGAAATTTGACCATGGCATGAAAATAAGAATAGAGAAAAACCATTCCATCTCCTCCATATCACACTCTCTTACTTACATATACTTATTCTATAACCCTGGGCCTGTTTTAGTGTTTTCATGTATATCTTTAAAAGCTAATATATCCAAAGGAGAACTACCCTGTTTCCCAGCTTAAGACGAAGCTGGGCATTTAAAGGTGCAGAAAATGCATGGAATTATAAGCAGTAGTGACCTAATTTCCAACCCATCTATCTTGTTGGTACACTACCATGAGATAAACTCTTCTGAGCTCCACTATTCAGTTCTCTCATCTATAAAATGGGGTTTGCACAGCTGCTGTGAGAGTGGAGAAAAATATTTCTGTAAGGTTTCCAATACGTTTTAAATCTTCACGATGTTGCTTATACTATTAACTATCCAAACCATGGCCACTGATTAGGCAGCTACTAATAAAAGACATCATCACATGCGGTTCTGGGAACAAAAAGACAGATGTGGATAAGGTATAGTCCCAATAGTCAAAAGTCCTTCAGGTTAATGTCATTGATACTTAAACAAATTTAGCTATTTAAAAGAATTGAAATTATTGTTGCCCTCATATCAATTCCAATTACCCTAATATTAATAAGAGGGAGGACGATAGACTACAGGGAAGATAGAAACCAAGATGGTTATCTCTGAGGCAGAGTTCCTGGAAATGCAAGATAATGAGCTCCATCTAAATTCACATCTGCTCAAGGGTAATCAGAAGTCTAGAATGTGAACTGAATTCAGAGAAGATTTCCCTCAGGGACTGAGAATGCAGAAGGGGAAACTCTACCTGTCCTGGATTTGGAACAAATAAAAATGCTGCTCTTCCCACAGACTAAGGGGATGACCAACCAATAACCAGCCCAACTTGAGACCCATAGGCAAGCACCAACCCCAGACACTATTAATGATACTGTCATGCTTGCAGACATCAACCTACTAGCATGGTTATCCTCTGAGAGGCTCCACTCAGCAGCAGACTCAGACAGATGCACACACCCACAGTCAAACAGTGGATGGAGCTTGGGGTTTCTTATGGAAGAACAGGAGGAAGGATTGTAGCCTCTAAGGTGATAGGACGCCATAGAAAGTACAAGAGAGTCAACTAACCTGGACCCTTGGGGCTCTCAGAGTTTGAACCACCAACCAAAGAACATACAAGGCTGGTCCTCGACCTCCCTGCACATATGTAGCAGATGTGCAGCATGGTCTTCATGTGGATCTTGAACAACTGGAGTGGAGTGCAGGGGGAGGCTATTCCAAAAGCATTTGCCTGTCTGTGGGATATGTTCTTCTAGCTGGGCTTCCTTCTCTGGCCTCAATGGGAGAGGATACACCTTACCTCACAGAGGCCTGAGGCTCCGGAGTGAGGGAATACCCAGGGCCTCCCCCACCTGCTCAGAGGAGAAAGGGAGCCGAGAGTAGGGAAGGATTGTGGGAGGGGTGACCAGGAGAGGGACAGTGAGCAAGATGTAAAGTGAATAAGTAAAACAAATAAATATAATATTTTTTTAAATGCTGCTCTTTTCCAGTCTTTTAATTCAAGTGAAACCAGGATGAGATGCCCATCGATAATAGCCTAGAAATGAATTGTGTCATACATTCACGGAAAAAGGAAAATGAAGGAGGTAATGGGTAGGGATTACCTCATCAGCTGGATACATATATGGCCTTTGCTCCTTCCTAAGTCACTGCCTTGATGAACCAGAAAAGAAATACTCCAAAGAAAAAGGGATGGAGGCTCCACTCCCTGACTGACTTATCTCAAGAATGACTCTCAGCACTTCACAGGCATACATCCTCCTTGGGGATATTCCTTTCTTACATCTGCAGGACATGTTATACTTCACAAGCCTCTTCAATGTCCATGGTCTCACTTAATTCATACAATGTGCTGTGAGCTTTTTATGTCCATTCACAGAGGGTCAGCTGAGACTCAGAAAGCTAAAGCCTCCTTTTCAAGGTCCTATATCAAAGAGTAAAGTTGCTCAGACAGAAATCTCATCTCTAAGGCATTTCACACACTTGTGTGAAGACCCGAGAAAAGAAGGTGGCATCAAGAGAGCTGGATGACAAGAAGAACAGAAAAAAAATGTGTACCTAGAGACCTCAAAACAACTTCCTGAAATTCAAAATTACTATCCAATAATGGCTGTGGGGGGCTGTGTCTGTGTCATCCTTGCAGAAGTCAGATAAAAAAATCCTTTATGAACATCAAGCCTTCTCCATGAACAGCACCATTAGATTCAAGACAGTAAAATTCAATGGAAACTAATTGGTGAGTAATAAAGTCGCTGTGGTTTATGAGCCTTAGCACTCACACTAATACAGAGGTACAGTGTCAACAATAAAACTGTAACCACTAAAAAAAAACTGCCTTCTGCAGAAGGGAGGGGCAGGTCTTTTCTCTTGGCCTAGAGGCAAAACAAGACTTACACAATTCGAGAAGTGACAAGATCATTTTTTTTCTCACGTGTTCTTTAATAGTAAATAGAAAGAACAGCTTCACTCTTGGAAATAACCTTTGATTATTGGATAATGGGACAAGAGAGAAAAGTGGATACCTCTGCTCTAGTTAAATTGCAAGCATTGGCAGAAGTGAACTTGAGTGTGTAACAATGAAGTACCCATGGCCAAAGATAAGAAGCAAACAGAGTTCCTCCAGACCCCAGGCTGCTTATCCAATTGTCCACTGCCATAGGAAGATGCCAGAAGACCATGGGAGTTTGAACAGAAAAGACAGACCCCCTGGGATGGAAAGAATAGGCTATCCTTCTTTACACACCTCCAAACACCCATAAATAGAATAAATTCACAGAATATTGATGAAACATCTATCACCGATTCTTCTTACTTGGTATTGAGTTGGTCTTCCTCATTGTACTAAGAGAATCAATTGTTTTTAGATGTCAGGGTTGAAGAGTTCTAGCAACCCTTGGAACCCCAGTAAAGAGGACTTAGTCTTCATGCCCAAATGACACAGCAGTTTTTGAAGATATAGAATAAAAGAGTATTGGATATCATATTAATAATTTATAATATCAAGTATAGATTAAATTAATATTAGAATAAACTAATATAGGATATTACATCAATAATTCATAATATCAAGTATATATTACATTAATAGTAATTGAACAAATGGCTTAACTAAAATAGATGGCTAATAAATATATTCATTTCACCTATTTTGAAAATTGTATCCACTCAGAATAATCAAAATTACAAACTCAGTTCACATGTCCGAATTGCTTCATGTTTTTATAAGACTGTGTATTTTATAGCCATATACTAATTCCCTCAAATCTCTATTAAGTCCTGTAGATAAGCTTAAAGTAAGGTGGAGTAAGTGTCCTATTTTAATGCCTTGAGAGCTAAGCTGGAAATTGCTTCCTTACGTTGCAATAGGCTTTAAAAGGAGAGGATAGAATTTGTGTGTGTGTGTGTGTGTGTGTGCATGTGTGTATCCCGCAGTTTGGGGCAGTTTGCTCTTCCATTGCTCCTGTAGGAACACTGTTGGTCTAATTAATCTGCAACATGTGGCATGCAGCCATTCAATTGCACCGCTTTAGGAAAATGCTTATAGGTCAGCAGTTAGAACGTGGTGCTGATGAATATAAGGTCAAGTGCTCAATATCCAACCAGATTCACTTGGCTCAGCTTTATGAGGACAAGAGATACACTCCACACCTGGGCTTGCTTTCCTGAAAACACTCTTGGTTATAGCAGGGTCAGTGAAACAATGAGTGCTTAGAACATCCATCGCATTACTACAAAATCAGCTTGGTTTCATCCTCAGCAGGGGCAGAGTCACCTGTATCACCCTGACATATGAAAGAAAGAGTATTGTTTTCTGTTGGTTAAAAATAAAGAGCTTTAGATACGCCACAATTTTCAAAATCTAATGGCAAAAACTTAGAAAAAAAATTCTGTTCTCTCATTTGCTCCCAAAAAACCATTCTCATGCTACAAAAGGTCCATATTTAGATGACCTAAATCCTATACACCTAGGAGATTTAGGGGATCATATATAAAAGCATTTATTGATGTACTGTGAACTCATATAGATTTCTAAAAGTATGTTTTGTGATGCTGGAAATTGAACCCAGGGCCCTTGAGTTTGCGAGATAAATGCTCTAACACTAAGCATATAATATCCCCAGCAAATTGTGAAAAAAAAAAAACTTTACCATTAAATAACTCAGTGTGTTAGATTTTTACATAACTTTGATTCATCAAATCACCAAGAGGCAATGCTTAGCAATGCAATGTACTGGAAAACTGAGTTCAGAGACTCAAGACAATAGTCTTCTTCAGCATCCATGTCTGTAGGAGAGGACAGTTCCTTCCCTCTCTATGTTTCTGCCTCAGTAAAAGAAATTTATGTTCACATTTGATCTAATCCTATAATTTCCAAGTGCCCTAGCTGACCACCTTGAAGACTCACATCAGACTATTTTTCCCCTCAGATCCATTTGCTTCCCTGTTAATCTTCTATCACTATAGAGGTGAGGCCTCGTGGACCTGGCTGACCTTCATTTCCAACAGCTGTGCCGGGCAGCTTTGGATGCACTTCCCATCTCCAGTGGCTTTTGCACCTGCAGTCTGACTGCCTTGAGCTTTCTGCTTTCTGCTTTCTGCCTTGGCAGCAGGCTAGAAGTGAGAGATGTTGCCTATGGTGTTCTCTGGACCTGCTGTCTCTGGTGACTGATCCAGAAGATACTCGAGGGGGTTGCCAGCACCTTAGCCTATGTCTCCTGCTTCTTGGCTTGAGACATAGCTGTGTGGGGGTTAGCATGGTTGGGCCTAGCTAGAGATCTGAATATTTTAATGAAAGTTGATGTTTTATTAAATACTAAAACAGAGGAAAAGTAGAAAAAAAAAGTGGTCCCATCATAAATTACCAACATTAATAGTCTCAGAAGGCTTCAGGAAGAAGATAATAAAATACTACAGATGTGAAATGATGAAGTATGTTAGCTTTGAATCACTATCACTGAAATAAACAAACATAAAAGAGAGATGTGTTTTTGGATCATGCATCATAGGTTTTGGTCCCTGGTCCTTAGGTCCATGTGGTGAGACCACACCATGGTAATGGAAGCTTGAAAGGGAGGAAGATATTCAAATGGTGGTGGCTAGGAAGTAGGAAAAGAGTAGGAGATTGAGGACTAGAAATAACCTTCAATACACACCCTTTCCTTGAGATAATTTTCTCTATAGGTCCGATCTCCTAAAGTTGTTAGAACCTCCCAAAATAATATCACAATCTAGGAGCACAAGCCTCTGGGTGGCAGCTCATACTTAGACCACAGCAAACAGTTTCTATAGATAAATAATTTAATCTATGTAAAGATTCTATACAATAGATACTATTACCATTGCTGTCATATAGATTGGAAATTGATATTTAGAGAAATGAAGCAACTTGCCCACAGACTCATACTATAGATTTAAGTGAGAATTACAAGTAGAGACAACTGTTGAACAATACATAGAGATTATATGCATGCCTAGGCTAGCCTCAAGATTTTTTTTAATTCTCTTAGGTGGAAATATTTAGACTCCAGAAAATCAAATAAGCCTATTAAAAATGGGGTACAAAGCTAAACAAAGAATTCTCAACTGAGGAATACCAAATGGCTGAGAAGCACCTAAAGAAATGTTCAATATCCTTAGTCATCAGGAAAATGCAAATCAAAACAACCCTGAGATTCCACCTCACACCAGTCAGAAAGGCTAGGATAAAAAACTCAGGTGACAGCAGATGCTGACAAGAATGTGGAGAAAGTGGAACACTCCTCCATTGCTGGTGGGATTACGAGCTGGTTCAACCACTCTGGAAATCAGTTTGGCAGTTCCTCAGAAAATTGGACATAGGACCTGAGGACCCAGCAATACCACTCCTGGGCATATACCAAGAAGATGCTCCAACAAGTAATAAGGACACATGCTCCACTATGTCCATAGCAGCCTTATTTATAAGAGACAGAAGCTGGAAACAACCCAGATGTCCCTCAACAAAGGAATGGATACAGAAAAATGTGGTACATTTACACAATGGAGTACTACACAACTATTAAAAATAATTTATGAAATTCTTAGGGAAATGGATGGGTCTAGAGAATATAATCCTGAGTGAGGTAACCCAGTCACAAAAGAACACACATGGTATACACTCACTGATAAATGTATATTAGCCCAGAAGCTCGGAATATCCAAGATACAATCTACAAACCACATGAAACTCACAAAGAAGGAAGACCAAAATGTGGTTACTTAGATCCTTCTTAGAAGGAGGAACAAAATACCCATGGAAGGAGTTGCAGAGATGGAGGAAGGACAATCCAGAGACTGCCTCACCTGGAGATCCATCCCTTATACAATTACCAAACCCAGACACTATTGTGGATGCCAGCAAGTGCTGGCTAACAGGAGCCTGATATATCTGTCTCCTAAGAGGCTCTGACAGTGCCCAGCTAATATAGAAGTGGAGGCTCATAGCCATCCATTGGACTGAGTACAGGGTCCCAAATGAAGGAGCTAGAGAAAGGACCCAAGGAGCCGAAGGGGTTTATAGCCCCTTAGGAGGAACAACAATATGAACCAACCAGTACCCCCAGAGCTCCCAGGGACTAAACCACCAACCAAAGAGTACACATGGTAGGACTCATGGCTACAGCTGCATATGTAGCAGAGGATGGCCTAGTCGGTCATCAATGGGAGGAAAGGCTCTTGGTCCTGTGAAGGTTCTATGCCCCAGTGTAGGGGAATGCCAGGGCCAGGAAGCAGGAGAGGGTGGGTTGGTGAGCAGGGGGAGGGGGAGGGAACGGGGGTGGGCTGGGAGGGAGAACCAGGAAAGGGGAGAACATTTGAAATGTAAATAAAGAAAATGTCTAATAAAAAAAAGAAATATTCAAGTGGAGTGTTTCTTGATCCTTCTTCTGCCTGAGATCATCTGAAACAGGTTACACCCTAGTTCACATCCATGGTTAAATACCAAGACAGATTAGACATCACGATCCATTTCTTAGCTGCTGCTCTCTATCATGGTTGCTTTGCTTCCTTTCCAAATAGGAAGCTAGCACAGAGGAACACACACAAATCTCAGCAGCAACAAATTCACAAAGTTCTACAGTTTCACTGCCAGAAGGCATCAGAGGAGAACTTTCCTTGGTATGTTCCTATAAACTCCCTTGGAGGAAAGAGAAAGCCAAGGTCATTTCTGCATCCGGGCTCATCAACCGAATGTCAAACTCACTTGGTATCTGCTGCCACCTTCAAAAGTAACTCAGATCACAGCACTGACTAAGGTCATAAATCATCCCCAATAGGACTGTTTCTGAAGCCTATTGGTGTTTACTCACAGGAACAACCCTGTAAAACAAGCCCACGTTGTGTAGCTTTGTGGTCCACCCCCACCCCAGCACTTACAGCACAACATAGAGAATCATCTTTGGCATACACACATTTCTTCGGAACCCTTGTATTTTGTTCAGCCTTCCAGAACTGCCTTGGGAGTCTCACTCTGCAGTGGGGAGCATATATGCAACAGAAGAACTAGCAAGAGACCATGGTGATCAGCAGCTCACCCAGGGTGAGCTCTAGTGAAAGCATGGTCCATATTAACAAGCCCCCAACTCTCAGGTAGGATTGGTTTATATCTGTGTCATTCCTAGCACACTACATTTCTCAGACCTGTAACCTATCATTTAGCTCCCCTTAAACTAATTATAATGTACCACAGCACCTGCCAATAGCCGATGGTTTGTGAAAAGGGCTTCTAAGATCATTTTCTCCCAATCAGCTACAATTTAACCAGACCAAACCTTACCAGAGCTGGTATAGGGGAAAGAGCAATGATTAGAATAGCTGCTATTCACACACTGCACCCCATATATTTTATAGTTATTAATATGACTACTCTTGGTTTTGAGTTAAGTGAATTAAAGCCTGGAGTAGAGTAGATCCATGGTTTACTCAAGGTTACACATTTAGTGTCTGATGGAGCACGAAGCCTTTCTGATTCCGTAATTCTGCTATATTGGTACTTCCTCCAAATAGAAGGAAGGAAATTTGGTCTGAGTCCTAGAGCTGCCAGCTGGGCAGCCTTAACAAAACTTATGTAATTTCTCCCAGGTCTTACTTGATTCAGCTACAAAATAAAAAAGAATGCTTTTGAGCTTTAGCTTAGGATTCAGTCCTGGGAATCAAATTGCCAGGACCGGAAATCCTGTCACATTTTTTCTATCTGTGTGACCTTGAAGAAGTCAATTGGCTTTATCTCTAAAACAGGGGGAAAGTGTCAGTACCTATCCCAGAAAGATTGTTGATAGTTTCAAGTAAAACACAATATAGAGACTACTTGATATCAGGGTATAGTACGCTTTCTTCCTCCTCCTCCTCTTCATCACCACCACTGCTATAACATTGTCTTTAAGACATGGTACTTTTAAAAAAGTATGGGTGGTCACCTGCATGTATAGGAACCATGTGCATGCAGCGACTGTAGTAGCCAGAAGAAGGCATAGATCTCCTAGGACTGGAGACAGTTGTGAACTGTCATGCGGATGCTGTGAATCTAACCTTGATCCTCTACAAGAGCAGTCAGTGTTCTTAACCACTGCACCATTTTGGTACCCACAAAGTACATGTTTTTCTATCGTACATCACTGGATATTTTGAAGACTAAATGAGAAATCCTGTAAAATGTGTTTTAAATAATAAATATCTATACAATCGCAAAGAAAATATACATAAGGCCTATGTTATGAGAATTATAATAAAGATTCATTTGGAATTAGGAGGAAGTTTGAGAACTCCAGGTTAAACAGTATCAAACTGTTCTATTCTACTTTTACATATGAGCAGAACCTAGATATGTAGTCACTTGAAATTTTCTTTACATGACCCATGGGCTACAAAGATTCTCTATCATGTAATTCATGTAGACATAAGAGAAGAACCCAAATGACAGGGTACCTCCCATCATACTAAAAGGTAAAGGGTAGACATAAACAATAGCAGAAAATAAAAGAATCAAGTATTCCCGTCTCAAAAGAAAAGCTGGCCACAGTGGACTAGATTTATGCAGGCTTCCAAATGCCAACAAGTTCATTTACTGACATATAATTATTTTAGATTATTGTATTTGTATGCTTGTATTGTTTGTGTATGTGTGTGTGTGTGTGTGCGCGCGCGCATGCTTCACATCCTGCCTAGTTCCAAGGGACGACAGAAGCATCAGATCATGAAAAGGTATCAGATTCTGACATTGGAATTATAGATAGTTGTGAGCCACCATGTAGTGCTGGAAACTAAGCCCATATCCTCTGCAGAGCAACAAATGCTCTTACCCTATGATTCATCTCGCTAGCCCCCTATCTTGGTCCCTTTACGTATAATGTGCACATGTAAAACTATGTGCTTTGCCCACAACACCCAGAGGAAGCTCCACTCCCAGGTGCTCTGACACACCCAGGATCAGAGGCAAGCAGGAACCAACATCTGTCCCAACACTGGGAGTAACTGGGACCAGCAGGACCAGGCACACAGGAACTCTGCCAGCCCAGTGACTTGGGTTCCTTCCAGTCTGTCTGGGCTGGGGTCCAGAGCAGACCTTGGGCACAAGCTCCACAGCCAGTCCCACAACACATAGAGAAAGCCACACTTCCAGGTGATCTAACAAGCCCAGGATCCCAGGATCCCAGAATCACAGGATCACAGAGGCAGCTTGACTCTGAGGAGTTCTGACACAACTAGGATCACAGGAAGGAAAGGCTCCAGTCAGATTTAGCAAGGGCACATAGCACTAGAGATAACCAGATAATGAGGGGGGGCAAGCGTAAGAAAATAAACAACACAAACCAGTCACTTGCCATCATCAGAACCCAATTCCCCCACCATAGCAAGTCCTGGACACACAATCACACCAGAAACGCAAGATTCAGATCTAAAATCACTTATCATGATGATGATACAGGATGATGATACATAAATAGCATAAATAGAAATACAGAACACAGGTAAAGAGCTAGAAGCTCTTAAAGAGGAAACACAAAAATCCCTTAAAGAGC
>NW_022196903.1:101052419-101129488 GCF_008632895.1 Mastomys coucha
GTACAAAAGGGAAACAAGAATATGATTCAATTCTATTTAATTAAAATATGTTTTTAAATGTTAAAAAAAAGAAAAGAAAAGAAAATACAGGGACAAAGAGTGGAACCGAGATTGAAAGAACAGCCAGCCAGAGACTGCCCCACCTGGGAATCCATCCCACATTCAGATATCAAACCCAGACACTATTGGTGATGCCAAGAAGTGCTTGCTGACAGGAGCCTAAAACAGCTGTCTCTCCTGGGATGCTTTGCCAGCTACTGACTAATACAGATGAGGATGTTCACATCCAACCATCGGACTGAGCACAGGGACCTCAATGGAGAAGTTAGAAGGACTGAAGGAACTGCAGGGGCCTTTTCTGGCATCAGTGAGAGGGGTGGCCCTTGGTCCTGTGAAGGCTTGATGCCCTGGTGTACGAGAGTGCTAGGGCAGTGAGGCAGGAATGGGGGAGGGAGCACCTTCATAGAAGCAGGGTATAGAGGGATGGGATAGGGGTGTGCAGAGGGGAAACTGGGAAGATAACATTTGAAATGTAAACAAATAAAGTATCCAATTTAAAAAAAACTATGTGCTTTACAAAGTCATAAGTGAGATGGGGTATAGATCATACTGTTGAGTATTAAAAAGGTAAGACATTGCTACTAATACTCCCCTGATTTCCTGGGAGAGGTGTGCTAGGTAAAAGGTAAAAATGATAGCAGATAAACATTGTGAATTTGGCTACAGGAAAGCCAAAGTGTTATATGCCTTGTTTTAATAAGTCTAGTCAAAACAAAACCAAAAACACTCTTTGAGACTGATTTGAGAGTCTGGGGGTTTATTTTCAGACCTGCTGTGGAAAACAAAGTCTCCCCAGTTGCTGAATGCAGGACGGTTTTTTCCTAGGTTTTATGAGCATATACATGCATACACACATACCCACATATGTGTGTGTGTGTGTGTGTGTGTGTGTGTGTGTGTGTGTGTGTATTCTAGTACTGACAGCAGAGTCTTGTTTTTCATATTGGAATTTGAACTCAGGGCCTAATGTATATTAGGCAACTATTACCACTGAGCTTCAACCCCAGGACTCTTTTTAGAAACATTTTGTTGTTGTTTGTTTTGAGAAAGGGATTCATTATGTTGCCCTTGCTGGTCTTGAAGTTGTTTTGCATCAAGCAGCAGGCTTTAAACTTGTTTTCCTGTCTCCTGGGTATCAGGGGTTACACAGGGTCCATCTCATAGTTAACTTAGTATAGTTCTTAAGTAGGCATATTCTAGAGCCATAGTTCCAAGATTTGAATCCCAGGTCTATCAGTTAGTATCCTGGAGCCTGTCTACACTCATCTATGGAATGTGCATAATGAAATAGGCCACTGGTTGAATTTAACAACACACCGAATGTGTAATACATAAATAGTATAATATAGAATATATATTAGTACAATATATAGTATAATATAAAATATAATAATATAACAGAATAATTTTCTAATTTTTAGAACTTAAGAATGTGTTGAGTCAGATAGCAAAAAAAGAAAAAAAAAAAGAATGTTCCTAATAGAATCAATTCATAGAGAAGCTACCATGAATTATCTAGGTGGGCTCAGTTTAAGCTCATGGGCTCATAACAGCAGAAAATGAAAACAGAAGAGTCAGATAAAGAAATGGCAAAGAAGTTCTCAGTCATGAGATGGACGAATCCACCAGTGCTGGCTTTGGAGACTAAGGAAGGAGATCATTAACCAAGCAAGCCTGGAGGCCTCTTGGATCTGACAACAACCATCAGTTGTCAGTCAGCTAGGAAACAGGGACTTCAGATCTATAAAAGCAAGGAGCTGGATTCTGGAAGCAATTTGAACTAACAGAAAAACAGAAGTTTCCTTAGGGCCTCCAGGAAGAACATAGCCTTCCTGACAGTTTGATTTTTAGCCCAACAAGAGTTGTGTTGTACTTCTGAAGCATTCAACCACATTTTTATTGTACTAAGCTTTAAGCATGTGGTGATCTGTTATGGTCACTGATGAAAACCGGTGCCTGACATCCACACTAAGAATGTCAAGCATTTAGACAGCATTTAGAATATGCAGTAAAGACTGATTGAAATCTATAATTTAAGGACAATGATGATGTTTATTTGCATGGCAACAATGGACTATTAGATTACTTGTGATGTTATAAATATTAATCCTGCCTATGGACCGGCAGGTATAACTAGCTCAGTGGTAAAGTGTTTGTCCAGCAAGCACAAAGCTCTGAGTATAGTATCCTTCACCAAACAAAGGGAGAAAAGACAAACATTTTCCTAAAATGAAAATACTCACATTTTTTAGCCTTGCTATTGGTTATTTATCATACTAGTTGCTTTCCATATATAGTAAATTGCTTTATCAATCCTCAAAATTATCATATAAAGTAGATATAATTATCACCATTTTCTCAAGATAAGGTTGGAGCACAGATAAGATAGGTTAATTTTACTGATACTGATTTCTGTTCCGAGCGGTTTGCATTAAACAGAAATTATCAAGGACATAAATTTCTAAGTAGAAGAGGAGAAATTTTTATGTCCCCAAAGACAGAAATAGAGCACAATGTGTACATGTGCCTATGCAGCTCTTCCCCTGAGCTAGAAGTGGTTGTGTTGGAGCTCTCGGGAATCATTAAACAGCAAGAGATGCACAAGACTTGGGATTTTTCTAAGACAGAGCAAGAGCTCTATAGGTACTCTCTCTATACATATACAACCCTAGCCAGATCTCTGCTGAGTCCAGAGTATGTGAGTCTTAAATAAGGAAAACAATCCAAGATTTTATGCAACTCAGGGAACATGAAATGTATTTCGGGCAGCCTGAGACAGAGTGCACAGCCTCTTGGACCATAGTGTTAGAAGATGACCTGATTTTTTTTTTTGCCCCAAGCAGAAAGCAATTTTAGCTCATTCGTTTTATCCCAAGAGTAATTCATGAAAGCATACATGGAAAAGGTTGGGTTCTCAACACACTACCAGTGACAATGGCATTAAAAGGACCACAAGGTACAAGATATATTCAAGAGTTTAGTTTAAGGATAAAATGTACAGGGTTGAGAATGGATGCCTGGGTGGAATTTGAGTCCCTACAATGGCCTCTATGTCACAAAGAAGGTTCCTTTACCTTATAGGGTGTTTTAATCTAAAGTTTATAAAGTATAATTTATATTACTATATCAATAGATTGTTGTTAGCATTAAAGGAAATGGTGTACATAACTGACTTAGCTAGAGACCTTACCTAAGCTGTATAATGCTGTTAGGTTTGGACAGAGGAATGTGTGTATCTGACACAGAGAGCTAATGCCTTGTATGTAAATAAAATACTCCTTAGTGTGGAGGCTCATTTAGGTCTCCCACTAACTGTTCATCATCTTGTTAGTTTGTGGCTTTGCTCTAGTAAGACAACTATCTGCCCATAGGAAAACTGACTTCCTAGACCATGTTTCCTGTCAAGTTCAGTACTGCCAGCAATGCTGGAGGATAAAATGGGGGGCTGGGGGAAGTGAGTTCCGTGAGGCTCTGTATGCAGGATCGTGTACCTCTGCAGGAGGACTAAGAAGCTGCTCTGAGAAGAGATTTCTCTCTATACCTCTTAACTATGGTATTTGTGAATGAATGAATTTGGAAGGGGAAAGAGTAGGTTAATGAATACCTATGCAGCAGACCGCAGGCACCACACAGAGCCCCTATGGAGAAGGACCTTGCATATCCACTCTGATACTGAATGTCAGTCTACACTTTAACAAACAGGAGACCTGCTCTAATATAAATAAACCTAATAAACTGTCAGGGTATTCTGGGAAATCAGGTCTTGAAAACTCTTGTTTTCATTTGATGTACAGGTCATTGAGGTAGAAAGAAGGGGCAGTGAAAACACACAGAGGCAGGCACACTCAGTGAGTGAACATCCTTCACAATGTTCCGTAGAGTAGGCAGGCTACAAAGAACAATGGTTTCAAACAACACACATTGAAACATTCAAAGAGATACAAGCCAGGAAACTATCATTACTAAAAGGAGAGTAAGTAAATTCAAGCATGATTAAATTAGATTAGATGAAAGAAAACAGTCTAAGGAGTTAGACTTTATAAAGTAGCATTGACAGAGTGACCTATTAGCACAAGAGAAATAGAATTAGGGAACGCCACGGAGAGACTACACTCAATTTCAATGAAGTTCTATGGCAGAGATGAAACTGAAGCTAGCTTTCTTTTTCCTGTTTTAGTTTTACATCCAAACCAAGGTTTCCCTTCCTTCCTCTCCTTCCAATTCCCCCTTCCCCTGACATCCACTTCTCTTCCATTTAGTTCAGAAAAAGGCAAACGTCCCATAGATACCAACGAGCCATTGCATATCAAGTTGTAGTAAGACAAAGGCACTGCTTTGCCTATTAAGAATGGATGAGGCAACTCAGTAGAAGAAAAGGGTCCTAAAGGCAGGCAACAGAGTCAGAGATAGCTTCTGTTCCCATTGGTAGGAGCCCCACAAGAAGAGCAAGCTACATAACCCTAACATATGCAGAGGGCCTAGGTCAGTCCCATGCAAGCTCCCTTTGAACCTGAATTTCTAAAGAACTTATCTGAACCCTTTCTTCTTATTCTGACATGACCATTCCATTCACAACTATAGTAACTTCTAGCTGATTGCCTTGTCCTTCTCCAATATGTTGCATGTTATGTGTTTATGTATGTGTGTATGTAGATATACACTTCTATGGAGGCTGGATGGTGAACATCTTCCTCAACTGCTCTTCAACTCTCCTTTTATTTTTTGGATTTAAAAACATTTAATTGTCCTGTCCCTAAAGGCACTGCAAATGTGGCTACTGTGTCACATATGTGCCAATAGGTAGCAGAGAGGAGAGAGTCTGTGTCTACATTTAGTATTCTGGCCTACGACTATCTGAATTGTTAGTAGCCTAGAATTCCCTGAAAAAAAAAGTGACCAACAGTGTAGCCCCAGGGATCCTGGACAGGGAGTTAGCCTGAGATAACCACCAGTCTAGCAGTAAGCTGTCCAAGATGGGATCCCAGGACAGGAAGCAAGCCTGAGAACTACTCTTGGGACCACTGGCTCCAGGCAAGAGTAGATAGGTTAGATAGCCACTTGTGTGTGCCAGGTGAGAAGCCAGCCTGAGATGACCACCAGACTGGCACCATGGGACTCAGAGAGGGAGATAACCTGAGATAAACATCAGTCCATCACAACACAGGCCTGGATTTTGGAGGGGACAGGTCATGTGGAGATGCCCCTTGCTTGATGCCATACTGCATAATCAGGACATAGCACTCCTGTGACAACTCCAGAGATGACCTCAGACACTCAGACCCCAGGAGCAAATAAGTGGTGGGCACAATAAAAAAAGAGCCACAGTGGAGACTTGAGGCTACTGAAGAACAGCCTTATGTGAACAGCTGGTGATGCCATCTGGGACCATTGCCCCACAGCAGCATGGATCTATTACCACCAACAACCAGACAGACATCCCTGGTCTGGGCTGCCACCCTGGACATGTTGATATGCACAGCATGAAGGTTGCACAGAACTGGCCCCACCACTAACCTGGGCATCCTGAGAGAACTGGCCCTAGAAGCATGAAAGCAGGAGAGCTGACTCTACCTCTAGCCAATGACAGTGTTTGAGAGAGCAGTCCTACATCTTGCAGGACTGTGAGCTGGCCCCAAGGATGGAAACATGGAAGAGCTGACCTTATCAATCCCTGGGGTGACATGGATGAAGGAGAAATACCCTCTTCCTCTCCTTGCCCCTCACTACCTGGCCTTGAGGTCATAAGTACGAGAGAGCTGTCGCTGTCCTTCACCAGCTGCAGCACTTGGGAGAGCAGCCTTATACCTCACCTGGGCAGTATTGTAGAGCTGACCCTGGAAGCAGGGGCACAGGTGAATCAACCATGAGGGTGTGAGCATGATAGAGCTGGCCCTACAACTTGTCTGCTATGTGGTGATGAGGGTGAGGGAGAGATGTCCCTCCCCCTGTCATCTACGGCAGGTAGGAGAGCTGATCCTTAGGTCATCATAGCAGGAGAGCTGTCCCTGCCCCTCACCTGCTGTAGCACTTGAGAGAGCAGACCCTGCACCTCACCTGGGCAACACAGTGAGGTTGATCCTGATGGCTAGCCCTGGAGAGCTAGCCCTGGAGTCATGGAAACAGAAATATCCCTGCCCCCCCACCTGCCACAGGACTTGGAAATGCAGGCCCTACACCTTGTCTGGGCAGCACAGTAGAACTGGCCCTGGATATGGAGGTTGCAGATAAGCTGGCCCTGAGGGTATGAACACATGAGAGCTGGGCCTGCCTCTTGTATGCTGGGCTATAGTACAGACAAAGGAGAGACATCCTCCTTCCCCACCTAGATCTTCACAGTCTATGACATATGGGAGAGCTGGCCCCAGGGTGGGCCATGAGAGTGCAAGAACTGGCCATGTGTCCCTCACTGGCTGCAACACTAGGGAGAGCAGCCCTGCATATGCAGCAAGGTAGAGCTGGCCCTAGTTGCAGGGGTTATGGCTAAACTATACCCAAATGCATAATAGCATGTGAGTTGGCAGGATGGCCATCTCTGATATGTCTAAGGCCCAGATCCAGTGCTTTGAATTGGCCCATCCCAACATCTACCCCACCAATGAACTGCTGAAGTAGATGAAGGGGTCAGTTCGACAGATCCAAAACACATAGCTCTCCATGACACAGGCCAATGACAGGATATCTAAGAGGAGTCCCAGTGAGGTTCTAGTAGTGATAGAGGAGCAGAAGCCAGAGATCTTGTACCAGACCAATGACCTTTTGCAAGCAAAGAAATGTGGACAAAAGGGAATATTGTGGGACATACTGTGACACATCACAGCTTCCACAATGAGACTATTTTTCTCTGTTGGGGATGATTTTGCAAGGGTAGTGGGTGTGTATAAGGGGTGCAGTGAGATGAGTGGGATTGGGGCACATGATGTGAAGTTCACAAAGAATCAATGAAAAAATTTTTTAAAAAGTAAATGTAAGTTTTTTTTGTGGGGGAGGTATGTATTTTTTTTTTGTTGGTATTTTTTGTGGGTTTTTTTTGTTTTGTTTTTTGTTTTTTGGGGTTTTTTTTTTGTTTTTTTTTTTTTTTTTTTTTTTTTTTTGGATTTGGAGACAAGGTTTCTCTGTGTAGTCCTGGCTGTCCAGGAACTCATTCTGTAGACCAAGCTGGCCTCAAACTCAGAAATTTGCCTGCCTCTGCTTCCCAAGTGCTGGGATTAAAGGCATGCACCGCCACTGCCCAGCTTGGGGTATGTATTCTTGATTATAGGTATGCGGTGTCAGAGTTGGCATTTCAGGTGGTTGCTAGCCACTTATTGAGGGTAATGAAAATGGAATTCTTATACTCTGCAAGATCAGTACATGTTCTTAACTGCTGATCCATCTTTCCGGTCACTTAATCTCATTGTTTGAAACAGGGTCCTTCACTTAACCTGAGGTTCACCAATTAGGCTAGAATAGACAAATGGCAAACTCCCAAGATCCTCCCTTTTAAAAAAGTACAAGTGGATAGTATCCTGGTATAAAAATTAATGTGTGCCAATACAATGAAGAGACAAAGAACAGGGAGTCCCCAAACCACTTACATTCACTAGAAGGAAAGTCATTTATTTGAAAAAGTTGAGACATTAGGAAACATGTATGGTATGCATTATATACAGGTGAAAATAGAAACACTAAAAAAACCAAGAGGGAATATACCTATGAAATTACTACTGAAAAAGAACACAAACCAGACAAGGTGACAGAATCAGCAATGGAGATAACATGAGAAAATAAAATAAAATGACAAAGTAAAACTAAACATGTCTACTATGGTGACATGTAAATGGTATGAATTCAAACATTGCAGAAAGAAAATAGTTTCAACTGGGCTCAAAAATTAACATCAAATGTGATCTTTCCTGCAGCCAAGACATACAGTTTTTATACATTTCTGGACTCACAATGTCAAATATTTTATGTGCATATTTCAAAAATGATATTTTTTAATGAAAAACTGTTCCTCAACTGGCGATAAAGCTTACAATTCTTAGCAGTTTAGAATGTAATAAACACTGTGATACAGCAAATTTAAAGCAAAGTGATGCCAAAAGGTTGAAAGAGAAAATATGGCTACCAGGCAAATGCAGATTAGTAGAGCCCAAAAGTTCTAAACATCAGACAAAGCTCAATTCAAGGAAAAGGCATTAAAGGGGATCAACAGATTAACTTGATAATCCATAATTAAGACAGCAGCTTGAGCATTTATGAAACAAGTAGCCTTATATGAAAGCACTTAGTGTGTGTTAGAAGGGGATAGCCTACCTAATTGCAACAGCTATGGTAAACGCTACAATATTCCCTTTAGTTCTCAACAGTTCACAAAATAAATGAAGACAGAAAATTAAAATAATCTAGGAAGCAGGTTTATCATGACTCATATTCTGGGTCTATCATTTCTTTTTAGCATACAGGAAATCATGAACATTATCTAAATCATAAAAAGCAAAGAAAATCAATAATAAATAACCAGATAGATAGATAGATAGATAGATAGATAGATAGATAGATAGATAGATAGATAGATAGATAGATAGAGTAATAAAAATTCTTAAAATAAAATAACTGAGCATGGAGGTACATATCTTTAATACCAAGATATGTAAGATAGAGGCACATGGAGCTCTATGAGTTTGAGGCAAGCTTAGTCTACTTAGCAAGTTGCAGGCCAGTCAGAGCTATATAGTGAGTGAGACTCTGTGTGTGTCTCTGTCTCTGTCTCTGTCTCTGTCTGTCTCTGTCTCTGTGTGTCTCTGTCTTTGTCTCTCTTCTCTCTTTTCTCTCTCTTCTCTCTCTCTCTCTCTCTTTCTCTCTCTCTCTCTCTCTCTCTCTCTGTGTGTGTGTGTGTGTGTGTGTGTGTGTGTGTGTGTGAAAAATTATTACATTTTATGCATTTATTTGTGGGGAGGCTGTCTTAGTCAGGGTTTCTATTCTGGTACAAACCACCCTGTATTAACTGATTCTTCCTCATGTCTTCCTACTTTACTTATTCAGAATCTAGAATCATCTGGTAGTCCCTTCTCCCAGCACAGTTTAACATTTTTGTCAAGAAAAAGATGACTAGAATCTAGATATTGAAATTTTGCTAGAACATACATGAAATACATGGATGACAAACTCAGGTTCCAAATAATCATGATGGTTCTAAGATAGTCTCCAAAGGAAGAAGTTTAACAGACATACAGACACAAGACATGGATGAAAGCTAAAGAATTAAAAGTGCTGACAGTTTGGTTTAGCTGCAGCATGTCCTGTAAAATGACAGACTGTAAGTGCTTTTACTAGACAGTCAGTTCAATACAATAGTATGTAGCACTGCTGCTAAGAAAATCTAATCCTATGTTACTACACTAAGACTAACTAGACACAGAGAAGCAATTCATTTCAATTTCAGATAGGGATAAGAAACCCCATTGTGTGGTAACCCAGACCCAGAAAGACAAAGTCATCATGTTCTCTCTCTTATGTGGATCTAGTATCACATCCGCAGATTTGTGTGTTTAATTTGGAGCATCTACAAAAGTTGGAAAACTCATAAAAGGCCACTGGAACAGAGCAGGGAGGAAAATCTTAAGGGGAGGAGGGGGAAACGCAGGTAATATGAAGGTGGAAGTGGAATCCTGGGGAGAGTAGTTTAAGTGGGAAGAGAGATAAGAGGTAGAGAAGAGAAATACATGGGGGAAGATTATCTAACAGTAAACATGTTTGAAAATGCCATATAGAAACATATTATTTCCTAAATATCCATATATATGGGTATATAATATATAAATACCCAATATATGTATATACAAATATATATATTTTAAAGTGTGTATAGAATAGTTTAAATGGAGTTACTTCCAAAAGCCATAAGTTGTCAAATAGAAAGCTCAGTGACAAGTGTTAGATATCTCTCTGAAGATGTTGGTCCAGGGACATTCCAGAGGCCTACCAAGTAACACAGGCTATTGCCTTTTTTTTTTTTTTTTTTTTTTTTTTTTTTTTTTTTTTGGTTACCCACCAGAACGTGATAGTAAGATTGTATTGCTGAAGGTACCATACATACATTTGGTTGGAAGACTTGGGGAAATCAAGCTGGTACTAAACTAGAAGCTTCTTTAATGATGGCTTAACTATTTTACCAAAAAGTGCTTCCCAGTCTACTGGGGAAGGAAAGCCACCAAAGGCGGTACTCAGCTGTGAACCTCACGAGCTGTAATAATGAACATTCTGGCACGATGTGCCCACAGATGCAACAGCGGCATGAATGTTAGAGGAGTGACCCTCCATTTTCAGAATGAATTTAAGGCCTCTTCCACAAGAGGAAGTACATACATGTTCATGTAAATCTGACCAAGACCCATGGCTGAGTAGTTCTTGGCCCTCAGAATTAATCTACTACCTATTATTTTACTATTTAAATGGACATAGTATCAATGTACCTTCCAAATATATTTCTCTACATACACAGATTAGTGTAGCTCTCAGTCTTCATCAGCATCTTTATGCAAAAAAAAAAAAGATACAGAAGCTCATGACTTGCCAAATCATAAAGAGCAAATGTATGTGCAATCAAACTACATATTGAGAAAAATTCTGTAGTAGTAGATTTTCATATGGCCAGTTTTTTTATGTTGAGTATTCCTCCCTATATTCCTTCTTCTAACCCTGCCACATTAAAGCAGGAGGTATTAAAATTCTCCTCAAACAATATGTAAATATGAGTTACTGTTCTACACAGAAAGGGAAGCTATCCCTCATAGTCACACATTTAGAAGTAAGTAAGCATACTCAGGTAAGTTACATGAAAGTGTAAAATGTATAGATAAGGCAACTCTATTTGGCTGATGTGCAAACCACAGGAGCTATGCTTGCTTTTGCTTTTTCTACAAAAAGAAGCAATGGCCAATTAAAGAACTGGAAGCCAGCCTCCTTCCTTCCTGCTTTTTTCTCCCCCAATGCCTGTGCAGCTATGAAAGATCACCTGCATGGCTAAAGAATACCTCAGGTTTCTCATCTGGAGCGCTGATGCCTTCGTAACAATATCAAGCTTCTCAAAACTAAGTCCAATGCTGAATTAAATAATATTCCAAATGTTCAAAGTATATGAGAAGAAAAGTATAGCCACATATTTCAATGAAGTATGAGCCTTGAGACCTTGGTCTCAAGGTAAGCAGTTCATTTTTTCAGCTCAGTCACCTGAATAATAAAACCTATCTTGACTGCCCTACAGGGTGGTTTTCAGATGTGAATGAGGAGGCATGAGAAAGGCTTACAAATTACAAAATGTGACATGAATATAAAATTAATGAGATGAGGTACCTCTGTTTTGTCATCTAATTTTTATAGCAATGTCAAGAAATTTTAAAAGTTATTATTCCTTCTTACTGATAAGGAGCAAAAAAACTGAAACAAAAAGGATTCCTTAAAACTATCCAGCGAGTTGGCTACCAAGGCAGGCCACAGGAAGGGTAGGTCCCTTACCTTTCCTGTTTGCACAGACTCTCTTGGCTCATCTTTACATCATAGGCGTTGTATCTCAGATGACTTCAGGCTAAGCATGCTGTTAGACTACAGAGTTCAGAAGTGGGAGAGAGGTACTAGGGTGCTTGTTCCTTCACTGTTCTTCCTGCCTCAGCATTGTGATGCTGGATTCCTTTACAACTTCTACTCTTGCCCTGAGACCTCTTCCTCCATGATGCATCTTGTGGGCCTCCATGACCTCTGGGTCCCCATGTTCGTACCTCCCTCCTCATACCTGGAGAGTAGAACATCTTTGGGACACTGCTAATCCTGAGCTCCTCATCTTATTGTCCTGTGTCTCTAAAATTGAGTCTTCAGTGAGTCCTCTCCAGGATTCCAGTAGGGCTTGCCTTCTGTTTTCTGCTGTGTTCCTGATGGAGAAATTCCTCTTTTCCAAACTATTTGTTCCCAATCTACCCAGGAAGGCTTTTACTGCCTGGTCTCCAAGTCCTCTCTCAGCATTCTCCTCCATTTACACAGTCTGTCTGCAGGAGACTGCCAGCCACCTCCTTCTCCCTAGGAGCCAATTCTCCAGGCATCTAGATCTGCCTTTGCCTGGTTCTTTATTAATTCAACAGCTGCAGAGCTGTCTTCTTAGCTCCTACACTCTATGCTTTCTTCTTCCTCTACCCACCATTTCATTCTCCTCTAGTAAAGAACATGGACTCATGACCTTTCTGCTGTAGAATTTAGATTGAGAAGCAGAGCATTACATCAGCCTTTGAATACCTTAGAGAAACATACACAATACACTCTATGTGTTTCTTTCAACTCTAAATTTGTAAACGATCGTTTTTTTTAAAAAGAAAAAAAAAGGCAATTCTGCACAAAAGGGATATAAAAACAACCGTCTGATCAATTTTACCCTCAAGGTTATACAGACTGTTCCTCCACTGACAGGACAGCAGTTTCTTCCTGAGTAGATTACAATTGTTACCAGGCACATAGGCCGCTAACTATCTCCAAGGCTGTAATAAATCAGTGGTCCAACACTCCTTCCCACCATCAAAATTTATAGCAGAAACACACACAATAGTCATTCAGACCTCTAGGGTGCCTTCTCACTAAAGACCATGAGTTCTATGAATGCCTTCGCTTCCTTCCATTAGAATCCATAACCAAAAGTATGGAAGAGCTGACATTTAGTTCAGGATTTTAGAGTCCTTATCCTCTCTTTGCTGTGAAAGATAATGATCTGTTGATCTCTAATTGTCATTCAAACCATGGCCACAAAGCCAGCATCTGTCTCTTCATTGGCTTTTCTCTCCTAAATGTACTGGCTCTCACTAAAAGAGAAACAATACTTTTACTGACACTTGCCAAACCACGTTAGTCATGAAATGCTGACAGTAATTACCAACTCAGTGAGACAGTGGTCCCAAATGATCACTGTGCAGGCCTACAAAATAACTGTTTTCCTTTTTTTTTCCCCTACAGTCTAAGAGAATGAGGCTTCAAGAGTGATTTTATGACATTTTTGGCAACTGATCACAGGTAGAAATTATCCATGCTCAATTAAAGAAAGATGAAAGTTCAGCTTTCTATGATTAAACCAATAACTTGTTCAGCCTCGGGGCTGGAATTAAATGTTAAGGATCTGTGTCTCTTGCAATCCTGTACAAAGAATTAAAGAAGCAAATAGCACTATCTCTGACTTACTTAAAAATCAAGGATTTATTCATATTGGAAATTATTCATGATGAGACTCCTAGACTAGGAAACGCTATACCATTCCCCCATGCCTTCGGCTGCTTGCAGTTAGACTTTTCTTTGATTATGTTTCAAATATGGTATCATTTATTTGAGATCATCTATGATAAACTGATGCTGGATTTTGCTATAAATGGTATAGAATAATACATTCCTAGGAAAATATCTCAGCATAATAAAGGAAGCCCCATAGCTAACTATGCAATTTACTAACTTCACTCTCTGTTTCCTAAGAGTAGAGGACAGGCTATGATGGTCAGCCTTATATAGCAATTTAGCTTGGCTGCTGGTCTCATTACTAAGTCAAACACTAATCTATGTGTTAGTGTGAATGTATTTTTTAGGTGTAATTAAAGTCCATCAGCAGTTGACTTTAAGTAAAACAGATGAATCCAGACAATCTGTATGAGCCTGTTTCAATCCACATTTTAAGAGCAGACCTGTCTTGTCTGAAGAGGAAATTCTTTGTGCCTTCAGCTCTCATCCTAGGGTTCCAGACTCCCTTTCATAAAAATCTGCTTTACAGATTTAGGAATTACCTAGCAGCTTCCACTTGTACAAATCTATCTTGTATATCTATCTTGAAGTATACCTCTGTAGATCAATCAATTTATCATTTACCTGTTAACTATACACTGTACAGGGTATTTCTCTGGTTATATCTGACTGATAAATGAGAATGTAATGCCTTCTGTACATTAGTACTATGAGAATAAAATGAGATTGTGAACATGAAAGTTATTTAAGTAAATGTCAATGTCTATATGATTTAGTATTTGAAATGACTAACTTGAATCCAACAATAACTCCAGATACACACTTCTCTAGAGCTTACATTCTGGTTTTGCTTTGCTTTGTATTGTTTTGTTAAGGGCCTCATGCCATAACCAAGGCTCAGCCACATAGCAATCCCTATACCTCAGCTTCCTAAGGGTTAGGATTGAAGGTATGAGCCACCATACCAGGCTAATTCTTTACCAGTCTAGCTCATTTTGTAATACTATCAACCCTGGTCTTGCACATTGGAAGACAAAGACAATCATACTTAAAGCACTAAGGTGTTATATTCCTCATAAGACACTGATAGCAAACTTGAGACAGAACTTGTACCATAAGCACATGGTACAAGAGAGCAGTTATAAATCAAAAGGGCGAAGACAATGTTCAAACAGATTCTTAGATAAGACCGAGACAGAAAGAAAAAGTTCACTGTCAAGGATAAAGGAGACTCATTGGGGTAAAAGACGGACCGACTCCTAGACACCATCTCTTTTGTTTTGTGGTTTCTGAATATGGGCTGGCTTTGCTGTCCAGTGGTGGGTGGAACTGAGAAAAATGAGATATAAGGAGGTGGCCCCAAATCAGCTACATCATCCCCAGGCTCAGAAACTTCATAGAGAATCTGATCCTGAAACTCTGTATTTCATCTCTGCTGAGTCACAAGGCTGGATTACACACCATAAACTTCCTTAGTATTAAAGAAAAATATGTTACTGAGTTTTATCCAGTGACAAAAGAATGGGAGTCAGTTCTCCATTGGCCAAGGTCATAATTACCTTGCCACAACTTCCTGTCTTTTTCCCTCTGACAGACTAAGATGGAGCCTTGTGAGCTACATAAGGAAAAATGGAAGTGGAAGGAGGGGACACGTGAGAAGCCTGAGTCATTCATTCAGGAGACTGCCTACACTAGACCACTAGCCAGTAAGGAACCGGCCTTGCATCAAGCCACTGCTATTTGAGAACTTATCTCTAATCAGCTAGCTAACAAAAAGCACTACCAAATTTGGCATATGGTCATAACAAAAACATAAAGTGTACAGCATTGGCTTAGGGAGACAGCAGATGGCAAGGAAATCAGGACTGGAATCAGAAAAGACTGAAATTCACACGCTGGAGTAAAAAACTAACCTGGCACCAAAGGCCGTTTAGAAGTCATCAGAGCCAGTCAACCAGTTAAAGGTGTGTTATGAAGTCAGAACGAGAACAGGACCACTGTGCTAACTCTTCCTATTTTCCCCTCCATATTAATCAAGTTTCCATCTTTCAAATCGACTTTCCCCTGCCTACCTTCAATTCTCTACACAACATAATTAGCCCAATAGATGCTACCATCTTTTCTTCTTCTGTTATGGATGGTCACCCATGAAATGTCATCCTCAGGCTTGCACATCTGTGTGTATGCTTGTGTTTGTGTGTGTGTGTGTGTGTGTGTGTGTGTGTGTGTGTGTGTGCACTTTGTGTAAGTATTTCAGGAAGTTGTCAAGCCTTTTGTCATGGGACCCAGCTGGCAGACGCAGAACCCTAGGAGTAAAGTGATTATAGCCTAGTCCAACTTCTGGCTGAGTTCTCTGTTTCCTGGTCAACTGCCAAGACATAAAGAAGCCACTGCCAGAGGTTCCCTGTGCTGGCTAATTTTATGTCAACTTGACACAAGCTCAAGTCATCAGAGAGGTAGGAGCCTCCATAGGCTTAAGCTGAAGGCAAGCCTATAAGGCACTTTCTTTTTTTTTTTTCTTTTTACCCCCTTCAATACCTATAATATCTTTTTTGTCATATTCTTTACAATTTATAAAATACTAAAATAATAAAAATGAGTATTATAAAAGTTGTTTGATATAAAACAACTATCAATTTAACAGTCTTATGTAGATGCTTGTCTATGGCAATACCGAAAATACATACATTTTTCTCAATATAAATTTTAAATAGCTCCAAACGCATTAACTGTATATTTCAAAATAATACATCACTACTAATATTTTCTTTTTTTATTAGATATTTTCTTTATTTACATGTAAATTTCTCCATTCCCAGTTTCCCCTCCAAAAAACAAAGAAACAAACAAAAACAACAAAAACAAACCCCTGTTGCCTCCCCCCTCCCCATGCCTGCCACCCCACCCTCTCCCACTTATTGGCCCTGGCATTCCCCTACACTGGGGCACAGAACTTTCACAGGGCCAAGCTCTTCTCCTCCCATTGATGATCAAATTGCAATCTATAAGGCACTTTCTTAATTAGTGATTAATGGATAGGGCCCCCACCACTGTGAGTTGTGCCATCCCTGGGCTGGTGGTCTTGGGACCTATAAAAAAGGCTGAGCACGACACAGGGAGCAAAGCCACACCCTTCCATGGCCCCTACATCAGCTCCTTCTTCCAGATTCCTGTCCTGCTTGAGTTCCTGTTCTAACTTCCTTCATTGATAAACAGTATGTGGAAGTGTAAGACAAGCAATCCCTTTCCTCCTCAAGGTGCCTTGATCATGGTGTTTCATCACAGCAATACTGACCCCCACTGTGATGCATTTCCCTCCGTGATAGATTATACTACCTTAAACTGTGACTCAAAATAAATCACTCTCCTCTTAAGCTGTCTCTATCAGGTAGTCGGCCATAGTAATGAGGAAAGTGGCTAATATACCATGTAAACACTAGTCTTCCCCGGGAGGGGAGTAGTGAGCCCTGTATCTCCATGGTACTTCAGAATTGCTTTAACTGTGGCAACCCTCCCGCCCCCCCCCCCGCTTAAACATGATATTTAGATCACATGCATGGTTATTTAACCGAACCACCTTCTGATCACTCCTGCAAAATGCTCTATTTAAGACAAAACTTTTCTGAGAATTAACCAAATCACATATGAATTATCTTTCCCTCACTCTAATCCTGCAGTAGTGAAAGCATATACTGAGCTCTGAGCAACATTATAGGCACTCAGCAGGTTGTATTTATGTATTTAGGAATAATATATATACATATATATGTATATATATATTATAAAATATCAATCACATCAAGTAATAAATAGAGGTCATGAATTTGAAAGAGAGCAAAAAGGGGTATATGGGAGTATTTGGAGGAAAGAAAGAATAAGGATAAATATTGTAATTATATTACAATCTAAAATGTTAATAGGAACATGCAAAAACTAAATAAATTGGGGGCTAGGCAGATGCTTACTGGGGAAGAGAACTTGCTGTGAAAGTACCTGAGTTCAAATCCCTAGAGCCTGTCTAATATGTTGGGCACGGCCTCATATGTACCCTGTGGAAGGGAGAGACAGGAGGATATCTGGGGCTTGCTGGCTGCCAACCTATCTCCAAATCCAGTGAGATATCTTAGCTCTAGGAAATGATACTGAATGTGAGAGAGAAAGACATCCAGTATCTTCCTCTTCCCCATCTCTAACACAGATGTGTGCACCCATATACCCCCCACACACGCATGCATGTACACCTCTCTCTCTCTCTCTCTCTCTCTCTCTCTCTCTCTCTCTCTCTCTCTCTCTCTCTGACACACACACACACACACAATTCATGAAATTTTCAAAAATAAATTTTACTTCACTCACCCTGTTTTTTTGTTTGTTTCTGAGACACAGAAACAAACAGCATACATACAGCACTGGATAGCCTTGAAATTTCTACATAGCCAAGAATGACCCTGAACGTCTCGTCTTCCTTCAGTGTGTTAGGATTACAAGCACATTCTCTGCTTTATATGGTGCTAGGGATTGAACCCAGAGCTTTGTGTATGGTAGGCAGTTACTTTACAAACTGAACTACTTCCTCCTAAATTTTTCAGTAAGGCAGTGAATATTCTGAGATGGAAAAGGACATGCTGCAATAGCACATTGTGAAAGGCAAATAGGAGCACTATGACAGTTTGAAGAGGTTTGTCCCTCATAGAGTAATGTGTTTGAATGCTCGGCCCATGGGAAGAAGCACTATTAGAAGGTATGGCCTTGTGGAGTGGGTGTGGCCTTTCTGGAGGAAGCGTGTCACTGTGAGGGCAGCAGGCTTTAAGGTCTCCTAAACTCAAGCTCCACCTAATGTGAAACACATCCAATCTCCTCCTGGCTGCCCGTGGATCAGGATGTAGAACCCTCAGCTCCTTCTCCAGCACCATGTCTGTCTGGGTACTGCGGTGCTTCCCACAATGATGATAATAGACTAAATCCCTGAAACTCTAAGCCAAGCCCGATAAAATGTTATCCTTTAGAAGAGTTGACTTGGTCATGGTGTCTCTTTGAAACCCTAACTAAGACAAGCACCAAGCCCAAGAGGATGGTGCCCTGGCTGTCTGGAACATTGTAATTAAAAAAGCCGGAAGGCCATACTAGGCTCTCCTAAGGAGTTCTGTAATCTATTAGCAACGGCAGTAGTAAAGTAACAACGTAAAATTTCAGAATTTGAAATAATTTTATAGTGAGTGGATGGGTAGTAAAAGACAAAGGTTTAAATAGCAAAACGCTACTTTACAACGCCCCTCTCTACCTTACCTCCTGCTACAGTCTTATGCCCTATATCTTTCCCCATCATTCCTCATCAACTCAGTTGATGACAGCAAAATACCACAGGCAAAGCTAGTCTTGATTATTCCTTCCCCATACCTCATTCACCATCACCATCAAAATCTGTCTTTGCTTTGTTCTTTTTTTCCCTCTCCTCAAGGCTGCTCCTTGGTTTCTTTTATCACTATCTCCTATCTGGATTATTTCTATGGACTCAGAAGCAGGATTTTATATCCACACTGTCCTCACTGTTTCTGTAATCATCCTCTAACAACGTATTTTCTGTAGAACAGCAGAATGATCTAGGTCATTAATCAAATGTTGTCACTCCACTGCCTGAGGCTTTCCAGGAGGGTTCCTTCACTTTGTACTTAAAATCAAATTTGAACCTTTAAGAATTGCTTAAACCTTATAAACACTGCTTCATCCACCTCTCCGACCCCATCTCACACCAAGATTGCCTTTGTCCACTGGGCTTCTGCCATGCACAGCTTTAAACACATTAAGCGTACTCCTGCCTCACCAACTTGGAAAATGTTACTCTTTCTGCCTGGTACATTCCTGCCTTATATCTTTGCTGCTGCATTTATATATTCCAAGTCTGAGTTTCAAATGTCATCTCCTCAGACAACCCTCCCTGCCAAACTCATAAAATAGCTTCAAAGCATTATTAATTATCAATCTGCTCTGTTCATCCAGAAACTGTATTCCGGACATCATCTTGTTCTCTCTCTCTCTCTCTCTCTCTCTCTCTCTCTCTCTCTCTCTCTCTCTCTCTCTCTCTCTCCTTCTTCCCTCTTTCCCTCCCTCCCTTCCTCCCTTCCCCTTCTACTTCCCTATCTCTCTGTGTCTCTCCCTCCCCTCACCCAAGAGCAAGGACCTTTCCTACTTCCCTAACTTCTTCATTGCTGTATTCCCATCACCTCCAAAGAGAGGAGCAGCTCTGATAGTCTTAGCTTTGGCGGTTCCAAGGAGGCTTTAGAGCTAAGGGATTCTAGACACTGACATTTCTAAAAGTATTTTTCAAATGGAGTCAACCCCTCAGGCAGCCCAGTGGGGAGGTCACAGCCAGCCAGCAAGAAGGAAGCCTGGCAAGTTAAATTACACAGTTCCTTTTCCATGCTACACCCATGCCGAGGAGACACAGCTCATTAGGTACTAAATGTTTAGTGACTGTCACTATTAATTGGTGGGTATTAATACTCTAAGGGGACAGTAAATCTCATGCTGAACTCAATGACATCAACGCCTTGCAGTTAGACTAGCATCTGGAGTTTGTATCTAAAGCTACAAAAAAGAACCTAGAGATTGTGCCTTCCTTGTTTGTAAGAGAAAATATTGGTTGCTAGCTATGTCAAGTTACCCCCACATTATGAGTGCCTAAACATTATATATGTTTATTAATAAAGATTTACCATATTACAAAAGTTATTCTAGTAATATACTCATACTTTTTAGATAAGGAAACTTTCCTGTAGAGTAAGGGAACACCTTGGTCAAGGTCACAGGATAAATGATAACTCCTTAATTGGAACTGGACTCTGTCCCGTTCTGAAGCCATGGTCTTAGCTGAGCAACATTTTTAGTTTCTGATAATTATTTTCTTATTGGGTAACTACAATTCTCTTTCTTGAATCTTTTTCTATTCTTCAAGTCTTAAGTTCAAATGCTACCTTTTCAGAAAGCCTTCTCTAACCCTGCAGTCAGACCCACCTCCTTCCCATCCTTTGATGAACTGGCCGTGAAGAAAGAGAGAAAATTACCATGCTTCACTGAACATTCATGAAATCCCAGGCATTGCCACAGACAAAAGCTTTGTAAACCTCAAAACTAACCTGCAAAGATGGCAACTCTTTTCTGGAAGAAACTCTGGGTGCCCTGGTTAAGATCATAGACCTCAAAGTGGCAAAATCAGAATTTAAATAAATTGGAAATGTTGCTGGGTCCATTTTCTTTCTGGAAAGCTCCTGTAACTTCCACTAGACCAAATAAATGTCCCATCTTTGTTTCCTGGTAGCCTTTAACCTATAATTTCCTATATCCCTTATCCTATAATTTCATTTCATTTTTTCCTGATTGACTTAATCTCTGATTTTTGTCTAACTTCATAAAGAAATGGACTCAACTTTTTTTCTTTCTTTCTTTCTTTTTTTTTTGCTACTCTAGATTCCCTAGCACTTAGCCAATTTAGCAATCATGGACTTCAACAAGTATGTTTATATAAATGTATAAATTGTATTCCCTTCATTCATATATTGAATAAATGAACCAAGCTAATTGTGCTAAACTATAAATTCTTGAGACAGGTTACCTAATTTATCCAGGCCCCTCCTAATGTTTTGTATACTATAGATGCTCTTTACTTAGTATTGTTTATCATTCAGTTTGCGCCATTCAAAACTCTCCATTATCCACAGCCCCAAGCAAGCACTGTCCAAAAACCACAGAGAAAAAAGGCTGCATAATTTTTTAGCAGAAGGTTGTAACCTAACAGTCTTAAATTTGAAAACAAAGGGAAAATGTACCTGAAACCTAAAACCACTGTCAGGTAATTAGTGTTTGACAAAGCACATGAGCCATGCTGCTATCTAGTACACCTTGCCATCCCAGTGGTTGAAAGAATTGGTTTGTTTCCCACTACACATAAGTATAGGCTGGCTTAGTGTGTTGCCCTATACCAGACAAATGCCAGATCCCAAGCTAATACAGAGAGCATCCCCAGCTACTGTGACAGAAGAAAATGGAACAAGGCAAATCACACAAAGCCCTTAAAGCATCAACTTAGAAGTACCATGGTCCATGGGGTTTAAATCTGCAATCAAGGAAGTGAGCTGGTGCTGGCACTTTTCACAGGATAGTAGGGATCAGAAGTCAATGCATTTAGTGATGATAGTAATGACCCTCTCGTTATACAACACACACACTGAGAAGTGATCCTCATAGAACCTGAAACTCACGCAAAAGACAGGACTCCAGCAATGAACTGCCTGGCGTGCAAATATGAGGACCTGAGTTTGATCTTGAGAACCAAACAGAGAGCATATTGGCAAGTGCTTCTAATCCAAATAGCCAGCCGACCTAGCCTTCTTAGAGAGTTTCATTCCAATGAGAGGCCTTCCTCAAAAAACAAGATGGACAGCTCCTGAGACATGACACCTATGCTTAACTTCTGACTCCTCTGTGCATGTGCCTACACGTGGATATATGAAAACACATGCAATGCAGTTTTGCAACCAGAAGGACCTGGCATGTAATTCAGGAAAATATGTACTCAGAGCAGTATATTATTACTAAAATGATATAACTGCTATAATTTTTCTCTTAGGTCCTCAGCAGTTCCTTTTCAGGCCTCAGTATCCCTGTCTGGAGAGAGGGAGTAGAAAAAGAGAATTCCTAAGCTGCTTTAAACAATGATGATGATGTATGTTAATGCACCCATCAGCTGGCCTGCCACAATAGATCATGTTAATCTTATCCAAGTGTCTTCTCTGAAATGTAGGAAAAATCATTTATCCAGGTCTTAATGAGATAAAACGACCACTCACCCTTTAAGGCTGACAATTTCATTTTCTTGATATTAATGACCATCAACTAGATAAAATGATTTACTTCACACAGCCACCCACACAATCTCCAAATACCAGGATCCAAGTAATTTGTAAATGGGTGAATATACCATACTCTAAAGCAAAAGAAAAAAGAAAAAAGAAAAAAAGAAAAAGAAAGTTCAGCGAAGGAAGGTAGTTAAAATAGGAAGACCCAAACGCCTCTGTACAGGTTGGCACAGCTCTTCTGTTTTTTGTTTTACTTACTGTCCTCACATCACTCCTATGGACAGGGCTTAGTACCAAGCTGCTCAAGTCTCTGCTCTTTTTTTTTTTTTTTTTTTTTTTTTTTTTTTTTTTTTTTTTTTTTTGCTTCTGGCTAAGCCTGGGGACCAGGAGCAACATGCAATTGGTGCTGTTCATGATACACAGTACCCCACTCTCCTACTGTCACCGAGTGTGTGACTCAATGCACCTTACAAGGCACATGTTCCCAAATGGCACAGCACTATTCTGCTATTTCCCAAAAGGCACATGCTGCCAAATTACACAGCCCCGTTTTGCTATTTCCTAGTTCAATTCAAACCCCCTAAAGACATTCTCAGGATGAGAGAAGAGGCAGATGTTAAAGCTGTAATGTTTTTAAATAGATGTACCATGGAAATACCCAAGGAAAAGGAAGCCAACTGCTCTTTTCTTCCCTCCCGCCCTATTGATAGTTTTCAAGGACAGCAGGCCATGTCGTCTTCCATCCAAAGAGGATGTCGGGCAACAAGAGGTCAGTGCTTATAGTTGCTCCTCCCCTCTCTGACTTCCCAGCTGTTAGAATAATGAGAATATAGATTGTCACCTACAGAAAGAGACCTTGCCTTCTTTTTTTTTTTAACTTGAAATTCACTTCTTCTTTAACTATGTCTCTGTGTGTAAATATGTGTTTGTTGCTATGTATATAAGAGTGCAGGTGCTGTGGAGATCACAGACCTCAGATCCCATGAAGTTTGAGTTAAAGTGCTTGTGAGTTGCTCAGTGTGACTGCTAGGGACAGTATAGATCCTCTGCAAGAGTATTAGGTGCCCTTCACCACCAAGCCATCTCTCAAGCTCAAGACAGGGCCTTCTGACCACTTCATTTTCTATTCTTCTATCAAAAAAAAAAAAAAAAAAAAAAAAAAACAAGTGAGAAACTGGTTCAGAGTCAGGCTAGTACAATACTTTGGATCATGAGTAACACAGAACAGGAAAGTGTTAGCTGACAACCATATTTTCAAAACTCAAACAAGCATGTTTATTATTTATTGACATATCTTCCTTATATGTGGTATTCATTTCACAAGGTCATTTTCATACAAAGTATATGAGGCACTTAGAGCACACCCTCCAAACCCTCTTACCTGCCTTTGCTCACTGCTCTCATTAATCCACTCATTCCCCTACTAAATGATTTAATGTGTCTATATGAATTCTAGTTTCCAAAATAGAAAGAAACCTGGATATTTATTTTTCTGACACTGACTTAATTTGCTTTACATGATAATCTCAAGTTGCATCCATTTTCCTACAGATAACATAATTTTGTTTTGCTTTAAAACAGAGTAAAATCTATCCCATGTATTCTCTATGTCAATGTTGTTGGAGACCTACTTTGGTTCCTTAACTTAACTGCTGCCAATAGTCCTGCAGTAAACACAATTGTGCAAGCAACTCTGTGGAATATTGACTTGGAGTCCTTGAAGTAAATACTAAAGTGTCCTATAGCTGTGTCATTTGGTAGATTTATTTGAATTTAAGGAATTTAAAGATTCTCCTTATTGATTTCCATAGTGCCTAAACTCTTTAACATTCCCAGCAGGATTATGGAACAGTTCTCTTTGCTTTGCATCCTTAGCAACACTGGCTGAGAAATATATTTCAATTTTGGAAGTGTTTTTGATCGTCTCTTTCACTCTATCCTCATTAAACACCTATTTGTTTTTAGGGCTACCATGTACTACAAACCAGTAGGCCTAAAAAACAACAGAAATTTATTTTTTATGTCGAGTACGGCTAGTCCTAATACTAATTTCTTGTGGGACTTCTATAAAGGCACCAGCAAAAGTGATTCCTGGTAGAAGAATGTCTGGCTCTTGGGCAGAGAATAATATATTCTCACTATGCCCTCACACTATAAAAAAAGCAAGGGGTCTCTTTTTAAGATTTAATTTTATTTTTAATTATTAGTATATGTCTGTGTGCACTCCTATCACAGTGGGTGTTGCACAATCTGGAGGTAGAACTACATACAGGCAGCTGTGAGCCACTCTGCAAGGGTGCTGGAAATGAAATGTGGGTCCTCTGCAAGAGAATAATATGGTTTTAATTGTTAAGCCATCTCTTCAGCCTCAAAAGTTAAGAGTGCTAACCCTATTCCTGAGGGCTTCCCCTCATACTGTAGTCACATGACAAAGTCCCTATCTACAAAAGTTATCTTGGGGCTTTGGACTTCAACATATAAATGAGTAGAGATGAAAACAACATTCAGACCATAGCAAAGAATCCATAATCATCTATTCTCCCCTTCCTGGAACTAACCGCAGACTAAAGTCAAGGCCACTTCATTGCTATGAATTCACAAGCTTCTTTCCCTCACTGCATGCTTCACGTATGAATAGAATTTCCTCGGTATTTTCAGTGGTAGTACCAACACCTTCAGAGGCAGACATATACCACTCTCAAATGATAAATTCTTATCATAGGCACTAACATAAATAGAGACCACATAGCCATTATTTATCTTTGAATTTCCAGTCTGCTTGTTTTTCCACATAATCTTATTCTTGCCATACCACTGAGAAACAGGGAGAATAATTACGAATTGCAAAAATGAGAATAAATGGATCCAAAAGGTCAAGAGGATCAAAAAGGAAAAACTTGCAATACAATTTAGAAAGTGACTAGAATCTCAGAAACTCTTCTTCCCTAAAGGGACTGCACTACCCTCCCTTACCCACAGTAACCTGGACTTGGACATTAGAGAAAGGGCAGAGTCATAAGATTCCAGAACTAGAGGGAAATTAATCTTATCAAGTAGAATGAAGAGAGACTAGAGAACAAATGATTCCCAAGGCACATGCTATAATACTGGAGGACTGTCATTGCCCCAACAACCTGTGTCAGTTCATAATTTCATCTTTCCAAACAAGAAAAAATATGAAATGTGTATAAGGATAGGAAATAGTATAATGCCTGTGAAGTTGCTCCACGCAGAGCAAAGGTTCATCATAATCACCATCTCTAAAGTAATTTCAAGGTCTGCAGTCACTTATTCTGTGGCTTAAAACTGCCATCTTCACCAAATTAGTCTCTATGAAATCAATTTCCAAAGCAATCAATAGTCACACACTCAGAAAAGAATATGTCTGAGAAATAATAAAGACCGATAAAACTAATCACTTCAGAGAAAACTCAAGCATGACCTTTTGAGCAACACCATTTGTTTAGCTGACACTCTCGAAGATAAATAACATTTGAAATAAATGAACCCAGGCCCACTGCGATAAAGGGAGTGTATATGAGAGTATTTTTAACACTTATTTTTGGTTTAGCTCTCAAACCAATCATACTATTATATTCTTATGTAACAATAAACAAACCTTCAATTTTAATAATGTGTGAAACAAATGATAAAGCAACATTAGCAACAACAACAACAAAAAACTCCTTGGAAATTTCAGCAGTGGGTCTAGAAATCATCCAAGGAAAGAGAAAATGAACAAAAGCAGGAAAACGTGCTATGGCGTCACGATGGCCGTGGCAGCCCACCATCTTGTCAAGCTGCATTTCTTTTATGAGCTTTCTGTCATCAGTCTGAAAGTGTCCAAATGCTTGTGGCAAATGGTTAAATATTTCATTCCAGTGTGCGTTTTTGTGCGTGTTTCTAAAGGCTTCTTTGCCCTCTCCTCTCCTCGGATTGGCCACTGTCTTTTAGCATCAAGGACATGCCTTGTCTTCAGATTATGTAATATTCATGAGACATGGGGTGCACTAGCAGATAACACACTGAAGATCTATCCCCAACTTTCTTGACCCAGAACCCAGAGAAACTGATAAACATGCAACTACAACAACAGTAAAAACTAATAACAGTTCTGCTTGATGGGGACTAGGTTCTTCCTTTTAACAGATACTGTATTAAAGGCTTTATGCATAACGTTATTTCATCTGTACAACAAACACAGATACTGATATTAGAACTAACCATATTTTACAAAAGACAAGCTAGAGTCAGGATGGTTAGAATCCCCAAGCCATACAACAAATATACCCTAGGTCTCTCTCCTCCAGTATCACCAAACAGCATTTATCACTGTGCTTGCTCAGCTTTCCCTACCCATCTTTTTGTGTTCTTGTTGGTGAAACACACACTAAAAAGATATGTTGACAACTTTTTGTTATATAGTGTTATCAACATCACTTATCTGCTATGCTAAAACACTGACTGTAGATAGATTGATAGATAGGTGATAGATAGGGAGAATTAGAGAGAGATGGATGGATGGATGGATGGATGGATGGATGGATGGATGGATGGAATGGATGGGTGGATGGATGGAGAGGTGGGTGGGTAGGTGGATAGAGAGGTGGATAGATACATAGATACATGGGTAGACAGAGAGACAGACAATAAATAAGTAATGAAAGGAACACCAGAAAAAGTCAGGAGTCGTTCAAGCTGTTATAGTATGGATGATTCTATAACATAAAAATCATTGAAAGAGATACAAACAGTGTACACAGAACTAAAACCTAATATTGGGTAGACTTGGGGCTGGAGAGATAACTCAGTGGCTAAGAGCACTGGCTACTCTTACCAAGGGCTCTAGTTTGGTTCCCAGATCCCACATGGAGGTTCACAACCATCTCTGACTCCAGTTCCAAGTGATCTGATGCCCTCTTCTAGTAACCTTTGGCACTGCATTCATATATACATATGGTGCATATACATACATGTGAAATACCCATACACATAAAATAAAGTAAATCCATCTAAAAATTAGGTAGGATATGGATATTACTGTTTAGTCTCTTTTCTGTTATATTTCTGTCTTAATATATTGGTTCCTCACAATATTTATCTGTTTTCATATACCATACATATTAGTTTTGACTGCTATAACAAATTTCCACAAAAAGCAGAATAAGACAACACAAATGTATTTATTACTTTGTAGTCTATAGCTTCAAAGTCTATTACAGATCCTGTTAAGCTGCAGTACATATATATATATACTTAAAAGACTGCCTCTCTTTCTACTATCTCTAAGGGATAATCTGTTTCTTTGACCTCTGTAACTTCTACAGACTTTCCATACCCCTTGGCTCTGGGTGACCCTCCTCTACTTTCAAAGTCATCAATGTTATACCATGGTTTTCTTCTAACACTGCTGTGGTTCTACCTTCCAATTTCTTCTTTTACTTTTAAGGACTCCAGTGAATAGACTCTGGGCCCACTCACTTTAATAATCTAGTATATTTTTCCCCTTTTTTAGGCCAGCTGGTTGCAACTATAATTTTACCTTCATCTTTAATTATTCTTTGTCTTTTAAACTTATCTATTCACAGGTAAGAGATCAAATATAGACATCTGTGGATGCCGTTATCCTGCCTACCATAGTATACCTCATGATACCCACCCCCCAATTAACACCCATCCTAAAACTTTATACCAGATAATTCTCATTAATGAAACATTTTCTATAATCTGGCTATCAAAATCCAGAAATCAAATCAATTCAATTCATTTAGTATGAAGAAAACTGGAAGGTTAAATTATAAAACATTAACAATGTTCACCTCTAGATAGTAGAATTATGTGTGTTGCTTCTTTCTCACTATGTGCTCTGGAATCTTTAGCATCATGGGCAGATTTCCTAATCAGAAAAATGTTATTAAAAATGAAATGTATTAAAATAACCACAAACAGATGAATATACAGAACAGCAAGAAAATAAGGAGTGAGATAGATACAAGCTCTCATTCAAAGTGAGGTTGTTAGGAAGATAAATGTTAATGACTCATCAATCCAATCCAACCCAAAACAGGAGTGTTGGGGGAGGTGAATACAATGACCAGAAGTTATCCAAGCTTTCTTGCTTCCTTCTTGACATCAATTACTTAAAAGAGGATGAATCAGGAGAGGGAAGAATCATCCCACAACTAGAAGCTTATACCTTTAGTTCTTCTGTAATTCTTTAAGGGATTTTTGTGTTTCCTTTTAAGGGCATGAACCTGTTTACCTGTGTTCTCCAGTATTTCTTTAAGGTACAACCACTCTGGAAATGTTTGGCATGTAATAAAGACACATGCTCCACTATGTTCATAGCAGCCTTATTTATAATAGCTAGAAGCTAGAAACAACCCAGATGTCCCTCAACAGTGAAATGGATACAGAAAATGTGGTACATCTACACAATGGAGTACTACTCCACTATTAAAAACAATGAATTTATAAAATTCTTAGGGAAATGGATGGATCTGGAGAATATCATCCTGAGTGAGGTAACCCAATCACAAAAGAACACACATGGTACGCACGCTCTGATAAGTGGATATTAGTCCATAAGATTGGAATAAACAAAATACAATCCACAAACCACAAGAAACTCAAGAAGAAGGAAGACCAAAGTGTGGATACTTCTTCCTCCTTAAAAGGGGGGAAAAGATATCCATGGAAGGGGTTGCAGAGAAAAACTATGGAGCAGAGACTAAAGGAAGGACAATCTAGAGATTGTTCTACCTGGGAACTCTTCCCATATTCAATCATCAAATCCAGACACTATTGTGGATGCCAGCAAGTGCTGGCTGACAGGAGCCTGATATAGCTGTCTCCTGAGAGGCTCTGGCAGTACCTGACTAATACAGAAGTAGAGGCTCACAGCCATCCATTGTATTGAGTACAAAGTCCCCAATGAAGGAGCTAGAGAAAAGATCCAATGAGCTGAAGGGTTTGCAGCCCCTTAGGATGAACAACAATGTGTACCCTCAGAGCTCCCAGGTACTAAAACACCAACCAAAAAGTACACATGGTGGCTCGAGCAGCATATGTAGCAGAGGATGGCCAAGTTGGTCATCAATGGGAGGAGAGGCTCTTGGCCCTGTGAAGGTTCTATGCCTCAGTGTAGGGGAACGTCAGGGCCAGGAAGTGGGAGAGAGTGGGTTGGTGAGCAAGGGGAGAGGGAAGGGTTTTTTGTTGTTGTTGTTGTTGTTTTTGTTTTTATTTTATTTTATTTGGAGAGGAAACTGGGAAAGGAGATATCATATGACACGTAAATAAAGAAAATATCTAATAAAAAAAAAGAAGCTTATACCTGATTTTATTTTTAAAGGGGTAAATCCAAAAAAGGTAAAGGACCTGGGTAAATCTGCAAAAAATGACTGACACATTTGTATTAAATAGAAGCAAGCAAAGCAAGAACCAAGATCAGGACCTACCTTTACAACTATGGTTTTGTTAATATAGGTTTATGTGTCTGCTTCTCTGCCTCTTGCTTTCTGTAACTCTGAGATGTGACTGTAGATGTAGCCTAGTGCTTCATACAGCTGTCATGAGACCCAAATTATAGAGTACATACAAGGAGTACTTCGTGAGCTAGAAGGAGCATCATGAGGACAGAAGGTACTTGTGATTGATAGAATAGAAGCTGAAGTGGCCCAGTCAGATAAAGGTAGCACTCTGCAGTAAAGCTGATGTGTGGATAGCATGCAGTCTACAGAAGTTATAGAAGGAGGGTTATGGGTTAAACACCAAAGTCATTGGGATAAGTGGAGGTGGTGAGTTGCATGTGAGTAGAATATAGGCTGCCATCTTAATAGCTGTGTGAGATATACCAGTTTTAATGATATGAACACTTAAGTGCCAGGAAGCTAACTAACTTGTTTCATCATACAACAATAAATGCTTTTGGAGTCCTCTCAGTTCAAATTTTATGCCCCTTACTTTTTCTACATTTTCTAATAAAACAAGAAGACAGGCTTTTAAAGAATGTAAGAAAAGGCATGAAAGCCTGGTGAGTACAACAGAGTTTTCTTGACACCAGGCACTGCCTAAAACACTTTGCATACCTAGTCATTTACTAACCCTATCAAGTATCATGTGATATAACTGTCTCTATTGTTACAGAAAAAGAAACGAGAACATTGAGATATTGAAATAGATGATATAGAAGTGTGAATCAAAATTTAAATCCTGGTAGTTGGGCACACCAGAATCCATATGCACAATAACTGAGCTACATGGTTCAGGAGCAGGTATACAAACACATTCCTCAGACTGCCTCCTAAACACTACCCATGACTACATCCATTATCAAAAGTCAGGCACTAACAGGGGCTCTTTAAATATGAAGTTCAGGAAAAAAAAGTACTTTGGGATGTAGCAGTATCTTGGAGCATGTCAAATGGAGCATGTAAAGGGAAAGTAGACATTACAGATAATAGGTGTGAAAAAACAATGAGGGATACGGTAAAGTCACTTCTCTCTTAGTTGCCATTGGCTTGTGAGTATGTTTATTTTGTTTCCTTCTCAGATGTTCAAAATCCCATAAGTGGACAGGTTTTATATCATGTAGGCTTATAATCAGTTCTATCAAGTTCTACCACAGTATGTTGTTTTAGGATAGGTTCCTGAAGAGATGGCTCAGCAGTTAAGAATACTTGTTCCTCTTACAGAAGACCAGGATTCAATCCCAAATACCCACACAGTAGCTTAAAGTCTATAACACCAGTTCCTGGGGATACTGCATACTCTTTTGGCCTCCATAGGCACAAAATGCACACACAGTACATGTACATAAATGCAGGCAAAATACTCAAATGCATAAAAAAATTTAAAACATGACTCTAAATATTTAATAATCTTTTAAAAAATAAATAAATGAATACAGACTATAAAACCATAGAACTGCCTAGACATTCCCAAAATAGAGAGAGAACTTTGTTGAAAGCTCGCTGGGAGGGTAAGAGAGAACCAATTCAAAGGGCAATAGGAAGCTAGGGAACTGACCTGATCACCACATAGATGAGTTCCTCAAGGTACCCTGGCATGTGTTATTTAGCCTTGAAGTACAATGGCAAAATATGAAAGAGGAATCAAAACATGTAAAAAGAGAAAAAAAACTAAAGAAAAAGATTTATTTTGGCTCATAGTTTCAAAGGCCTCAGAGCATGGTCATTTGTTCCATTGTGCCTTGGAGCAGGAAGCGTGTGGTAGAATAGTGATACTCAGCTCATGGGGACCAGGAAGCGAATAGAGAGAAGAGCCAAGCCAACCCTTCCAGGACACACCCTTAGGAACCTATTTCCTCCTGTCAGCCCCCGCCACCTTTCTGAAATGCTCATCATCTCCCAACAAAGCTATCAGCTGGTAAATAAGCTGAGACTATAACTGGACACTGAGAAAAACATTTCACGTCTACACTCTAATCCCTAATATCTACCTGCCATATAAAAGAAAACACAAATTTGAGGTAATAGCATTTTAGAAATAAACTAGGATGTGCATGATTCCTCAAAAGACACTCTGGGAGGAAAAAAAAACCATACAGTACATATAAAAGAAAAAAATAGAAAACACTAATTCTAATGATTAACTTAATGCCCCCTTACCAATCATGCTTAGGTAATAGCTTTTATACTGCATTTATTTTTCAATTTCTGAGATGTCAATCTGGGAGGCTTTGTTGAAAACCAATGAGGTGAGAGATTACTCTGGCAATTGCCCCCAAATAATAGATTGCTGAGATTGACAAATCTGTAAATTTAAAAAACAAAAACAAAAAGCTTTGTTTTTTTGTTAAAGGGAGTAAGCTATAGAGGAAAAGGACATCCAGGACATACCAGAAAAGCTGGCCACTCCAGTATAGAATGGACTTTTATGGGATATGTGTATATAGGACTATAGAATAATCTGAGAAATAACGATAAAAAACCAATAATAAAAAGGCAGCTGTGTTACCTTCAAAGAACTCCAGCTTGCTAAATTCAGCAAGGCACAAAAATGAATGAACAATGCATCTCAATGGGAGAGCTGTGATGCCCGCGTCCAAGTACCGAACACATGGTGACTTGCCATTTGAGTTTCCAAGAAAGCAGTGCCCTTTCTCTACACTGTTGCCCACTTCAGCTGCTTCTTATATGTCAGAATAAAGCACTTGGAAATTGTCATTGTGGTATTGAAAGCCTAAATCCTCCAGGCAGTCATTAACTTTTAAAGACCATCTGAAAATGTAACTCTGTGATGTCCAAGAAGGTGGTAGTTCTGCCAATGGCCAGAACCACAGCTCTCTCAAACCTCTACATCTGCCTCAATAACACAAAGACTTGAACTTTGTAATCTGACCATGAGCCAGTCTTTGATTCCACTTAATAAGTGTGTATGTATCTCTGACTGGTTGACTACAATTCATGATAGGGAAAGAATCACAATAGTGACCAAAAGCAGAAATCATCCCCATCTTTATAGTATGTATAATACAGAGGAAAGATGTATGCACAAGAAGTAATCACACACATAAATATAAATCAAAACTCTGAGAACTGTCACAATTAAAATCACATTCCTTTAGGTGGTGTTGGTGGTGGAAGGACATGAATCTGGGCTTGGCAATTTAGGTCAGAGGTCACTAAGGCAAGACAGGGATAGAGTATGAGATGAGAATATTCTGTCTGGAAGGGGAAATATCATGTGTCAAGATCCTGTAGCAAGAAATATTATAATACATACAAGGAAAGGGTATCTGGAGTGCAGACAGCCTTGGGTGGAAGAGGCTACACTTTTTAGAAGAACCTTATCTTCAGAACTTACATAAAAAGCATGAAGTGGTGGCTCAGTCTTGTAACTGCCGCTAGGGAGGTACATGGGGGGGAGACAGGAAGATTGGTGAAGCTCATTGTCCAGCCACCTTAGCCTAATCCATGATCATCAGGTTCTATGACAGATACTCTCTCAAAAATTTTAAGGTGGATTAATGGCAAGATGGCTCAGCAGGTAGAGCTCTAGCTGAATAAGCCTGGTGATGTGTTTGCAATTCTCAGAATCCATGGAAACATGGAAAGAGAGAGCCAATTTGTCTTAGGATTTCATTGCTGTGAAGACACCATGACAAAGGCAACTCTCATAAAGGCAAACATTTAATTGGAGCCGGCTTACAGTTTCAGAGGTTCAGCCCATTATCATCATGTTAGAAAGAATGGCAGCATGCAGGGAGACATGGTGCTAGAAAAGCCAAGGGTTCTAGATCTTGAGTCAAAAGGAGCCAGAAGACCCCTTCCACAAGCAGCCAGAAGACTCTCTTCCACAGGCAAGCAGAAGAAGGCTCTTGTCTACACTGGGCAGAGCTTGAACGCTAGGAGACCTCAAAGCCCACCCCAAAAGTGAGACAATTCCTCCAACAAGGCCACACCTGTAATAGTGACACTATCAATGGACTAAGCATATTCAAACCACCACACAACTCCCCCAAATTACCCTCTAGTCATATACACACATATACATGCATGCATGCACATGCATACAGACACGTGCACATGCACACACACACACACACCTAGACTAATTAAGTGGAGGTAAAATGTGATCAAAGAAAGGCACCCAAAGTCAACTTCCACAGTCTTTCACATACATATGAATGTGCATCTAAGTGTTTGTGAGCATACACCAAACTAAATGTAAATCACAAACACACACACACATACACATTATATCTAATTCTTCTGTGTCACTCTGTACTCTTAAGCAAATGTTACATTCTTTCTGTATAAGTTCCAAAGTTGTTAGGGCCATGTGTTTCTTGAAATTTATAACCTTTCAAAACTAGACTAAATAGTCTATGGCACACCTTACAGATTCTGGGAAGGACCTCATAATCAAGCACATTAATATGTTTGAATCAAAACATACAGTCAAAAACTCTACATGGATTAAATAAAGACAATGGGTAGGCTTGTGTGGTGGTTCAAATGATAGCCCCTATAGGCTCATATATTTGAATGATTGGTTCCCAGTTTGTGAACTATTTAGGAAGGATTAGGAAATATGGCCTTATTGAAGGATAAATATCACAGGAGGTGAGCATTAAGGTTCATGCTCAATTCAAAGTCCATGTCAAAAACCAGTCTCTCTCTCTCTCTCTCTCTCTCTCTCTCTCTCTCTCTCTCTCTCTCTCTCTCTCTCTCTCTCTCTCTTTCTCTCTCTCTCTCCCTCTCTCCTCCCTGTGTGTGTATGTGTGTGTGTGTGTGTGTCTTTCTCTCTACTTCCAACTTACAAATCAGATATAATCTCTCAGCTACTGCTCCAGCACCATTGATCATGCCTGTTGCCATGTTTTCTGATATGATAGAAATGGACTAACCCTCTGAAACTTTAACCAAGCCTCCAATTAAATGGTTTCTTTATAAGTTGTCTTGGTCATGGTGTCTCTTTACAGCAATCGAATAGTAACTAAAACAGCTCATATCAATTCATATTAGGTTTTTGACATTAAATACCTTTGCACCAACTTAAAAAAAAATCATTTCTTGAGAACTGTTTGAAAATCAGAATTGCAAAGAGAATGTGAACCTACAGTCCTTTCTCTAAGGAACAGGAGGAACCAATGAGTCATTGTCTGTAAACCTTTGGTTCAGTGTCTGGGCAAGTAGTAAATGCTATAAAAGAATTTGGAAAGGAAAGAAGGAATCTCTCTCTGATTTCTGAGCTATGAGATGAGTAATCTTATTACTCCACAACCTCTTCACCATGATGCTTTCCCTTTTCAAGGCCAAGAAACAAAGGAGTGGGCTAACTACAAACAGAAACATCAAAAGTCATGAGTCAACATAAATCTTTCTTCTTTTTAAGTTATTCTATCAGGTGTTTCTTCATGTCAAAAAAACATCTGACTAACCTCCTCCCCACCACACACAAAATGGTAGTGGGAAGCAGTACCATTGCTGTGACTAAATCTGACCATATCAAACATTTTGAACTGATTTGTGAGTGGAATTTGGAGAAGTCTGGCAGTGTGGGCTCAAGAGGCCTTAACATGCTGTAAGCAGATCTTAATGCACAATTCATGTTTCTGTTCAGAAGACTGGAATGCTGACAAGCACGCAGACTGTAAACACCAGCTCATCGAATTTCAGATGAGAATGAGGGCTCTGTTGAAGACTAGAATCCATTCATGTGGCAAAGAATATTTCTGAGGGCTGGAGAGATGGCTCAGTGGTTAAGAGCACTGACTGCTCTTCCAAAGGTCCTGAGTTCAAGTCCCAGCAACCATGTGGTGGCTCACAACCATCTGTAATGAGATCTAATGTCCTCTTCTGGTATGTCTGAAGATACCTACAGTGTACTTAGATATAATGATAAAATAAATCTTTTTTAAAAAGAATATTTCTTTCCATCTCCAGAAACAATATTATAGAAGGCTGAGTTTAAAGCTGATGAGCTAATTACTGAAGCATTGGAATGATCAAGGCAGTCCAGCATTCAGCCTGTGGCATGGCTATTGCTGGCTACCTTTAGCAAGGTTTATAGCAAGAACTTGAGAATGTGAAAGTTTGAAAAACTTGAAGTTTAGCCAGAAAAGAAACATAATCCAACTTTATCCTTCCTGAATAAGCATATTTACTGCTGCTTCTATTGCCTATGGACACCAAACTATAAACTCTGCTCACTTTTAAGGTGACTCACATTAGCAACTCTCTATGGAACTTCTAGATTAGGACTACTTCATTGGTATCTTTTATCCTGAGGCTTCCAGCATCTTTTCTTTTATTTACTATATATTAATTTTTACTTCTACTTACAGATTTGAGGAAGGTTTTGACAAAAGTAATTAAGCAGTAATTGTGGATGCCTTTTTAATGTAACCATTTTGTAAAAAAGTGAAATTTCTTTTTTTTCTATTTTTTTATTGAAAATAAATTTTTATATATCTTGAATAGTTTTTCTTCTACCAACTTCTCTGAGTTCCTCCCCATCTTCCCTCTCATCCAGACTCACACCCTTTCTGTCTCTTATTATAAAACCAACAGAAATCTATGGAATAATAATAAAGTAAAATAAAACAAAACAAAAATGAATAAATTGGAATATCACAAAATAAACAGAATTAAAAGATTCATAAAAGAGGCACAAGAAATACAAATAGATGCATAGACACACACATGTGCACAAAGAAAAATCCCATAAAAAAATACAAAACCAGAAGCCACAATATATACACAAAGAACCTGTAAAGTTAAAAAATACCCTGACAAAAATGTCATTGTGTTCATTTGGTCCTGTCCATCTACTGTTGGGCATGGGGTTTACCCTTAGAAGTGGTTTATAAGCCCATGTAGACTCCATTGGAGAAAACTAGTTTTTCATTTGAGAGTGATTATCAATTGGAGATAGCATCTAGGTTAGCCATGGGGGCAATGTCCACTTCTCCACTCTGGGATGAGACTCCATCTAATATAAACCCATGCAGACCATGTAGACATTGCTGTATAGCCTCTGTAGGCTCATAAGTGTGTCCACTGTGCTGTTTAGAAGACCTTGCTTCTTTGGTGTCCTTCATGTCCTCTGGCTCTTACACTCTTTTTTTTTTTTTTTAACTTCCTCTTCTGAAATGTTTCCTAAGTTCAGAGGGCAAGAATTTGATGGAGACATTCCACTTAGGACTGAGTGTTTTAATGTTTTCTGCTCTTCGTACATTATCTGGCTGCAGGTCTCAGCATCTATAATCATCTACTGCAGGAGGAAGCTTCTCTGGTGATGGCTGAATAAGGCACATATGTATGAATATAGCAGAATGTCATTGAGAGTCATTTCATTATTACTTTCTTTTAAAAAAAATCAGTAATATTTGGTTTTCCCCTAGGTCCATGACCCATCTAGTTCTTGACCACTCAAGTAGTGTTGGGTTTGGGTTCTATCTTGTGGGATGGGCATTAAGCAAATCAGATATTGGTTGGTTTCTCCCAAGCTTTGTATCACTATTGCACCAGCACAACTTTTAGGCAGGTCACAATTGTAGGTTGTCAGTTTATAGGTGGGTTGGTGCTCATTTTTTTTCTTTTTTTGGTAGCATACAGAGTGCCTTCTAGTACTGTGAACACTAGTCTGTAATGTTGAAGGCTTTACAGAGGCACCAACTTGACTTCTCTGAGTTCAATGAGTTGTATATGTGTTGTCTTTGGCAATGGCACTTACTGTCAGTTTGTGGAAGCAACCAATATCCTTGGTAATTGACTAGGTTGTTTGGGTGTTCACATGAGACACAACTGACCAACAATTCAATTAGCTATAACCTATTTCCATTACTGGAAGCTTCATTTGGTGATGAGAGAAGTCCACTTGGGGTTGTGTCTCCATCCCTTTGTTGGTGAATTCAGTTAGATCACCTTCAAATATGTATATACTTTAGAAGGTTTCTACTGTATTAAATTTTCATATGACCCTTCAAATGGCCTTTAATTTTCATTGTTCCTTTCCGTATTATATCCTTACCTCTTCTTTCCTATACCCCTCATTTGATCCTCCCAATGGTTGGTTCCCCATGCCCCTTGTCTAACCATAACTATCTATAGTTCTTAACATTTCTAAGGAGCTACATTCACTTATCCTCTGGGATATCACATAACCTCTGGGTTTTATAGAATATAACTTTCTTATCAATAACTTAACAACTACCATCCACATATAAGCAAATACATATTAAATTTGTCTTCCAGGCTACCTCACTCAGGATGATTTTTATTCTATCTTGATCCATTTACCTGCAAATTTCATTATTTCATTTTTAATGGTTTAGTAATATTTTATTTTGCAAATGTACCACATTTTCTTTATCTATTTATTCACTGGTGAACATCTACACTCTTTCCCATTCCTGACTATTATTTCTGGCAGCAATGAACATGATTGAGCAAGTGTCCCTGTGGTGGGATGAAGCATCCTTTTGATATATGATATGGCTGGATCTTGAGGTATATCTAGTCCCTGCTTCCTGAGGAACTGCCACACTGATTTCCATAGTGGCTGTTTTCAGTCCTACCAGCAATGGTTGAGTTCTCCTTACTCCATATATTGACCAGCATGAGCTGTTATTTGTTCTATTAATCTTGGCTGTTCTGACTAGATAAGATGAAATGCCAAAATTGCCTTAATTTCTATTTCTGAATAATAAAAGAACTTCTTGAGGTATCAGCATTCCTGATCTCAAATTACACTACTAAACTATAATAATAAAACCAGCAATGTATTATTAGCCCTAAAACAGACACATTGATTAACAGAATCAAATTGAAGACTCAGACTAAATCCACATACGTGATGTTTTGGTACAGAAGGCAGAAATATACACAGGAGATTAAAAAAAAAAAAGGCATCTTCAACACGAGCATCAGACTGGACAGCTGCTTGTAGAAGAATGCAAATAGAACCATACTTATTACCATACACAAAACTCAGCTCCACAGAGATCAAAGACCTCCATGTAAAACCAGACACACTGAACCTGAAGAGAAAGTGGGGGATAGCCTTGAATTCATTCAAACAAGGAACGACTATCTGAACAGACCATCAATAGCACAGACACTAAGGACACAATTAATAAATGGGACCTCATGAAACTGAACAGCTTCTGTATGGAAAAGGACACCACCATGCAGACAAAGTAGCAAGCTACAGAATTGGGAAAGATTTTTACCCACTGCACATCTGAAGTAACTTTAAAATAAGAAAAGAACCTGCAAGGCTTTTTGGTTCTTAATAATACAGAGCATTCATTGTTGGGCTGCATAGCCTCCAAATCTGTTCCTTTAGTGAGCTCTACATACATAGGAGCTCTAGTACACTGTGACTCTTCAAGTCACTGTGTATACTTCATAGTTTCTGTTACCTTTCAACATAGCTTTTACTTTGTACTGACTTTGCTCCCACTCATCCACACACACAGTGATACACAGAAACAATTAACTTCCACAGCGGCTCAACTTGATAACCACTTTTCACTTGTCTTCAAGATCCAGAAGAACTTCAAATATCTTCAGGAGTGTCGATTGTACCATACTTTGTAAACAATCTCGGGCAAGTGGGTGTGGAACTCACTCCTGATCAGGTGATACTGATGTTGTAAGAATTTTATCTCCTACCTTCTCACTGTGTTTGTTCTACTGGTCACTTCAGGCACCACTGAGAATTTATCTCTTCTATAATATAACTCAAAGTCATTGTCCTAGATCTTAAGCCTCAGCAGTTTCAACCTCCTTCATAGAACCATCACCATGGATTCTATCAGCCCATAGGTTCCACAGTCATTGATATGAATCACCAGGATCCAAGAAAGAAGGGCCAGCTAGGCCAACACAATGCTTGCCCAAAGAATAGAAGCGAACAGTTATTCTCATTGAGTTTGCTTTTAAATAAATAGACCAGAGGAAGAGCCAAAGGTAACATCATGGACACTACCATGACACTAGGTAAGTTACAACTTTGATTTCCTTTTGTGCAATATCCAGATAATAATAACAGTAGATGCTGTCCTTCCTCCCCATATGGGCTATGTGACTATCAGACAAGATACAATGCATCAAAGCTATCTTGAAGTGTATAGCTTGTTGTTATTATCAACTGCTATTTTATTTTTGAAAGTCTTTCAGCATGGAAAGATGTTCTAGCAATGGAAAATATCCTCAGAAACAGAAAAAAAAAAAACCTTCATTGTCACCTCTTTATTAAAAACATAGGTGATCATTTATTTAGGCCTTACCCCAGGCAAGCCACAATTTCATACTATTTTCTGTGTAGTATATCATTCAATTAAAAGACCTGCTTTGAGAACCATGTCTTTGTATGCCTTATTCAATTACTAAATGCTTCTAGTCTTTATCTCAACTGAATATAGTTTATGAAAGTCAAATTCTCTTATAATAGATGATTATCTTGGAAATAATGATCCCTCAAATAACTATATTGATTGACACTTTAGCAGAGGTCACTGTAAACTGTCCTAATAAAACATAAGTTATTAGTCTTTCACATCAGGAAAGGAAACTTAGACAGAGATCAATAAAAGTAAGAAACTTGGAGAATAGACTCAGGTCTTTAAAAAGCACTATTTTCCATTTTCAATTTTCATGTGTATGTGTTACATGTGTACATTTATGCTTGCATATATGTGGATATATATCTGGATACAGTCATACATGTAGGTATATATAGAGAAACATATACACACATGCATGTAAAGGCCTGTGGTTGATGTCTCATGAATCATCCTTGGTCACTCTTCTACAGTATTCATTGAGCCAGGGTCTCTCAGTCAAACACAGATCTCCCTAACCTGCTTGCTCTGGCCATCCTTTGTCTCTGCTCTGAGGCTGGGTTTACAGGTGGCCACCATACCCGTCTAGAATTTATGTGGGATTTTAAGAATCCAAACTTGTCTGGAAGTGCTTTAACTAACCGCTGAGCGATCTTTCCAGTCCTACAATGCATGTTCTCAATCACTGCCCTCTAGAGTCTCTGTAGAAAGGCCCAGGAAGAGCTATGCATCAACCCAGATTTTTAATGAGCAAATACTAAATTCCCCTACTCAGATAATTTCTTCTAACTATTTCATTTGGAAGGAAAATAAAACAGCATGGGATACAACAGAAAGTGGTGTCATTAAACTGGTGTAACAAACAGAAGCATGGAGAAAGAGACAATCTAATGGCCCCATGGAAATGAAAAACCAAGGCTCACACCTTGATGCAATTCTCCAGTCTCCTCTTCAATCCTCCTAATAGCTTTGATTTATGGCATGTAAAATGCCTCAGCAAAGGGAAATCAACTCCAGTTTGCCTTGGCCTGTGCCTGCTTCTCTGTGTAAGTGGTACTGTGGAAAGTCGCCATACAGACCTAATACTTTCTGCCACACTTCAATACCCTTTTTCTTCCCATTGCTTGGCTTTTTTTTCTACAATGAGAGAGAGAAGCAATTACCTCTCTGTCTGCTCATCTTGATGCCCATGCTTCATTGAGCCAGAAAGAAGAGGAAATGAGAATGAGAATGCTGAAGACCTAAAACGTGAGGAGGAAATACAAAGTTTTTTAACTCAGTGAGATTTGTGTAGAAATGTGCAACTAAAGTTTGTATCTTCCTTTGTTTCTCAGTGGGAAAGCTTAATTGCCTCTGACTACGGCAATGAAATTTAAAAGAATAATAAACTTGTAAGATAAGATTAACAAAGCCTGACATACTATACCTTGCATTTATACTGTGACTTCCTATAAACAGGACATGTTCTGTATCTTATTTCATTTATTACTAAAGCAATGTTCATTCACTAACCAATCATTTGAACTTAGAATCTCAGAGGATTTGGTAACAAAAAAAAAAAATATGATTTTTTTTAATAGCTCCAAAGGGCTACTCATTGAACCGAGGGACGTGCACTTATTATCTCTAGTCCTCACAACAACCTAACAAGGCAGGCACATCTATTAGGATTACAGCCAAGTTTGAATTCTCCAACACATATTGCTAAAATTAGAAAGGGTAGTGAATGGCCAAAAGGGGTCATAGCTTTCCATGGAGTGAGGCAGTCAACACTGTGACGCCAACAAAAGAAACCTAGGGGAATACTATGTGTTCATTGGGCCCTTAGGGAACACTATGTGCTCACTGAGTCCTTAGAGAAATACTGTGTGCTCACTGGGCCACTGGAGAAATGCTGTGTGCTCACTGGGCCACTGGAGAAATGCTGTGTGCTCACTGGGCCACTGGAGAAATGCTGTGTGCTCACTGGGTCCCTAGGAGAACACTATGCACTCTCCTGGCCCCTGCTTTCTGCTTTATTGTTTGCCCTCTCTCTTTTGGCTGAACACAAAAGGGACCAAAGGACAGGGTGAGCAGAAACAACCTTTCTCATAAGCCTACTGAACACAGCACGGGGCAGGGAAGGTGAAGAGTGTGTCTAGATTCGAGTGTGTCTAGATGAGTATCTAGAAAGTTCTCTTTCCTGATGCACCAATTCCCATCATCTACTTGTATTTTTAATACATCCCAAGTCAGTACAGGAAGATCCAGTCTCTTGAAAACTGGAACCTAAGACATGAGGATTAAGGACAACCTTTTAGTAAGAGACTGAAAGCACAAAAGGGCTACAAGAATAACTAGTTGCCATAAAATGCAACTGTTCCCCTGCGGTGTCTGTAACTGAGCACAAGGTCCTACTTGCTAAGCATAGCAGTGAGTCTGCTTCCACCAGTCCATATTCCTCTTGCCCTCTGCATGTTTCTCAATGTGACTGTGTTCTTTACTAACAAGAAGACTGCATCTGATGGGATATTCTAATCCTCATCCCCAGTGAGTGCTCTGCTGTCTTTAACATAGAATATACATGTCTTCTCACTTAATAAAAGAAAGTAGGGAATTACTGATATCCCTCTCTCCAAGAACTCTAACATCTCATAGACATCCATATCCACCATACAAACTCAGCCTATTCCCAGGGCCAAGAATACCCACTGACCTGCTTGATAAGATTGTTTTTCTGGCACACAGAACAATGCAGACAAAGGTGAAACTTCTAACCTGAGAACAGAGGCACTCAGCTCCCTGGAGGTCAATGTATCTTTATCAGATAAAGAAGTTAAGATACCTGGGGTAGCATTCAGTGGTTAAAATATTTGCCTTTTGTTTCAGAGGACCTGGGTTCCCAGCACCCACTTGGAGACCCATAACCATCTGTTTTCTAGTTCCAGGTGATCTGATAACCTCTTCTGGTCTCCAGAAGCACCAGGCATGCATATAGTATACAGACATAGATACTGCTAAAGCAACCGTACACATGAAATTTAAAAATTAAATAAAAAAGAAATAGTGTCTAAAAAGCAAAATTGTCTGCCTCAGGTCATACAATCTAAATCCTATGCTATTCTGTAAGCCACTAACATCACTCACATGGAAAAGGAAATGGTCTTTTGGCTTGCAGTCAATGAGAATTAGGCTCATCGTACATGCAAACCAATTATCAGCTTAAAACACTTTGTTACATTGATAAGTAAATCCAAAGTTCCCTCCTGTGGTCATTAAAATTAAAATGTAAAGATTATGACGAGCAAGTGATTTAAAGAGTTCTATTAGCTCACTCCGTGTAATATGTTCTTAAAGATGGCTTCACTCCTAATCACTGCTGGCTATAATTAGTCATTAGGATAACATGTCTAATAGAAATGCAATGTGGGGTACATAAGTGTCTTTACATCTTCAAATGACTGTGTTTTTAAAAGTAAACAGAAATAATTGAAATTTGCTTTAATAGTATATCTTAACTCAATATGTTCAAAACATATTCATGAATACACAGTTCATTTTCATAAAATTAGCTCATTGTGATATTATATAACAATGAATAGTTATCTTAATGATAGCAAAAATATTGGAGCAGTGGTAGATTTACCAGTTTACAATTTTGGATAATTCTAAGTTCATTGTACTTTGTTACCAGGACTTTTGTAACCTCAAAATAAAGAGAAAAAAATATTAGAAAAGAAAAACAATGATGTCTGGCCTTCATATGCATACATACACATGTACATCATATTCATGCATGTACACATATACACATACACACACACTGGGCCTTAGTGCTCTATAAGGCAAAGACAGGGTACACACACCTGCAAATGGCAGTAGAGCCCACTTTCTAGAGACAAGTGACACCCATACTGGCCGTGCACTCAGAAGGGCTCTACTCTTCCTTTATTGCTTGGCTTTCATAGTCTCCTAAGTCTTAATAATTTTGTAACTGAGCTTATGGTTTTCAAGTGAGCTTAGATGAGACAACAGAGACTATAGGTGGGCATAGGAGATACATGTAGCATGAAAGATGAACATGTGTCCCTTATTTTTCTGTTACTCAGCTGCACCCATGTTGCCTCATTGGCAGAGAATTCCAGGAGTCGGACAACATGCAATAGCTCACGGAGACTCACAGTGAGTACAAGACAAATTTCCACACAAGTGAGCAGACAACCCAGAGAGGCCACACGTTGCTTTGAGCCACGGTTTGCTTCAAATTCATTACATTCTTTTTTTCTTAGAAACATGAAACACTAAGAAACATGAGCAACTTATGACCCACCACTACACCCTTTTAACGCATGTTCTTTCTAACTTAATTAAGCTCACTGTCAGATAAGGAAAGTCAGGCGCCCCAGAACACCTTTCCTTTGGCCTTTCTCCCTCATCAGTGAGGCCTCAGGTAAAGACTACAAGAAGAATGTGTGTATACCAGGAAGACAAAGAATAGCTGGAAAGTTTGCTTGGGGCACAATGTCACTGTTCTGATAAGAACAAAATACCTGTCTACGAGCTAGGAGAACTGATTCAATGACTCTGGCAATTCTTCAAGGATGTTAAGTGTTATTGATTTTGTATTAAAAAATAGACTTGAGGAGCTGGAGAGATGGCTTGACAATTAAGAGCACCTACTGCTCTTGCAGAAGATTCAAGTTCAGTTCCCCATCTCTGAGTCAGACAGCTCAAAACCAGCCATTATTCTAGCCCTTGGGGATCCAATACCTGGCCTCCTTGGGCACCTGCATTCACAAGGCCCCCATGTTAATTCATATACATAATTAAAAATAAAGAACTAGCAACTGAGTTTGGTGTAGCAAAATATACCTATAATCCCAGAATCCAGGAGGTTGATCCAGTCTGGAACCTGTCTTTACAATCAACAACAAACTATCACGAAATATAAAATGTATGGTTAAAAGAAGTATGCTTACCTAAAATTTTATTTCTTTCCTTCTTTAAAACAGTACTAAGCAGGAAAAATGGCAAAAACCTGTGAGGTGAAGGAACCTGCTACACAATTCAGTATTTGCCATAATTTTTTGGACAACATTCCAAATACTGTTTCTGTACTGGGGCTATCTGTGTGAGCCCTAAGAGCAAGAATGTTACTTTTACTTTAGTCATTCCTGGTTGCATATGGTACCTTCCCTCTCAAATTCAAATGTGACCTCAGCATTTTTTCAATGCCCAGGACAATATAGGAAAGACACAAGAGTTAAATCTATTTCACATTCCTTCAACCCTATAGACTGTACAGTAAAGTCTTTGAGCTATATGGATCCTTAAATAGCACCTCACCCTGAAATAATATAAAGGTTGCCCTCTAATATGGTAGCGTGGCCATATAGTAATATATGCATGGAGGACTGTAATAAAGACTCTGAGACCATTGGGACCTGTTGGCATCAGGCCTGCCTGCTAAGTGAGGAGTTCAAGGGAGGAATGTCAGAAGCTCATAGACTACACTGGTACGAGAATGTGGAAAGAAGGCAGGCTCAGGGGGATGTTGCCTAGGGCTAAAATCTTATTTCTTTACTGATGGTGCAATCTTGAGAAACTATCAAAGTCTCCCTAGGAATCCATCTCACTTATAAAAATGATGATTTTTTTAAAAAATCTACCTCATAAATTATAGGATTTAGTGAAATATATAATAAAGAATAATGTGCCTATTGGATCATCCATTATATCCCAGGTACTCAGAACATTCCTTATTACATACTTGGGATAGAAATGCAGGTCATCTGCATTTGGTCCTCCTACAGGTAACAATGGCATAAACAATGTCATTTTTATGTCATTTACACCATAGTCCCATCTCCTAAAACATACAAGGGGAAACTGTACCTGTAGCAACAGTTTAACTTTTCCCCAAAAATGTTCTATTTCTCTCAAAATCAGAAGCACTAAGATTATCCTGAGCTTGCCCTCTCTCTGCTCACAAAAGCATGAAACCATGAGCAAGCTGCTGCTCTCTAGACTCCCCTTTCCTGACCTGCAAAACCAAGAAATTAAAATCCAATTGATTTTACAGGTTGGTCAATCCCAGGCATCTGTATTCGCAGGGATGAGGACATCTCTTACCCACAGTTCAGTGGAGGTTACAAATGCTGATTCTTTCATTCCAGTTTTGACAGTTTTACTACAAAATAGCCACCCTGGTGTTTCTTGCACAAATGTACATAACTGTTCCATCTTTTCTGGTCTCAAAGTTGTTTGTTTGTTTGTTTGTTTGTTTATTAACAAAGGATAATAAAACTCAAAACAACAGAAAATAAAAAATAAAAATAAAACAAACAAGCAAACAAACAAACAACAAATATACCAGTAATTTTTCTGTCTAAGAAGCTGTAACCCAGCATAGTGATATGTAGGCTGGCATTCTGTGCTCTTTCAGCCAAGGACCAGTGTGATGCTAATGTATTTTCATCCTGGCTCCCTACCTTTCCATGGATAGACATGTTGGCTATAACACCCTAGTCAAGTCTTTTTGTGATTTGGTTGGGTCTCTATACCTGAGTACCCAGCTTCCAAAATGAGGAATAATCCAAAAATAATAGTCAAATTGGGAGGCTTTTTTATTTCTTTCTTTATTTATTTTTTATTATATGTGTGCACACATGATATGTATGCATACATGTGCCAGAGCATACATATGGCTGTCAGGAAACAACTTTATAGGTTTTTCTCCTTCTATTTTCTAAGTCAAGTTGAGGACTTAACAAACTTGGAGGACCAAGTCTGTACAGCAAGCTCCCTCACACATGCAGCCCAAACACAAGTGTGAATCCATGTTCTGATAGACAAAATAAATATAAATATGTATGTTTTACAAAAACATATATTTGCACTAGACCATTTTATATAGATGTGGGAAGGGGAGCTTGGGGGTGGAGGTTAGAAAAAACCTCAGGTATTGGTCCTTTTTTTCCATGAGAGGATCTCTTTGTTGTTTGCCACTGTGTAAACCAGGCTGGCTGGCCTGTGTGTTTCTGGGAATTCACCTTTCTCTACCTCCTTATCCCACTGTAGATGTGCTAGAACTACAGGTGTACTCAGCCATGTCTGGATTTACATGGGTTCTGGAGATTTGAAACTAGATCTTCACATTTATACAGTAGGTGCTCTACCAGTCTCCCAACCCCCATTTAGGAAGGTTCAAGCCTTCATAGCTTAGGATTGCAGCATGGCTTTTGTAAAACAAACATCATACACTCTGGTCTCACTGAGACCTTTCCTACACATTTCAGAGTATAGCACAGGTGTAAAGAAGGAAGATGCAGCAGCCACATTATTGGAGTTAAATCCTGGCTCTCCATTTCAGCTGTTGACCATGATTGAGCTTTTTAAGTATCTTTCCTGTCTTTGCTCATTTATCTACAATATGGGAGTAAAGATGGCTAACTCTTAAGAGTTGTTTGAAGATTAGAGGGACAACAAACATTGAGCATTTAACCAGCTGATTGCCTCACTTATGACTGTCATTTCAAGCCTCTTGAAGTAGTGAGCTCTGTAGTTATCTTCTGAGTTTTGGGCTCCTATTTTACAGATAGGTTAAAATTTAGAGAACAGTACTTACTTGCCTAAAGCAATATTGTACTGTGCATAGTGATACGATCCTATAAGTCCAGTATTTAGGAACCAGAGTCAGGAACACCACTGCAAGTTTAAGACAACTCTGAGCTAAATAGGGAGGTCCAGACAAGGACTACATGGAAACCTTGCTTTGATAAATACTTTTTTTTGTTAGCCAAGCATGGTGGCCCACATCTACAACTCCAGCACTTAGACCAAGCAGATAGACTACTCTGATTTCAAGATTACATATGAGTTCCAGGCTAGTTTTGACTACAGTGTGACATCCTATCTCAAGACACCTTTTTAACATATCAAAGTGGAGCTGACCTCCATGTTTCTCCAGCATCCCTCAGTCCCTACCTGTTACAGAGTATGGCTGGCATACCCTGCTGCCTTCTACCCTGAACTCCCCAGCAGGGCTGCCATTCCCCCAGAAGCATTTCCCTATATAATCCAGGACTTTGGTTACCCACTCCTCCACCCCTCCTTTGGTACCTTTGGTCTCCTGGCTGATATACTTGCTTTCCTTCCTCCCTTCTGCCCCCTGTCTCCCCACATGATTCAGGGTCATGACCATTGTGGACTCTCCTAGATGTATCTGCCTCTGGCTGTGCCCTCTCACATCTATAATAAACTTTCTCCTCCACCATACCTTGAAGCAGCCCTTCCCTTCCCTTCCTTTCCCTTCCCTTCCCTTCCCTTCCCTTCCCTTCCCTTCCCTTCCCTTCCCTTCCCTTCCCTTTCCTTTCCTTTTCTTTCCTTTCCTTTCCTTTCCATTTCCTTTTTTCATTCACCACTGACTAACCAATCTGGTCATAGCTAGCTACTTCACTTCATTTTTGTCTGCTATAAAATGGTTCTGGCATTACCTCCATGATAATATTATAATTACTAAAATAGGATAATAGTAGATGATGAATTTTATATATCAGACTTGGCTATCCTATAATAATTCATTCAAGCAACACAACTTCAAAGATTTTATAGATTAGCTAAACTGTAGACTTGGTTGTCTTAAGCAAAGATGAATTTTTTTAAAAAAACAAGATAGATCTGATCCAGCCAGTAAAAGGCAGTGGAAGAGGAATGGAGGTCTCTTTAAAAAAGGAAGAATTCTACCTTTCTATGCCAGTGTGAGTTCATAAGTCAGCCCTAACCCCTCTGTGCATGTCTCATATACAGATGTGTGTATCTGTATATGTGGATATGACAATGGCCCTCTTCCTCTGATGGAACTGATACAGTCCATATAAAGTACATGTGGAGCCCACTGCACTTGTGGTAACTGTTAAGAGTAATATTTTTATAATTTATTGAACACATAAAAAACAACCAAATAACAATAGCTATTAAGTATATGTTTTTTTCATTGCCTCAAACTTCTCTGAAGAAATTGTGTCTGCAACTGAAGTTTATATAAAGATTTTGAAAAAGCAAATCTTGGAAAATATTAACATTTATAGAACCTGATGAAGGATATACAAGAATTCTTTGCAATGCTTTGGAACATTTTTGCATGTGAACTCATTTGAAAATAAAATAGTAAAGTATTTTGTAAAGATTTGTTTTCATCTTATGGATATGAACATTTTGTTTGCAAGAGTATATGCTCACCATGTGGGTAACTGATGCTTGCAAAAGTCAGAAGATAACTTTGGGTCCCCTGGAACTAGAATTACAGATGGTTGTGACTGATTGATATGCATGTTAGAATCCAGACTCAGGTCCTCTGTAAGAACAGCAAGTGCTTTTAACCACTGCTCCATGTCTCAGAAAAAAAAAAAAAGGTATATTTTTCATAATAAAAATTAGTAGACTAACTTAACATTTTTTTCTACAGATTTACTCCAATGACAGCCAAAGTTCTGAGAACTAAGCCAATGTGAAATGGAAATTAGTATAATGTTTTTGTTAACTTTTAAAATTACTGATATTATATAGTAAACTAAATTGCTCATATTTTACTTGTGCAATATTTTGTTTATGAATCATTGATGAACAGAAGAAAAAACTGAAAGAAGTAGAGATTATATCCTGCTTAGAAAGTTAGAAAGATGGTGGGCATGATTTCATTAAGTGAAGAAAAAAAGGAAGAAGGGAGAAAGGCAAGGATGGAGGGAGGGAGGGAAAAAGGGAGGGAGGGAGGAAACAAGGGAGGGAAGAAGTGAGGAAGGGAGAAAGGGAGGGAGGGAAGGAGTGAGGGAGGGAGGAGAGGAGGGAGGGAGGGAGGGAAGACTGGAGGGAGGGGAGGGAGGAAGAAATGCTGCATCCCTTGAACACCTGAAACAGGATAAATTAGTCCATTTATTTTTATTTTAGGTGATGAACTCTGTCTGTTCACATTCTTGGTGATGCAATAAGTGGCCAGCAGATAAATGACTGGACCAAGACACTATGTACAGATAAAAAAAAAAAAAAAAAAAAAAAAAAAAAAAAACCTTCCTCCCAGGCCAGTGATAAGTAGTTTATTTTGAAAATACCTACAGGTCTCCTGGGTCTAGGATATTAGAGACAGCAGCAGGCCTTTCTGCTGCATCAAAGTGCACCCCATGGATAAACGTGCTCAGACTGAAAGGCCAGAAATCCTGAGCCATCTGTTGGAGCACAGCTTTATTCTCAGCCCTCACTTTTGATTAAGGGATCACAAGCTGACTGTTATTAATACCATAATTCCAACTTTGTTGGCCATTACACAATTGGCACTTTACAGACAACCTGTCTACTTTTAAAACATGACATTTGAGTTAATATCCTGTCCTTTAGCCAAGACACACTGTATTAAAAAAAATCACTGGAATCTGAGAACAGGGATGGTTCAGCAATCAAGCCTTGAATCCTGACTGCCTTCACTCAAAGCCCACAGTGAGGAGGTCCATCTACATTGTGAGGATACATTAGCAGACCTCTGCTCTTCACCAGAACACCCTAGACTGCATTCCAGCACGACTGTGACACACTCAGGAGAAACAAAGAACCATCTACACCTACTCTTCTAGATTCTTCCAGTCCTTTGTCATCACTAGATTCCATCTACATTCTGTTCCCAGAAGAACACAGTCCATTCAAATTTAGGTCTTAACAACAAAATGTTTACCTCTTTCTCCTTTTATTTTCAAAAGTATTCTTTGAAAACTTATTAAATATTTAACACCTTGATAAACATACTTGTTAGCAATGAGGCATCTCCATCACCTGCCCTTGGGACCTAGTAACATCAGGATACTTCATCATTAGCTTCCAAGATGTGACACATTCCTACTGTCCCCACATGTGGCATATCCTTCCTATGCACATGCACTATATAAAAAGCCAGTGCTTCTACCCCCCACTTTCTTTTATTCCTCTACCCTCACCCAGAGACAGCCTCTGTACACCCCATCCCCAATAAACCTCCCACATGAGATTTGTTGCATGATGTGACTTTGTGGCCTCCATTGCTTAGATCATAACAATACTGCAAAGATGTTGAGACATTATTTTTATCCTCAATGACTTTATCATCATCTGGGAAAAACAAAACATACACATATGAATTAGATGCAAACATGGCGGCATCACCTTGGTACAAGAGTAATGAGACATGCTAGGGTGAATGACACATTCAGCAAAGTACCCGCAGTGCAAGCGTGAAGAGTCCACACTGCCCACTGAAAAGCCTTTATTCTGTTGTCAAAAGTCTAGGAACTTGCAAGAGGCATAAAAGCTATGGGTCTTTTCAAACCATCAAACACCACAGCTGGACTATGCAGAAGGCTGCACTGAAGGAAATCTTTCAAGGAACATAATTTGCCTAAGAGCAAATGTCAGCCAGTAAGTAGTAACTCAGGACTTGGGTTGGCCTGAGTGTCCCTTGCCTCAGAAATCAAAGCCACAGTAATACTGCCTAGTAATGGAAGTAATTTAACTTTGCTAGGGAGAACTGACTTACAGAACTCTTCTTGGCTGAGTTCTCTAAAGAGTGTGCACCATAATTACCGGACTGGAAAGAAGGACAATTTTCCAGGATGAGGCAGAGAGATGAAGCAAACAGAACACAGAATTGAGAAATGGATACCTATGTTTAGTTCGCTGGCTTTGACACATGGCATGCATGTGGAACTGCTCCCAAGCTTAATCAACATTACTCTATATATTGGAAGCATAATCAATTCACCCTACTATATTATAAAGTTACTTTAGACAGAAGTGAGTAATTTTTTCAGTGTTTTGGGGTTTTCGGGGGGGGGTTGTTTGTTTGTTTCTTTGGGGGATTTTTTTGCTTTGTTTTGTTTGTGTTTGGGGGGTTGTTGTTGTTTTGTTTGTTTTGTTTTGTGCTTTGAAAAAGTATATAGCTATGGTTCAGAGTCTAGGAAACTATAATGTATGACTGGAAAGATGGCACAGCATTAAGAGCGCTGTCTGCTCCTCTAAAGCACCCAGGTACAATTCCCAGCACAACCATCTGTTACCCCAGCCCCAGGAGATATGCTACTCTGTTCTGGCCTCAGGAGGCACTGCACACACATAATGCACAGGCATGTGGCAATCTTATTTATTAATGAAAGAACTGCAGCTATTCTTCAGAAGTCTGTAGTATTCAGCATAACTAGTCAAGTTTCAAACCACATCCTGAATCTTGAAGTGATTACCAGCTAATGAAATAAAACTTTCATGTTTCCTGTTTTGAGTCAATCATTCAAGAAATGCACAAAGCCTACCTGCTCTCTGCATAGTAGTAAAGAAAACATCGGCTCCTGTATCACAGATTCAGAGATGGATGAGGAGTATGACAACCACTGAGGTAGTCAGGCCCCATCAAGTCCTGGAATTGAGACATGGTTCCTGGGATTCAAAACAATTATTTGAAATACAATTTTATGAAGAATATATGTTTTAAAGACCTTCAAGCATGGGAACCACATGCACAGTTGCAAATAATTACCTAATTGCCTTCTTTGGAGCTGCTGCGTGAGTGTTCTCAGAAGTATATCCAAGATGGCAGCCTCAAAGGGTTGTGGATATGAGGAGCTCAGGCTTTTAATTCTCCTGAGGGAAGAACAGAAATCTAAACAATAGAGTTGAAGTGAGAAAATGCCATCAGAGTGGTCTGTTACACACTTAGAATTTTCAGATGCTAAATGAAAAAACCCCACCAATTTACAACTACTAAAGAGGAATGAAGTTATTATCTTGAGAGCCCATAAGAGTACTTTTGAGTTTTTTTGTCATATGCAGTCATGAAGCTTTAAGAGTGTCAAGTAAGCCTAGACAACCCTCCATTCTATGTTCCTCGTCCCTCCCACTCCGAAGACTCAAGACAGCACCCATGTCACATGGCAGTGCCAATGCTAAGGAGACTAGGGGCCCCTTATTCTACTTTGTTCTTTTGTTTTTTTAATCAAAGAATTACAAATATGAGAAACATAGCTGTTTTCATACAAAACCTAAGAAAGGACAGAAACATCATCTTTTAGATACCAAGCTATATATGCCTCTACAAAAATGAGACAAAGAGATTAATAGCCAGTCACTACTCTCCTCCCGCCTTTCCCAAAACAAACAAAGCCACCCAGTCTAATATTAAAGCGTTTCAAATTGAAATCTGCCAATGTGTGAAGTAAAGCTCATCCCTAAAAAGCGATCAGTGTGTCCCCTGGTGCAAGTCATGCCAATTGCCTCCAAGAAGATCCACACAGAGGACAGAGGAACAAGGGCCATTAAGCAGCCTAGCTGATGAGACAAAATACACATTACCCACTCTGTGATATTTAAACACTAAAACAACAACCCTACAGTGTTTATCCAACTCAGAGTCAGAAAGAAAGAAAAAAGAAAAGGAAACAATAAAAAACAGAAATATCACTAAGTGAGAATAGACTGAAACTTGAGACAAAAAAACCAGAGAACCTGAAAACCAACCACACTCAGTTTTCCCTCCCCCACCCCACTTGTGCCCTTGAAAAATCACTTCTCTTCTCTGTATCTCATTTTCCTCTGTAAAATGAAGAGGTTAGATTAGATAGAATTTACAATGATGAACAGCTGTATGATGTAGCACGAGGGAGTGACAAGGTCTGGTGTCTAATGCCTGGTCCACTGTGAAATGTTAAGCAAAACATTTAACTTACTCTGAGTCCCAGAATTCCTTATCTACTAAATGGAGACAAAAATCCGCTTCTCTACTTCTTTTGCAAAGCTGAAAATAATCACACTGAAAAGGGTTAGATAACTATGTGTGTGATACAATCTACATGGACTAGAATCACGTGATCATTTTTAAAACTTCCAGAAACATCTAATGGAAAAATCTCTGCCGTTTTTTTTCAATTACCACAGGACTAGTCCATTGTTAGGAGCAAATTTGGCTGTGATGATTGATAATTGCTGGAAAGTAGATCCCAAAAAGGTAGTGTGAATCAGCAGACAGCTTCAGTCACAGATGTTCCAAGTAACCTCAAGGAAGGCACTTTGATCACCTCAACTTTATGATCTCACATATGTGGGGCTGGGCAAACCTTAATGCACAGCATTCACTGAGCACTCAATAGGCCCCACACTGTTCCATTTCAGCCCTTTTTCCAGTCACAGCAGAAGATGCTCAGCCATCTCATGGTGAAGTGGCCGACACTGGATGGCATACATCTTGCTTTGTCTCCAGTGTTCAGTCATAGGCTGGATCAGGGAGTCTGATCTAGATTCCAAACACTTGATCTCTGACCAGAAGTTCTCAATCTTTTGGGGTTTAGAACATGTAAAAATAACTGAGGTTCTCTAAAACATCTTAAGTGTTCTATCTGTCTGTATTTATATTATTAAAACTTAAAATTGTGAATTGGAGAGATGACCCAGTGGCTAAGGCAACAGGCAGCTCCTCAAAGGACCGAAGCTCAATTCTAAGCATCCACATCAGGCAGCTCATAACTGTGTGTCACACTAACTTAGATACCTGTACTCACATACATATACCTGCACATACACACAAAAAAGATAATAATTAAAATTGAGGAAAAATAAAATATATTAGTTCATTAAAAATATTAGAACATTACAATAACTCATTACGTGAATAAAATATTTCATGAGAATTCCATATTTTTATCTAGGTGCATTATCCCATGTCTTTAATCCCAGCACTTGGAAGGCAGGCAGATACATGTAAGCCTAAACTAGTTTACCTAGAGAGTTCCAGGCCAAGCAGGGCTACATACATAGTAAGACCCTGAATCAAATAAACAAATAACCCAAAAAAAAGCACTTTTCCCTCAAAGTAAAATCGTGGGAAGAATGATATCCTTTTGTTCTTCAGGTTTCTTCAAAGTCTGGACTTCAGGGAAGGGTATAGACATGACAGTTGGTTCCCCAATGCACCTCTTAATTCCAGAAGACAAATCTTTATATAAGCAACCGGAAGGAAAACTAAAAGTAGACAACCACAATTATACCAGTGCCATTTTAACATCTATCTAATAAACACCTTAAACTTTGAAATTAGAAGGTCACCATATTTAGTGAACAAAATGGAATAATAATCATAATGAGGTTCTAAATTGCATTTTATACTTCAGTGATAATCCCAGACAAATCAGCTGTTACTAGCAATTACTGATAATTTTTTTTTTAACAGCCTGAATAGGTTTCTAAGGGGAAATTAATGATAGAAAGCTTGACTTGGAAAAAATGCATGTGCCCATATGATTCTAAGAAGTAGAAGACAGACCTTCCCCATCCGATGGATGGTATGTATTCCTGATGCATGGGAATATATGTCTGCCTTAAGCGCTCTTAGGCATGAAAAAGTATGGGAAGAGAAACACACATAAACAAATAAATATACACACAGAGTGAGAGACCCATATATATATATATACATACATACATAAATACATAAACAAACAAACCTGTCAAAGGTCAAAAGTTACCCAAATGAGTGGTAGATTAATGGGGATAAGGAGATGAATGCACCTGTGACTCTCAAACAGGCACCTGTGACAGAAGACACACATATATTCTTTCATTATATGGTCATGATTTACATTGTGGGCACTGGTCCTAAGAAACAAGACCTATGGATTATGTATGATCTCCTTTGTTCCTTTAGAAATTCTTGTTTTTGTTTAAAGTAGAAAAGCACATAGGAGCTAGGAATTTAAGAGGTAGGACATGGAATTCTCATAGGAGGAAATTTAACTCTGTTCCCTTTGGTAAAGTAATTTTCCCTAAAATTGATTGTTTCCTTATGATAAATAATTATTGGGAAATTTTTCCACTCTCTGCAATATGACCTCACGTTGTTGTTTATTTGTCCCACAATTTCCTTCTATTATATAACTGTGCATATTCCTGGAATTCCAAGGTTCATGAGTCGTCAACTGAATCTCTGAATGAAAACTCAACAAAGGAAGAATGACAAACAAATCATTAATTGACAGACCAGAGATTCTAAAAGCCCCAAACTCAGTTACTACTTACTGACAACCTTTTCTGACCTTCACAACAGAATTCTATTTTTCAGCCACTTGATTGTATGATGGCTTGTAACTGTCTTTGGTAAGGAACTCACATTTCACACTATGGTCTTTCAATTTCAGCTGTCAGGTCTTCCCCTCACCACTGCTGCAGTCTGAGGATAACACCGTCCTTTCAAGATACTATCTAATTTGTCATTATACATTTATGTGTATATTCCTTTCATATGAGACTGTCTCAAATCCATAAACCATGAGTTCCATGGCTCTAGCTACAATATGTAATATTGTTTGCCCTACATCCCCAGCCCTAACCTACCCACAGTAGCTATATCATGAATATTTAATGAAGAAACTAATGCATAATCTGTAATTCTGCCTATATAACATCTTCTCTATACTTATCCTCTCTTTTTGACCCTCATAAAATGCACTAAGTTCTTTGAACATGATAAGAACTCCACAAATAGGAAATCAGTTATACCATCTCAAAAATACACACACACACACACCGTGTACAAGTATATGGTAGAAGATATGGGAGAGAAAGAGAATCAGGATAGTTTGAGCATTATGAGGAAAGATGGAACTGGAGACACAAGGGTGGAAAGAAAATAGCCTGATGTGAGTAGTCTGCCCTGCCACCTGAGGCCATGTTAAAGTCCTGTCCCATGCTGCCACTAAGGGCCATGCCTGGATTCATGGCCACATAAGCAGCAGGGGGTTGTGTCCAAGTCCATGGCTCATATTACCACCAAAGGCCATGTAGATATCCCTAGTCTAGCTGCCTCCTGGGACCATGTTGATGTCCAAGAACCGTGTAGTGTAGAGATGGCCCTGCCTCTCACTGGTTACACCATGCCTGGGTAACAGAGTAAAGCTGGCCCTGGTGGTGAGGACATAGATAAGACAACTCTGAGGGCAGGAGCTCTGAAGTGTTAGACTTACCACTGATCTGCCTTGCAGTGAATGGGTGAAGGAGAAATGCCCCCACACACACACCTCGCCCCTTCTCAGAAGAGTAAGCCTCGGTGTCATGACAGTAGAAGGCTGGCCCTGCTCCTTGCTGGCTGTAGCATTCAGTGAGCTAGCTGGGACAGTGCTAGAGAGCTCACCCCACTGGTGTGGATGTGGGAAAGCTGGTGGGCTGATCAATTCAGCTAACATCCAGGTCCAGATCCAGGGCTTTGAATTGGCCCAGACCAACATCTACCCAATTTGTGAACTGTTGGTGTACATGAAGGTGCCAGTCCTGCACATCCAAAGCTATAGAATCTCCATGGCACAGGACAATAGAATGTCAGAGAGGAGTTCCTATGAAGATCCATTATTGATAGTGTAGCAGTAGCCAGAGGCCTCAGATCAGACCAGTGTCTCATTGCAATAAACACGTGCAAGTCAAGTAGTGTGGTCAAAAGGGTATATTGTGTGACATACTACAGAACCCATGGAGAGATGTTTTGTTTTGTTTTGTTTTTTTAAATTTTCTTCTTCAGGGAGAGATGGCAAGTGCAAAGGGCAGATGTGAAGGGATGGGGAGATGTGTGGGATTGGGGAACATGATGTGAAATTCACAAAACAAGATATAAAAGAAATTTATGCATCAGAATAATTAGATTGTGGGTTGGTAAAATAAATGATGTATGCATATAAATGAGTAAGAAGACAAAAAACTTCATGGGGCTGGAGAGATGGCTCAGTGGTTGGGAGCACTAACGGCTATTCCAGGTCTTGAGTTCAATTCCCAGCAACTACATGGTGGCTCACAATCATCTGTAGTGGGATCTGATGCCCTCTTATGGTGTGTCTGAAGATGCTACAGTGTACTGATGTGAATGAAATAAATAAATAAATAAATCTTTAAAAAAATTCACTGAAGTGTTCTGCATTTGGGACAGCTTCTGTGATGGGCAAGCCTTCTTTTTATGTCCAAACTGAATTAATTAACTATCAGCAGGTATTATGGTATTGATAGAGAATGTATCTACTTGCTACAACCTTTAGGACAACTACAAATAGGGTAAACACCATTGTCATTTGAACAAAACCAAATTTTTATTGAAATTAACCAGCATGTCATAGAATATCATAACAATAACAATAATGATAATAATGATAATAATAATAATAATAATAATAATAATAATAAATAGTAGTAGTAGTAGTAATGGTAATAATCCTTCCAGGATTGACATTTTGGCAGAACTATCTGCAACACACTCAATGACAATAGTGTTTACTTAGGAGGCCTGTGTTTTGAGTCATCTTAAATACAAGAAGACATCAATTTCAAAGCCCATTTCAAAGCCATGTCATCTTTTACACATTCTCACTTCATCAGCATATTTGAACTTGTACTTTTTAAATAAGAACACATCTTCAAGAGCTAACAAACTAATTCCTGACTTGCTCTCTCCAAAATGAAAGCTACAGTACACTTAGTCACTTTCTCATCCCATTATTGATTCTTTATCCCCCAGGGGCCTAGACAACACAGAGTAAAGAGACAGGTCAGAAACACCTCCCCTGCTCCTTGGCAGCCGCAGCTACTTGACTCTGTGTATTGTGTAGGCCAACTAACAACGATCAATTATTTACTGCTCTCTCAGGACTGCTGGGTTGTTTGTCCAGGTGTACAGCCCTCTACTATTGACTCCTTTGAAAGCCACTGGTAAACAAAAAGCCACCTCACCAACAACCAGGTTCTATTCTGGAACACTGGAAAGTGCCAAAGCATTTACATTTGGCCTTTTACACAGTCTCACAGATGGCCCTCTCCATCCAGAAATTACCAGGAGCTTTCCATCTGAGCTCTACTGTATGGGAAATAATAACAATCAGTGCCCTGTTTCCTTCTCTGTTTTCCGAGGGAGATGAGTTCCATGACTTCAAGAATATATAAATACTAAAAGAAATAAGTTGTTTAAACAGAACAAACACAGCTTGTATGGGCAAAAAAATCTGAGAGAAGATGAGGTATCTATGAATGTGGCTTAGTGGTAGAGGGCTTGCTTAGCATGTACAAGGCCCTGGACTCAATCTCCAGTACTGAAAAATAAAATTAAAAACCAAGGAACATTATAGAAAAATCACTTTCAATTGGTAACAATAGAAAAGTCATTATTGAAAAGTTAGTGTATAAATCAGGCTTTCAAGATCAGTAAGGTCAGTGAAGGTAGGGCAGTCACATATCTCATTTTACCCAAGCAAGATCACTTGCTGCTCTTGCAGAAGATTCAGGTTCATTTCCCAAAACCCATAACAGGCATCTCAACTTCCCCTGTACCTCCAGCACTAAGAGATATGTCACAATTGTCACATACACAAATGCCATATGTTCACACAGTAACATACATATATAAAGATAATAAAAAAGAAATCTTTTAAAAATCAATAGCTCCCCTCTTGTCACCCTGAAGTGTCTCAGTTTAGACAGTGGAGAGTGCATTTATCATGGTAATGGGAGTCAGCCTGCACTCCCAGTTATTGTCAAGAGTCTTCTAATAACACACTATCTATAGCCAGATATATGGCAACTGCTCTTCTTGGTCCTAATGTTATCTCTTTACTTCCAGGCACCAGTGGGCTCAGGGTGAATAGAGAAGTAGCTTCAAAGAGAAACCCAGATCTAAGCTGAGTCCAAACAAGGACATGCACTTAACCACTGTACTAGTTACTTTCCTTGGTGCTCTGACAACACACCTGATAAAGCAGCTTAAGGAGTTATTGTGGCTCCCAGTTACAGCACATGGGACACAATGGTGGGGAAAATGGTAGCAGAGCTTGAATAGGTTGTCCTGTTCTACCCATACTCAAAAAATCAGAGAAATGAAAGTATGCTCATATTGCTTTTTCCTTCTCAGTCAGGACCCCAGCCTGTGGAGTGGTGAGGTCCATAGTTAGTCAGTGTGTCTCTTTCCACCTCAGTGAACCTAATCTTGAAACTCCATCACAGACATACCCAGACGCTTATTTCCATGGTGACTCTAATCATATTAACTTGACCATCAAAGTCAATCATCCCAATCACCAAATCCTACTGTGAGGACATACTCATGGAACTAGCATTTCTCCAGAGTGTATCAAGAAACATAGGGTCTTGTGGCTGACTCGTAATGATGTTACAAAATAGGACATGCTGAATGAAGTACTGACCTAACTGGCAAGTGTCTGAGAACATCTTGGGCTGCCTATGACACAAGGAGAGTGCTAAGTCATCACCCTTCTAATAGGACGAATTCATAGCTTTATGAATCTATGTTCTCAATACCACTGTTCATTCATCCTGTTCTAAATATAAACACAATACCATATAATTTTGCTTTACAGACTCTTTGAACCTGTCCTCATTTTTCAAGATGTTAGAAAGCTCAAAAAGTAAGTAAGTAATTAAGTAATTAATTAATTAAGTAAGTAAGTAAGTAAGTAAGTAAGTAAGTAAATAGAAATATTAGTTGTAGTGGATAGGTTTAATACTGCTTGTATTCTAATGTTAATTCTGGTTCCTCAAAAGGTAGTTGCTCCTGAGGAGTAGACCATCATGCATTCAAGTGATGATGCCATGTGAATCTTTTCCCCATTTTAACTGGTCAATCAAAAGCTAGAGCCTGTGATTTGGCAGTAAAGGGGAAAGGTGGGACTGGAGGCTCAAGAGGGGATTTCAGGTAGAGAAGGGGAGAGAGGAAGAGGACAGAGGTGGAGGAAGCTGCCATGGACCAGAACCATGTGGGCAGGAGAAACAGCAAGTAACAAGAGGCCTTATGACTGGGGAATAAGTTAAATCTGCTCAATCTAGGTTATGGCTTATAATTAAAATATCTGAATTGTGTTTCTTTTCTATAGGTTTATTAGGATTGTAAACTACAGCAACAGTTAATACTATGTAATATATGCAATTTCAAAATGGTTTCTGGTATCTTCAAAGAAATAATCACAGAATTTAAACACACACACACACAACTAATGGTTTTAGATGTTATAAAGATGTAGGTTATCCAAACTTTTCATTTCAAACTCTAGAATAGATTGAACATGTCTGACCATGAGATACTATTAGAAACAGAAAAAATGATGTTCAGATTTCTTGTTGAACAGGTTATTGCTCAACCCATCTCTATGAATGTAAATGTTAGAAACCTTATGGCTTCAGAAAATCCGCTGCCTTTCAGAATTTCCTTTGAAAGCTCTGAAGAATGAGATTGATGATAGAATCCCTAATGTCTCTCTTTTTTTTTTTTCATAAACCGTACCACACAAGATTTAAGAGCAAAGCCAGAAAATATCAAATGACTTGTTCAGAACCATTCAAGGACAAACACTGATGCTTTCTCACCACCTCAAAGCACTACGATTTTTTTGAAAAAGGGAAAACGAGATGTGACCAGCAGCATGTCTGCTAAAAGATTCCTTTACACCAGCTACTATAAGCAGATCAATATAAAATAAATTCATACTTCTGACTGCCTGCAGGAAAAAAAAGGCCCTCACAGATCCATAGTGCATTGAAGAAAAACGATGTTAGCAAATAATGAATACAAAGCTGGTCCCAGTGACCTCCGGGCCTATAAAAATCAAACACATATTTATGTCACTCTACTATTCCTTACTTAGAGCTAGTGGTAGACAGTCCTGGCATCTACAGAATAAGGGAAAGACAGAAAGATATTCTTTGCATCATTCTAAGTCTCAACATAGCCATAAAGATACATCTTAGTGATTAAACTCCCCCCATCCTGTCTTTAAAGATAGAAACTATATAACCACTAGGAACTATAAATGTGAGACATTTAACTGCATCAGGAGTCACACTGAGCAGAGTATGGACGGAGTTAACTAGACAAAGCACACACTCAGAATTTATAGGAACAGGGTGTCTTTCGTTCATGATATTTGATGACCACCTTTTAGGTTGCCTCATTTAATTCATTACACTGATAGTCTTGGTGACCTTATGAGATAATCAAAGCAGTAATAACCAAATACAGAAGAAGGCAGCACATCCCTTAATTATCCATCATGACTGAGAAGATACAGTAAATGCAGGAAGGATTGCAGCTCAGCACCCTGATCTGTTACCAGTCTTTCTCCAACTGAAAAACAGGTTCTGTACTTTCTTCCCCATACTAACCAAGTTGCTAACTCTATCACCCTGACATCACCCTCTGGGTCTATATGTGTGAGTATGTGTATGAAAGTATACATGTGTGTGCAGGTATACACATGTATATGTCATATGTGTAGGCATATGTATGAAGGTTAAGCAACAACTTTAAATGTCTGTTACCTGGAGCTATCCACTTCTCTTTTTAAGCAGAATCTCTTGCTGCCTTGAAACTTACAAAGTAGGCTATTGGCTGACCACCAAGTACTAGGGCTCCACTTGCCCAACACTAGGAGTACATCCCTTCCAGGTTCATGAAGGAGTTTGTCTAATTACTTAGAATATACAATGTAGTCATTAGGTCTTTGATCCAATCCCTAGCACTGAAGGAAAAACTAAATGTCTAGCACAAGCTCATGAAAGTAGAACAGAGCTTCACCCGTTTGCTGGGGGAAGTGAGGAAGGTAACTGGAATCTACCTACTACAAGCCAGCAATTTATTATTCCCTTAAGGCTTATGCAAATCTTGTCTTCACAATATATGTGTTGGTTACTTTAATCAAGAAAGGCAATTGTCACTCTAGTAAAATTGACTCTCTAGAAAAATGTGTCACATTTATCTTATGGCTCCCCAAACCTCTCAGTACCCCACATCTCACCCTCTTCTATCTCCAACTGTTCTCCTACCCAAGACTTGAGCTCCAGCTATCAACCAGATTGACAACAACCCAGGGCCAAAGGCTGATGTGGCATGCACAAAGGTAGATACACTCGCAGCAAGCTTAGAGGTTGACTCAAGTGCAGCCTGCTGATCTTGCTTAATCTGATCAACATCTGCCTGCTGTTAGAAACAATGGTTATGATTTTTCAGGCCCTTCTAACCTCTTGCCTTTCAAAATAAAGCCACTGTCTAAACACTCTTGATGTATACTTACTTGTACCTCAGAGTACAACCTGCAAAACTTCCTCTGTCTAAAATAACCTCACATCACTTTTACTTTTAATGATGGAGTAGACTGAAAAGTACACATCGAGCATCCCACAGAAACTCATGCTCCCCTGCAATATCTCCCATTGAAAATACTAAGATATTGCATTTTATCAAGCCATTAGTCAACTTTGTTCTCTGAAAAGCATCACAATTATGTATAGTAAGCATATCCACATTCACTGACTAAGTCAGCTGATGTCTTTTATCAAGGTTGAACTGGCCCACATACACGTATTTATGCCACAGATATATACAAGCATATATCACATATTAAAATCTGGCAGAGCCTGAAAAATAATTGTTTCTGTCTAAGGTTTTCCTCTCAGTCTTCCATTTTGTTTCACAAAGGAGAATTCTCTAAAATATTCCTCTTGTATTCTTCTATCTGAACCAGAAATGCCCTTTGTATAGCAATGATTGATGGATCTCAAAAGCAAAAGAAAACTGTCTCCTTGGAAAGCTATCTGGGTATCTAAATATACAGGGAGGTGGGTTTTTTTGTGATAAATAGCTCATTTTATTCCAGCACTCTTTATCCCTGGAAATTGCATGACCATGCTAGCTATATATTGGTATAGGATTTTACAGTGTGATTTTGAAGATTTTTTCCATCTGCCAAGAGGCATGTGGTAGATAATTCATTCTTTGTGCTTTCAAACCAAAAAAGAGAAATATGTTAAAGATTAGAATTTCTAGAAAGAAAAAGAAAGCCATGTTAACTTACCTCCATTTGCATATCTGGGAAGAAACCACAAAGGAATCTCTGACAACTGAAATTTATCTTAAACATGCCAATATACTACTCACATTTGAGACTCATTAGCAGGTTTGTAACACTGACTTCACAGCAAATGTGGTCAACCGTGAGAAAGAGGATGTTTTTAGCCCACTGGTGAAATGAAGGTTTCAGCCACTGCTGTCCTTGACAAAGCAAAATCAGACCTATATTTTCTACAGCTCAAGAGATGGCCTAAAGAAAGAGTCCTTTTACACTATCACTGGATAACTGTGATTTGAATGGCATCTGCTCCTCTTCAACATCATGTCCTTAAAGGCTGTATACCACCTCCTTAACTGTACCTGTCTCCACTACTTCTCTTATGTGTGTGTGTGTATATATATGTGTATATATATATATATATATATGTGTGTGTGTGTGTGTAATATTTGATATATTATATATAAGACATATATAATACACATATATAATATAGTAAATAGATATGATATATATAAGTTATAGGTGTCCCTTTACTTCTCTGAGTATAAATTCATCTTTACGTTTTATAATAACATTATACAACTATAGCATTTGAAGGTGAGGTGCCCAAATATTAGTTTCTGTTTAGCTTCTGATGCTTTGAAAATGTTTTTGTTACTGTTTATATTTACTAAGAGTACAGAGGTGACAATGCTATCTCATTCACTGTATGACATTAAAATAAGAGAAAAGATGCCTTTCTCTAACTCCTCCAATTCAACAAAGCATTCTTCTACCATCTTCTTTATGTCACTTGGTAAGATTTCTCCCAGGCATATCTTTCTGACTTAAAGAATGATACAGTCAGTCAGATAAAAATGATCTATTCCAGGAGCCAACATGCTGAGACAAAATCCTTTCCTGACTCTCTTAGGTATTCATTGAGTCACAAGGATAGCACTGTGCCAATGAGTGCATGCAAGAAAAATGAAAGTGACCAAATAATTTTATCTGCCATTTCCTCCTACTTTTATTTTACTTAGATCCAAACTTCTCCAAATATTTGCTTACATCTTTTGATTCTCCCAATTCCTCCACCCATGATTGTATTGTCTCAATAAATAGTTAAGCACAATTTTGCCTGAAAAGCACTGCAGAGTGGCCAACACATCGGCTATTCCTATTAACTGCAATAAGAAATGAGCAGCATCATGGAGTGCCTTTGCTGTCTCCCACGTATGACTGCACATTTATCTTACATTGTGTATTGTATGCTGCTACTGCTACTCAGGAGAGCTTTTGGGTGTTAATCTCGAGTCGATGTTTGTTTCTCTGCTATGTTTTCATTTGAAAATAGCGACCTGGTTCATTATTTTCTAGCCATAATTATTATGTCATTATCACTCAGTCACAACTATAGAATCTCTCTTATCCCTTTGAATCCACAGATATAGATAATTTTTTTCAGAGAAAAGTGTAAAATATGAAATTTACTGAAGGTTTTATTTCATCTCTGGTTTGCACATAATGATTATGGTCTATGCTCCTCAATATTATTAAGTTTATATACTGGCACTAAGTTGTCATTCTCAACATGATTCTGAAAGACCAGGAACTTATGAGAAACATCCAGGAACATTATAGATCGTTGGATGCTGGACGACATTTATCTGGAAAGTCATGATATGTCAGTACCAAGGAGACCTTCAAGAAACACCGAAACCATAAAAATCTCTAGACCATCAGTTCTCAACCTGTGGATAGGGGCCCCCTTGGGAGTCCCATATCAGATATCCTGCATATCAGATATTTACATTAAAATTCATAACAGTAGCAAAATTACGGTTATGATGTATGTACTGGCTAGTTTTGTGTGTCAACTTGACACAGGCTGGAGTTATCACAGAAGGGAGCTTCAGTTGGGGAAGTGCCTCCATGAGGTCCAGCTGTGGGGCATTTTCTCAATTAGTGATCAAGGGGGTAGGGCCCCTTGTGGGTGGTGCCATCCCTGGGCTGGAGGTCTTGGGCTCTATAAGAGAGCAGGCTGAGCAAGCCAGGAGAAGCAAGCCAGTAAAGAACATCCCTCCATGGCTTCTGCATCAGCTCCTGCTTCCTGACCTGCTTGAGTTCCAGTCCTGACTTCCCTTGTGATAACAGCAATGTGGAAGTAAGCCAAATAAACCCTTTCCTCCCCAACTTGCTTCTTGGTCATGATGTTGTGCAAGAATAAAAACCCTGACTAAGACAATGTAGCAGCAAAATAATTTTATGATTGGGGGATCACAATAACATGAGAAACTGTTTTAAAGGGTCACAGAATTAGGAAAGTTGAGGACCACTGCTCTAGACTAATCTCACTGCTTTGCAGATCCTTCAGACCTCATAGCAATAATGGCAAAATTTAGCCCACCTCATTCCTATAGCTCACTCCCCAGGGGTCAGGAAGGAATAAAACATATTACCTACCTTCCTAGTCATTTACCAAAGCTCTCTTTACTAAGAATGTTCCTGACATTAAAAGCTCATCTTGCCAAGGTCCAAACATGCAGAAAAATACAGGGATAGTTTTCCAACAGCATTTACTATGTTCTGCATGGCGTACCTAACTCCATGTGTCATAATTATGGCACTGGTTCATTTATTGGTATGCCTTGTCTGCCCAAAAATAACTTACATTCTCCAAGAGCAAAGTCTATCATCTTTCATCCTTGTACACCCTGTCCTATCAGCGCAGGATGTGGTCATCCTTCAATAAGTCAACATGGATTAATTAATAAAAGGAAGGAAGTGAGTGGGGAAGAAGCAGAAGAGGGGGCAGAGGGAAAGACATGAGAAGGGCAGTGAGCTGACATGAGAATGTAAATTTCCAAACTCAGTGGATCACAGGGTACAATGCTGGGCATCAGAGGCTAGGAGAGGAAAGAGAAAGAAGAACTGGGAGGTGCTGGTCAGAAAGCACAAAACTTCTCTGAGTTATGAGTAATGAATTCTCAAGGTCAACTGCTTGGTGTTATAGTTCACAATAATATACTGTGTATTTTTTTTTTCTTGAAAGAAATGTCTTTATTAAACACCCTCAATTTCAGTTTCTATCTGTCATCTTTTCCTTGTAGGAAGCCTTAATGGTACAGGAAGTGAACTTATGTTTAGAATAGTAATAAGAAAAAGTCCAAATCTGAGGTATCATTTTGTAAGAAAGAACACACCTACATAAAAGGCTGGAAGAAACCAGAATAGCCAAGCTGGTTGTGGTATGTTATGTTGACATACCACATGTGGTATGTATGATCACATCCCTCCTGAGTCAAGGGGTTTGTGACTGTGAGGCAAGCCTGGGTTGTCTATCAAGACTCTGTATCAAAAAAAAAAAAATGAAAAAAAAAAGAAGGATGAAAAATTAAAAGGAAGAAAGAATTTAAAGATTCATTCCTAGGTTTGTAAGCCTTTATAAACTGGGAAAGATGGTGCTGACAGTAGTGGAGAGCTCACTGAAGACCACAGGTACCACGACTATTTCAGTTTTCCTTTGAGTGTCTGCTTGGGAACAACAGTTCCCTTTTTTCTAAAACATAAATTAATAAACGTGAAGCATCCACACTTCAACTGTCTATTACTAGCCTCTTTTCCCAAATAAATCTGAGTTTAAAATACATATTTAAGAAGGATTTTTACATTGTGTACATCTTAAATCAAGAAAATTATTATTTTAATAGTACAACTATAAACTTGCATGTGTTATAGTCAATCAAAAATAAATTACAAAATCTGTAACTTAAGATTTTATTTTACTCAAAACTATTTTTTGTAGCACTACATGCATGTTGGTATATCAAATAATGAGCCACATGAATGTTCCATGTCATTATTTGTTTCTCTGTCTACTGACTTTTTATTGCCATAGACAATAGTTCAGGGATCGCTTTTGAGTAACTGTCACTACCAGAATTCTCTAGCATTTCTGTATGCCAAAGGAACAAAAGTTAAATCATTACTTTAAGGCACTATGCTATGGGGCATGTAAAAGGAATTCTAACATTACCTATGTTCTACCAACAAAGAGTAAAGATTATGAAAGAAGTAAAGATAAAACGAACTTCTCTTCATAGCAATATTTCTTTTCTTCTTTTTTCTTTCAGCTAAAGAATGAAAGATAGATACCTCCTCATTAGGCCCTATGCTAGGCACCCACTCTTCAGGGGAATCTCTTTTATTGTGCCATTATGTCAGAATGATACAATGAGTAGGAATTTTTTGTTGCTTTAAGTGTATCTCCATAAAAATATTTTAACTGGCATAAGCAAAGTGAAGTCACTCAAAAACAGTAAATAGAATCCATAAGATGGGAAAAATAGAAACTTACTTGTAGTGACTTTTCTCTTTGTTTTTATCACAAACTATTAGACACGTGGAAAAATGGGGCCATTGGGGCCAAGTGAAATCTTGAAATTAATTTTTCATCCCAACCAGACTTCCATGATGTGAGTCAAAAGGGGGAGGGGGATCTATTCTTCAATTACCTATCGATATCAAACTTACAATTGAAACTCAATCACTCCAGGCAGTTGAAGAATTTTTAAATCACCCTGAGTCGACATGAGCTACATTTACTAGAGTTCTAACAATAAAGCTGCATCATCAGGTGAAGAAACTACATATTCCAGGACATAAAGATTTTTAGGACAAAGCAAAATATTGGGAAAGAAGAAAAAAAAATCACATATCACAAACCCATTCAGATAGGTCAGTGTTACCCAGAGGGCTTTACGGCTTTCACTTGTTTTCTGTTCTGCTGTTTGTTCAACTTCATCCTTCTGTTGGCTCTTAATCAGGAGCCCAGTGAGATAAACAAAGGGCTGCAGGGACAAGCAGCAGACACTACTGCCTCTGGTGTCTGAGATTAGTCACTCTCTGTCTAACTAGAAGGGATGGATTGTCTAGCATCTAGAATGTATCAGATAGTCTCACCAATCCCTCAAATAAATGAGGAGACTTTTCCTTGAGAAAGCTGTGCACAGAATTAGCCCCAGTAACAGAGGCAGTAATAATGTAATAAGAACTACCATTTGCAGAGGCCTGTTATTTGATTAACTCCTTACAGCAACCAAGAGAGGCAACTATCTCTTGACGTTCACAGAGCTAACTACTGAGGGGAAATTTAGACATGTCAAAGCTGAGACTGAACTGAGACTGACTGTTCCTTTAACCATAATTCTATCATTCCCAATTCTTAGGTAAGTGTTTAGTGGTTATTGGTGAACAAAGGCTTCCTTGTGCAGTGCACTCCATGTGTCTCCTCCCTACCTGTCCAAATTGCCTGTCATTCGATGTGTTGCCAACCAAACTCCCACAGGGGAATATTTCCACAGGGGAAATAACTCTAAGTACAAATGTTAAAGATTATACTTTTTAATCTTGGATTCAATAACTCTATTTTTAATTAACTCAACAAAACAAACTATAAATATATAAGGCATTAAAGTACATGTTCTGTGATGATTAAAAAAAAAAAAAAAGCATATAAGAAGGGGATATCAGAAAGTGGATTCCAGAAAGAGAAAACAACTTCTGGAACAACCCAAGTGTTTGGCAGAAGGGGAGCAATGAACTGTACTGTAGCAAAAGCTAGAATAGTGCTTTTTAGATCATAGATCATGGGTATAGATGTAGCCTAATGGTAGAACATTTGCCTACCATATAGGAGGTAATGGGTTCAGTACCTAGCACAACACAGACTAAAATACATACTGTAGTTCACAGGAAAACACTTCCCTTAGTCAAAGCCCATTTTTAATGAAATGGATATTAATGAAAGTCTAAAAAAAACACTATTTTACGATTTAGAGAGAAGCATTATACCTTGTGAGAGCAAGAGTTAGCTCAAGAAATACTCATTCCTTAAATATGCACACACATTATAATGTGAATTCTTAGTGTAGACATCAACAAAAATCTTTGAAATTCATGGACTTATGCTATTATTCACTCATCAAAATGTTCCTACAAGAAACTTTGGCTGTGCATAGTGCTTTAAAGATTAATTTCAGTCACAAAGTAGTACAAACAGAAGGATATCAACTGCTGAAGACAGGCATACACACAGGTATATGGCAGGGAATGTATGGGCAGGAAACACTTACTGTTTTAAGGAAGTGTTGAGATTATTGCTTCTTGTATTATTTTTATTTATAATTTAAGACAAATAGATCTATGCTACAATTAACTCCAGTTCAAACTTGCATTAAACTCTGTCAATAATTCTAGCAAGTAAAATAAATCAGAATGCACTTCAAGCAAGCCAAGAGCAATCTGCTAAGGAAAGTCACAAATGGAACTCAGATGCCGGTGACACAAATCATGGCCGGTGGGTGGAAGACCAGCTACAGGACAAAGAGCTTAGTTCTCTGCAGACACAAGGGGCTGCTGGGTAGGATAATCATTGTGGCTATCTATTGTTCCTGTGCATTGCCAAGGATCCTGACCTTCTCTAATAAAGTATACAATCATATGTCACAAGTAGGCAGAACTGCTAATGGTTACTACAAAGGTATGAAGAAATTGTACAAAGAAACATTTCTAGAAGGTGGTGTACTGTTTGACATTAACATCTTTCAGCACTTCTTTTCATTTCGCATTTTTTTTTCTTTATGACTTTACTTAAAATTGACTGTGCTTCACAAATACTTCAAGTAACCAATTTAAAGATTACTGGGACCCACCACAAGTTAAATCTCTTCATGAAGCCACTTTAGCTAGTCTGGAATATTCTAACCTTGGGTAAGAAGCAGCAAAACTTGGGGGCATGGTGAGACAAGGAAGGTCTGTGAAGGATCAGGAGCAGTGAGCCATGCTGGCAACCAGCTCTGTCTAGTGAGCCTAGGGTTTTTATCATCCCTTTCACCAAATTACCCCATCAGCCAACTGCAGGTCCTCTGGAAGAGCAGCAGTATGTGCTCTTAGTCACTGAACAATTGCTCCAGTCCCAAAATAGGGTGGTTTGTAAAGTAGTCTATATAGGTAGCTCCAAATACTAAAGGTTAGACCTTCCATGGAAGCGAGTATACCAAACCACCAAATGTATGTTCCCTAAATCAAACATCATCTTTTGATTCCTAGAAATTGGATAAATTTGATTGCTTGGGTGGGGTCTGGGACACATCCCACACTTAAACTGTGAAACTAAATACCTAAATTCAAGATCAAGTGTTCCTTCTTATACCTTGAAGCTTTTTATCTAGGACAGATATTGACAATGAATAAGGAGAAATGACTCACCTTGGGGAAGGACATTAAGTCTTTCAAGGTATAAGGTACCATGCCAAGCTCTCAATAGCAGAATCAAGGCTTTTGTATTCTGTCTATCACATCACCATGCCATCTACAGTACAGGTCCTCAGGAACAAAAGAAAGCAAATCAGTCCACACACCATAAAATGAAACTACCTCTAGAGTTCTAAGTGTAATTTCCCACAGTTAAGAAAGTGCTTTTAAAAATCTGAGTTATCAAAGGAAGTACTTAAGTGGTCATATGATTTCAGACTTTAACGTATATTCCTCACTGACCAAGCCATTGGCAGGCACTGGTTAATGTAAATAATTATTTGCACTTTATAACACTGAATTAGTCTGACCTTTCATCAGCATGACAAATACCTAAGAGACAACTTACAGAGAAAAGAGATTTATTTGGGGGTTACCATTTCAGAACCTTCAATCCATGGACCACTTTTACCATCACTGTGGGCCTATAATAAGATGGAAAATTATGACAACAGTTGGCCAAGGAATCGGATACTTAACTTCTAACATCTGGGAAAGAGAATGAAAGGGGGAAAGGCATAGGAGACTAGGAGAGAGAGAACAAAAGAAGTGAGAGAGAGAGAGGGGCAGAGTCAGACAGAGAGAGATACAGAGACAGAGGGAGGCAGAGAGACAGAAAGAGAAAGATATACAGAGAGATAAAAAGGCAGAGAGACACAGAGAGGCAAATACATAAAAAGACAGAAAAAAGAAAGACAGAGACACAGACACATACACAGAGAGAAAGAGAAAAAGAGGGAAAGAAGAGGTTGTATACACCTATTTAGAACACACCTGCATATACACACTTCTTCCACTAGACCTATCCTTACCTTCTACTCTGTCCCCATAATGCCATCGAATTATTATGAATCCATCAAGTGGCTAACCCACTGATATGACAGAACCCTCGTGGCCCAATTATTTATAGTAATTGCTTAGTCAGCTGAGTGAGGACCAAGCTTTCAATACATCTACTTTGAGGAGTACTTCATATTAGAATCATAACAAACACTTACACTTTATTATAAATATACCAACTGATCAAAATAAAGGCTCACGAGTGCCTGTAAATGGAAACACTTCAGGAAGTTACCAGCTGGTCTGGAGTCTTGCTGGGTGAGGAGAGACTAAACTGAATTGCAGCAGGTGGAAAGGCATCCAGATTCTTCCTTAAAATTACACAACATGGAGATAGTTAAGAAATCCTAGAACCTAATTTGTACTTGTGCACACACACACAACTTCAGTTCCCAAGCAAGAATATCAATGGCCACTTTCAGATATCTCCATTTACCAAAACATGTAACTGTAAGAACTCCATCCCTTGTAATTTTGATATCCACTTACATTGCTTTAAATTGTTAACAGTCTACTCCTGATCTTTAAAGACTCATTTTCATCTCCTAATATAAAACGTATTTAGTTCATCTCCAAAACTCCCCATAATCTTTAGCAACCTCCACTCTATTCAAAAGTCCAAGATCAAATCACTTCTGAAACCCAATGCAATTTCTTAACTGACAGCCTTTAATTTTTAAAAGTTACATATTTCCACTATAGATTGGTATCAAATAAACCTGGTCATTCCGAAGGGGAGGAATGAGGGGATAGCAAGGAAAGACCAGATCCGAGCACGACTAAAACTCAGCAGGGAAGACACCAAATCCAGCAGCTACACATTCATATCCAGCATTTGGTACCTGTGATGGAATTATCTGGGTTCCAAGAGCCATAGGCAGCGATGGATACCCTCCCGTTCTGCTGCCCTCGGCACACATCTTAGGCAAGCTCTACTCCATGCCTATAGCTTTCCTCAGCAGATATACCCTAGTCTTCCAACATCGTGAGGGTTCCTAGGCTTTACCTTCACACCATCATGCAGCAGTCTCCCAAACACTTCAAGAAATCCTACCGTATCACACATTGCCTGACCTCGGCAGCTCTCAGCAAGCTTGGCACAAGCCTACCTCTTTCATACCCACAAAACCAGTACCATCCATCGATACTGCTGAGTTCTGCTATCAGCTACAAGTGGCCTGGCCTCCTTGGCCCACAGCTACAAATACCTTTATGTGACTTTAGGGTTGATTCTAAGAAAATGCTTTTCATATAGAGAGCCCTTTCAGTGGCTTCATCATTTCAGGCTCTTCTTTTCAAATGTATTTGTAGTTTTGTAAACAAGCATCTTCAGTGGGTAGGATTTTGCCTTCAGGGCTCTTTTCTAATATCTCAGTACAGAGTGCAAAGAGTACAATGTTTCTCTTTAATGATGTCAATACTTCCATTTCTTTTAAAGGTTTGTTTTTATTGTTTTATCTGTATGAGTATTTTTGTCTGCATGCATGTGTGTACACTATATGCATACAGTGCCTGCAGTGATCCATGGAACTGGAATTATAGAGGGTCATGAGCCACTGGAAAGTGAACCCTGGTCCTCTGCAAGAACAGCAATTGCTCATAATCACTGAGCCATCCCTCCAGCTCTACTGTTAACACCTACTGCTGTTTTTTATGCACCCTCTTGTCCACAGCTTTCTCACACTCTTTATCTAACCAACCAAACTGAACATTTTTCACATTTATTCTGTTATGTTTTCTGCACTGTCTTGCTGTAAACCTGGACAAGAACTATGACGAGAAACCACACCACAGCCTGAATGCCATGCTTTCTTGAAATTCACTTTGCCAAAGAAATTTGGCCATTATTTATAAATTCAGCCTCACTCCAGCCTGGGCAGAATGTAGCAGATTTTTTTGACATGGAAAACACTGATGGCCTCTATACTAGTTCCCAATAATGTCTTTATTCCACCAATGAAGCTTCATGAGCTGGAAATCCACTGTTCTGATTTCTTCCAATATTCTTCTCCAAATGCCTACCAGGATTGCCCATTAAGCACCCATTATAGCATCCCAGAGCTTATGTAACATTCATCTCTAAGCTTCCTCATTTCCTCTATAAACCAGTTCCAAAGGTCCATGCAGTCAGGCTTGTCATGCAATGCCCCCATTTGTTAGAACAATTCTTATTATCTTATTAATCATTTTCTCATTGCTGTTAAAAAAAAGAATACCTGACAAAGGCAACTTAAAGAAGGAAGGGTCTATTCTGGGTCATAGTTGCAAGGTACAGTCAGTCCATCATGATAGAAGGGGACCAAGGAAAGATGAATTTTGATGTTCAACTCACTTTAACTTTTTTGTTTTGCTTTTGATTTGTTTTGTTTTCTTTTTGAGACAGGGTTTCTCTGTGTAATAGTCCTGGCTGTCCTAGAACTCTCTTTGTAGACCAGGTTGGCCTTGTCCTCACAAAAATCCACTTGCCTCTACCTTCTGAGTGCTGGGATTAAAGGTATGTCCCACTACGCCTAGCCACTTTATCTTTTCTAATCAGTCTAGGCAACCAGCAGGAAGAATGCTGCTCACATGCGGAGTATGTCTTTCATCCTAATTTAACCTTTTTTTGAAACATCCTGAGGACAACATTCAGAGTTATGTTTCCATGGTGATTCTACACCGTGTCAAGCTGACAGTAAAGCATAGCTATGACAACAATTCTAAAGGTAATTTGTAAACAAATGGCTATGGATTTACTATGTGAGCTGGCACAGCCATAAATGACAATTCTGTTGTTTGAAACGTTTTATCCTGGGAAGAAGAAACTCAGTCATTTGGTTGAACTCAAGTAAATGAAAGATTTTCATTTCTACGGTCCCCTCATCTCCAGAGATAGAGCTTTCCAAAAGTCTTAAATCCATCATACCATTATGAGATTTGATTCTCACACATGTGTAAGGTGGATCAAGCCAGGATTAACACTATCTCCATTTCATACATAAAAATCCTAAGATTCAAACAGGCCAGGTGCCGTGTACAAGGTTACACAGAATGCAAAGAGAGGAAGATCAACCCAGATGTCTGGTTGCTAATTGAATGTGTCTTCTATCACATCTTGTTGCCTCTCCAGCATCAAGGATAGCATCTCTTAAATGTGTTTAAGAAATGTTATAGCAGTATTATCATTCTCCTAGATCCGCCTCTCTCCCTTTCTCAGAATAAGTCATTTTTAGCCACTAACACACAGCTGATTTTCTGCAAAATTGTCCCATAGATGCTTTGAAACTTTTCAAATGAGCTATCTATTGCTGCACAGAGGTATGAGGAAGCCTGGGGTTTTATTCTCCCATATCCCAATTTTATCCATTAAATTTTAACTCAGGGCTTCTCTGAAGGTGTTTAAGATTCAGTGCTCAAATCCCGAATTTCTCGAGGGTCAGCAAGTCAAATTCATTTATACTTTTATCCCTGACTTTCTTTCCATTTTATTCCCACTTTTATATAAAAAGCAATAAACCAGTGACCCATGCCTTTCACTTGGAGACTCTTTGGTCTGTACTTTAATCACTTCTTATCTGGCACTTCACTGTAGGGTATCATGCTGAAAATAAGTATTACACAACTATTTACTTCTCTCCAGACTATTCCAGAAATTTCTATCAGGTCAGTCCAATACTCAGTGAGTTAGAGGGTACAAATCATAAGTCTAAAGCTGCAACAACTTGAAAGGCAAATAAGGTCACGGAAGTGGAACTAAAAAGAACAGAAAAAAAAATCTACTTGAGGTTTTTTTTTTTTTTTTTTGAGACAGGGTTTCCCTGTATAGCCCTGGCCATCCTGGAACTCACTCTGTAGACCAGGTTGGCCTCAAACTTAGAAATCCACCTGCCTCTGCCTCCCAAGTGCTGGGATTAAAGGCATGAGCCACGAGGTTTTATATAAAAATAATAATAATATTGGGTGAGTAAAACAAAACCAAATTTATAACAGTAGAAGAGTCTCTAGCCATTAAAAGCAATAGTATCAACTGTGTTTGACATAAAATATAGACATTTTACAGAATTATATATGACCCAATTCCATCCTCAAATGTTAGGTCATTATAAAAGAAAATCAAAAAACATGTATATCTTCTAAGGACAGGAATTAAGTGATATTTTTCAGGTTTTTAATTTTTTATTTATAGTTCCTAGTTATTGAATGAATTTAAATTTTTCTTCATAATAATAAAACAGGTTTGTTTTCCCACCATCAGAGGCCTTCAAGTTATGACTATTGCTCATCTTCCAGGCAATGCCATCTTAACACGTACACAACCTCTGTCTTAGACACAGTGGATTCCCCACTGGTCCTTAAGGCTGTTGGACCTTTCACCATTTCATTCTGATCCTGCTGCCTGGAATTTCTCTCTTCCATTTCTTCAACTGGAACACTCACCCTAATGTTTCAAGGCCCTAATGACATGCCACCTTTCTACAAGTCATGCACAAAAAAAAAAAAAAAAAATTTCTTTCTCAAGATGTCCTTGGCCCTGTGTTTTTAACTCCTCTAGCATCTCCAGTCAGACTGGATCTATGAAAATAAAACAAACAATAAAATAAAATAAAAACATTTCACGAAAAACAAATTTGCCAGGTAATTAGCTGATCAATAAATACAGAACTTAATAAAAGTGTCTACACAGACCAGCAGCCCACATAATAAACCTTTGGTTTTGCCCTTGTTCTGTATTTCCTATGGGTATACAGCTCCATCCTCCACTCAGATAGATTCAATCATCTTTAAGAAACAAGCTGCAGATTGCTTCATTGTCTCCACCCGACATCTCTATCCAACTATAATCCTGCTTTTAATAAAACTGCAGAGCTTCCTAACTTTTAAACCAAGCTTAGCCCTGTGCAGGCATAGCTTTAGAGGGGGAAAGAAAGATGAATTGGGGCACAATGTTCTTAAATACTGCCTTGCTTGTGGTTCTAATAAGACACAAGAAGTAGACCTTCCAGACTACTAATAGAAAATTAATTCACTCTCTTACCCTCTCTGTCCCTTTTCTTCCCATTCCCCTCCCCACTTTCTCTGCAAGTGTTCGTGGCTGGCCTCTCCTCCCCTCTCTTCCCCTCC
>NW_022196903.1:101129586-101188267 GCF_008632895.1 Mastomys coucha
GAAGAAGAAGAAGAAGAAGAAGAAGAAGAAGAAGAAGAAGAAGAAGAAGAAGAAGAAGAAGAAAATTAAGGCATTTTTTCTTTTTTGATTCATCCTTTGATAATCTAACACAAAGTATTTTGAACACATTCCCTTCCTCTCACCTGACTCCTCTCAAACCCACACCCTTATCCCTACCTACTCAGCTTCTGCTCTCTCCTGTTTACTCATGAGCCCGACTTGTGATGCTCAAGTACTACTGGGTATGAGGCCTGCACTGAAACTTGGTCAAAGTACTAGGGGCCATTCCCCTAAACTGGACACCCCCTTTCCCAGCAGCCACCAGTTGGCTATAGTGCTAAGCTATGGGTGGGTCTTGGAGCCCACCTTCCTCCCAATGTTGAGATTTTGTGTAGCTTGAGCTTACAAAGGTATTATGCCTTCTGTCAAAAGGAGCTGTGAATTTATGTGTATCACTTGCCAGTTGTACCTGAAAATAATTTCCTTGTGGTCATCTATCACCTCTTCCATAAGGATCCCTTAGATTTGGGGACAGGGCTGTGAGACAGATATCCCATTTAAAGTTAAGTACTCAAACTAACCAGTACCCCCAGAGCTCCCAGGGAATAAGCCACCAACCAAAGAGTACACATGGTGGGACTCATGGCTCCAACTACATATATAGCAGAGGATGGCCTAGTCAGTCATCAATGGATGAGAGGCTGTTGGTCCTGGGAGGCTCTATGCCTCAGTATAGGGGAATGCCAGGACCAGGAAGGGGGAGAGGGTAGATTGGTAAGTAGAGGGAGTGGGGAGGGAATAGGGTTTTTTTTCAGAGGGGAAATCAGAAAAGAGGAGGACATTTGAAATGTAAATAAAGAAAATATCTAATAATAAAAAGTTGGTGATAATAAAAGCTCAGAACTCACCACTTAATCTCTGCACATTGAGCAATTATGGATCTTTCTGTTCATTGCTATTTGCTTCAAGAAGCTTCTTTGATGAGGATTAAAATAAGAAATATACTATTCTATCTATGGGTCTAGCGGTAAGTCATTACGAATCACTTTAATACTATATTTAGCAAGATAACGGGAGTCCATTGTACCTATAAACTGTCTAGACACAAGTTCTTGGCCTGCAAGTCTTGGTTCAATCTCACACAGCAGGCCTTAAATCCAATGAGAAAGTGTTTTGGTTAATCCTAGTGCATTCTGGCTATCATTGAGCAAGTGAGTGTATCTTGCCAAAACAATCATTATTGCTGCCCACAAGGTCCACAGATGGGTAAGGCTGGTGATTATTTTTCTTCTCTGGGGGTATGCAGAGTACATTCCAGTACTGTGAAAACTAGCCAACAATAATGAAACTTTGATGTCAGTACTAGCTTATTTCTTTACATTTTATGACTCAAGTATACAATATTGTCAGCAATAGGGTCTTAACTGTCAAGTTCTGGAGGGTAACCGAGAGCAATGCCAATGGTCGAGAGCAATGGTTGGTGATCTATAGGACCTGGCCAACAAGTCAAAAAACAACAAAAAAAGGTAACCCATTCCTGATACAGGTGTTTTTATTTGCTAGCATGTGGTATCTAGCATGGATATTATCACCCTGTTAAGAATTTTGTATCATAATTTATATGCTTATATCTCTGTCTTAACTACTAAAATATAAACTTTCTCAACTAAAAGGCCACATATTATCCATGTTTATTCATTTAGTGATAAGCCCATGAAACAATAGAGCACAACGAATTTTGTTGGATGAGAATACTAAATATATACTTCAAAATAGGGCTTTCTGAAAATGATATTAAGCCTTGCAGTCTATTTATGACTCTAGGGTTCTATAATTTGATAAAGGATATACACTTTACAAAAACTTTTTTCAGACAGGTAATCTTAGGCAGCTGAAATGACAGATATTTGTGATGGCTTTCTATAACCCTGACCTAGAATACCATCCTCCATGCCTGCCCCGTGGAGAAAATGATGCTGCTGCTTGGACACCTGGAGTCACAATTACACCCATGAAAAACTCAAGGGCAAAGAGCCAGCCACAAAGAAGCATGCCTCTCCTCACCTTAAACTCAGATGGAGATATCTGGGGGTGGGGGGAAGGCGGGGAGGTAGTTCCAGAATGCTTCAAATTGGACCTTTGATCACTTCGAAACACATCACTCTTACCTGGACCGGCTAGACTGCTGCTCCAACATTCAGCAAGTCACCAACTTGTGATCTCAGCAAAGGTTCATAAGAGACACACCTGGATCTTAAATCTGACTTAATAGTTTAGTACTCATCTGGCTATGGCGACCTACTGAAGCTTCATGGACTTTGGTTCGCTTATGGGATGTGGAATCCGTGTCAGGACATGAGAGTAAGTGTCTTGCGTGCCTGGCATGTTTTATGAGGTAATCAATAGCTCAGAGTGAATTGGAAATCACTGAACCAGAAGATCTTATTTTGTGGGAAATCACAATCTCCAGATAAGAGCTATACACAGTAATTAGCAGAGACCACATCACCATAACATTCCATACGAGACGGATAAAGTCATTCACCACAGTCTCTCTTTACAATGTGGCAAACAGACTACATTTTTGAAGACATTTCCTGGTCTACTGAATACCTATGGCTTGAGGAAGTAGGGAACAATTAGAGGGTTAGTTAGAAAGGGTGGTCCTTGGTCAGACATGGGGACTCAACACTGTGGGCCAGCCCTTTGGTAAGGATTTCCCTAGAGCCATGGTTACTTTCTTCATTTTTCTGTCCATAATTGACACTTTCAGATTCTCTTGGCTTCTCAAAGGCTCAGTCTCTCTTGATTCACTTCCCTGAAGAACTGAGAATGCCTATTGACAAATAAAACACAAGGTTTGTAAAAAGCACTAACTAGGGTCTAAAAACTACATCAACTTTCTATTATTTTTCTTCCTTCCTTCCTTCCTTCCTTCCTTCCTTTCTTTCTTTATTTGTTCTGAAAAACAATAATCTCACTTCTGAGGAAATTAACTTTTATAGATCACTTCCCTACACTTGAGATAGAATAAACAGATTTTTCTCTCACAATGGCATCAAGACAGTAGAATTTCACTCCTAAGGAAAATATATATATGCCCATTCAATTTTATATTAGAGGGAGGAATTTTCTAATATTGTAAGGATCAAGAAAAGATAATGGGTTCAGTTTGGTATGAATAGTGTTTGAAGCACAATGTTGCTCTCCTTTCTATAAATACAGGCTACAAATTTCATTAATCAGACTTCATTTCCTCCCTTTGTGAATCTAAGATTTTAATTGTTCTAATCCCTTCCTTGTTGATTTCTTGTTGCAATTTTACACAGCAGCAGGTCTTTTTCATTCTTTCTTTCTTTGAGAAACACATTAGCACAATGCCATAGTAATAAATACTACATTTTTTAATTGGGAAGAAAGAAAAAAAAAACCAAAGAAATCAACTCTGAAGTTTAGGGAACCAGAAATAGGCTTTGTGAAAGGAAGCACATTTATTCACTGAGACTGATGTTAATTAGCTTTGTTTGGCTTTCAGAGCCAAGATATAAGGTTTCAAGCTTCCATTTTTAGGAATATCTATGTATAAAGAATCAATGTGTTGACCTGAAATTTCTGTCTATTATTGTCTAGCATCAAATAAGAGAAAACCGAAAACCTTACTGGAAAGCAAGTGTGTGTGTGTGTGTGTGTGTGTGTGTGTGTGTGTGTGTGTGTATGTAATATACACATATGAGTATACCCACGCACGTACATGTGGAGGCCAGGGGTTGACACTGGATGTATTCCTTAGTTCTTCTTTACTTTTGGAGACAGGGTCTCTCACTGAACTTGGAGCTCGGTACAACCCGGACCCCAGCTCCACCCAGGCTCTGGATGACTCAGCCCCGGTTCCCTAGCATTCACACTACAGGCAGACCACCACAGCTTGTTTCTAAGGACCCACTGAGGATCTGAACTGACCTAGTTGTAACAGGATAAATTTCAAGTAGGTCTGGCTTCTCCTATGGCTGTATCCACCTCAAGAAAGAGACCACAGAACACACCACAGACAAGGAGCTTACTCCGAGGTAACCAGAAAAACTGCAGCTAGGATACAATTAACGCTCTACCATAGTAGAGCTATGAGCTGAGCAGGTAAATGTGAGAACAGAGAGCTTAGTATATTTAACATAGCTTGAGACATCTGCAAAGTCAGAGAGTAGTAATGAAGACTGAGAGAGCAAAACCCAACAGACAATCAAGGCCAAAGTCAGAGGCAGACTTCAGAGGAAGCTTCAAGCACCTTAAACTGAGTGAGAGGGGACAAACAGCTTACAAACATCCTCTGGTTGGACCAGGGGGACATGCATAGAGCAAATGGTCCTTCGAGGGCTGTCCCCATTATAGCCTGAGAATTAGCTCATCTCAATAGACTTTGTCACCTTAGCATTTGTCCAGTGTCCCTATAAAATCCCAAGACAAAATTCAATTGTCCCCCTCCTTTGGCAGCCCTTCCTAACTCATAGGAGTTTCTCCCAGTCTTCCTTAATTTCTTATTATTCCTCAGCCTCTAGTTGTTTTCTTTTTTTAACATTTTACTTTTAAAAAAAATCTTTATTAGCTGGGCAGTGGTGGCACACACCTTTAATCCCAAGCACTTGGGAGGCAGAGGCAGGTAGATTTCTGAGTTCGAGGCCAGCCTGGTCTACAGAGTGAGTTCTAGGACAGCCAGGACTATACAGAGAAACCCTGTCTCAGAAAAGCAAAAAAACAAAAACAAAACAAAAAAATTTTATTAAATTATCTTATTTATTTGCATTCTAAAAGTTGTCCCCCCCTTCCTGGTCCCCACTTCCCCTCCCCCTCCCTCCACCTCTGAGACTGTGCTCCCTACCTGCCTACTCACCCCCACCAGAATTCCTCTTCCCTGGGACATCAAGTTTCCAAAGGATTCAGCCCATTCTCTCCCACTGAGGCTATACAAGGCAGTTCTCTCTTACATATGTGCCTGGGGCCATAAACAAGCCAATGTGTGCTTCCTGGTTTTTGGCTTAGTCTCTCGGAGCTCTGAGGGGTCTGGATGAGTTGACACTGTTGTTGCTATCCCCTTCAGTTCCTTCAGTCCTTCCTCCAACTATTCCATATTGGTCCCTAACCTCAATCCAATGGTTGGCTGTAAGTGGTTGAACTTGTCTCAGTCAGCTGCTGGTAGAGCCTCTCCGAGGACAGCCATGTCAGGCTCCTTTTTGCACACACAATATAGCCTCAGTTTTATTTTTAATAACCAGAAGCTGGAAACAACCCAGATGTCCCTCAACTGAAGAATGGATACAGAAAATGTGTTTCATTTACACAATGGAATACTATTCAGCTTTTAAAAATGAGGACATCATAAATTTTTCAGGCAAATGGATGGAACTAGAAAATATTATCCTGAATGAGGCAACCCAGATCCAAAAAGATGGGCAGGGAAATACAGGGCACAAAAATTACAGCAGGGACTGAAAGAAAGGCCCAGTGACTTGCACAACTTGAGATCCATCCCGTGCATGCACACCAAACTTGACACTATTACTTTTCTATAAGAAATCTTAGTGAAGTCTGTTCTGCTTTGTGTACTCCCATGAAAATCTGTGTCATTAATTTTCTTTGGTGTGAAACAGCAAACTTGAAGCCACTGTTCCTGGTTGACCTTTGGTGACTAAGAGTGGATGGTACCTTTGACTTGTAGGTTGCACCCAAGTGAGCCTAAAGAGGTCTGTCTAGTCACCCTCAAATAACTGCTGTGATAACTGTGATTCTGAACAAGAAACCAAAAGCCTGGGGTCCTCATTTTTCTTATCTATAAACAGTTGTTTTTTGTTTTTTTGTTTTTCACTTTTGGAATCTTTATTTCAACCTTATGTTTTTTTGAAAATTCTGACATTATAGTCTATTCCATGAGTTGAAAGTTTACCTTTGGTCATTCCTTCACTACCAGAGTTTAATAGTTATGTTGTTTCTATATCCAGTCACAAGTAATTATATGACTAGTATAGAAAAGATAGAAAGATCCAAGTCTTATGTCCATTTACACTTTGCTTCAATTCCAGCACTTAGCCCTCAGAAAGCTAAGCTCAAGGCCAACCTAAGCTATACAGCAGTGAAACCCTTTCCCAAATGAAAAAAAGTAAACAGGGAAGAAAAAAGAAAATGATCTGGATGTATCAGTTCATAACAAATGCTGAACTTGAAGTTTTTACACAATTCCAATATGTTCAAATCATCTGATAACCAGAAATAAACATTTTCAGTATAGAAAAGTAAAACCTCATGGTTCATGGTTTTGGCATTTTATTAACAGCATATACTGTGGGATTGCAGGGGTCAGGGTGGGGTAGTGTGTCCTGTGTTTGCAACCCTAATTCTGGACTTCCAATTCTTGCTTTCTGGTAGAGTATCTACCATGAAGGGTAATTTAAGAGTTCCTCTGCTTCATTAGTCTGTCAACTGATGGGTGCGTAGTTTAACCCTCAAACTTACTGAAATATTATTTCCTGAACTAAGTAAGAATAAGTGAGGAGTGAAAAGATCTACTCTAAATAATGATTGTAGTGTAAAAGAGAATTTTTTATGAGCTCGATGATGACTAAAGACTATGTTAAGAATATTTAGGGGCTGGGGAGATAGTTCAGCCACTAAAGTAATAAGTTTCTTGTGCCATCAAAAACACAAGTTCAGATCTCCAGTACCCACCTAAAAGATTAGGTATGGAAGAGCATGTCTGTACTCAATGCTGGAGAAAAAAAAGACAGGCAAAACTCTGGAGCTTGCTGTCCAGGCAGCCTAGCCAAATGCATGAGCTCCAGTTCAGTGAAAGACTCCTTCTCAAAGAATAATGTGGAGAAAGACTGAGAAAAACATCTAGTGTTGATTTCTGGCCTATGTATATAAATGTGCACACACACACAAATACATATACACACATATACCAAAGAATATTTACACAAAACATAACAATCTCTTTTCTAGTACAAGAATTTGAGATCTTATCCAACAAAATTAATGACAAATGAGTCTATTTATCTATCAGACCAGTTTTTTAAAAATGTATTATCATACTTAATATTTTTTTGTCTGTAGCAATCTGTTTTCCTTCCTTCTATAGATTTCTTAGTTTGAATCTTTTTCCAATAATTAACAGTTGCTAGGGGTTAGTTATATGATGATTAGTTGGGGGACAGATGTATGTTAAGAGCATCTCTCTCTCTCTCTCTCTCTCTCTCTCTCTCTCTCTCTCTCTCTCTCTCTCTCTCTCTCTCATGTATGTATGTGTCATTGGGTGTGAGGGATGATCTTTTGAGTTAAATACTAAATTTTTAAATATTGGCTCATTCTAGCAACTGGTGACAAAATAAGTAAGTTACCTCATCTTAAGCTTCAGTTTTCTAATATACAGGATAAGAATAATATTAACTGCTGGTAAAGTTTCTGAGACAACTAAATTGATTTATTTCAGTTAGCAATTGAGTATTTCAGTTAATAGTAGATGTTAATTTGTTGATTTTAAATCTCAGCTCTTGTCATTGTTTTCATCTGCCATAATAAAAGATGAATTACCTGCAGTATAAACATGCCTGGTGGCTAGTACAGGATTGAAGTACAAAGTGGTAAATTCATTCCTCCGTCTTAATTGAGATAATTTGTGCATTTTAAGTCTCTCATTTTGGCCCTAACAATCAATACGTTTTCCCATCTGTCTGACTCTTTTAACTTCCTACATCTTTTTATACTACAGGAAAAGTCAAGATAGCTTTTGGAACTACAATAAACAAGTCAGGGTCCCTGGGTCATAGATGCATTAGCTTTTAGGGAGTAACAGAAACCAGCAAGCTCATGCCCTTTAATCCTCATCCCTTAATTATTTTTAAGTTTAAAGGGTTTTTTGTTTGTAGATCATGATTTTAATATTTTCAACTGTTGATATTCAATAAACAGAATAGTTATTTTAAGATATACTTCGTTGTTAGGTCTCCCTTTTCATTTCTGATTTTATTAATTTGGATATGTCTCTGTGCCCTCTGGTTAGTCTGACTAAGGGTTTATCTATCTTATTGATTTTCTCAAAATACCAACTCCTGGTTTGGTTGATTCTTTGTATAGCTTTTTTTTTTTTTTCTATTTGGTTTGATTATTTCCTGCTGTCTACTCCTCTTGGGTGTATTTACTTCTTTTTGTTCTAGCTGTTTCAGGTGTGCTGTCAAGCTGCTAGTGTAAGCTCTCTTCAGTTTCTTTTTGGAGGTACTTAGAGCTATGAGTTTTCCTCCTATCACTGCTTTAATTGTGTCCCATAAGTTTTGGTATCATGCATCTTTACTTTCATTAAATTCTTAAAAAAATCTTTAATTTCTTTCTTTATTTCTTCCTTGACCAAGTTATCACTGGGTAGAGCATTGTTCAGCTTCCATGTGTATGTGTGCTTTCCATTGTTTTTGTTGGTATTTAAGACCAGCCTTAGTGATCTGATAGGGTTATGGGATTATTTCAATCTTCTTGTATCTGCTGAAGCCTGTATTGTGACCAGTTATATGGTCAGTTTGGGAGAAGGTACCGTGAGGTGCTGAGAAGAAGGTATATTCTTTTGCTTTAGGATGAAATGTTCTATAAATATCTGTTAGATCCATTTGGTTCATAACTTCTGTTAGTTTCACTGTGTCTCTATTTAGTTTCTGTTTCCATGATCTGTCCATTGTTGAAAGTAGGGTGTTGAAGTCTCCCACTATTATTTTGTGGGGTGTGATGTGTGCTTTGAGCTTTAGTAAAGTTTCTTTTATAAATGTGGGTGCCCTTGCATTTGGAGCATAGATGTTCAGAATTGAGAGTGTATGTTGGTAGATTTTTCCTTTGACCTTTATGAAGTATCCTTCCTTACCTTTGTTTTGATAACATTTGGTTAAGAGTTGATTTCATTCAATATTAGAATGGCTACTCCAGCTTGTTTCTTGTTTCTGTAAACAGTTTTAAAGCAGTTAAATATCCTCATAATAAGACTATTTTATGAATTTGCCAAGTGATTCAAAGTGCCTCTTATTAAAAATAAATCCATATTTCATCAAAAGTTTGGAGATAGTCTAAAACTGCACTATAAAATGCAACAGCCATTAGCTTCATGTAGTTATCTAAATTTAAAACAGCTGACAACTGAATCCAATCAAGTTCTTCTATCACATTTCAAGAATCCTAGCAACTATATGTGTCTAATGGACAGTCTGGCAAGAACGTATCCACCCCGAAGGAAAGCCTCTTGGGCATACCTAGCATGACGTGGCAACAAAGGGACTTTTCTTCATTCTTTCAACTGAGCGTTCCCATCGACATCAGCCCATTTCTGAATGCCATGGCATAAACAGGCCTTTCATATTCAGAAGAATGTCAACAGGGATGTTAGCAAACACATCACTAAAATGTAAATGCCCAGTATAGTAATGGACATCTGTAAATCCGTTGAAATAAGTAAGCATAAAGACCTTCTATGTGAATATCACCTAGTATAAAACCCAAACCAGTGACTTATGCCCTTTTCTGAGGATGCTCAAATCATCCCCAGGAGTATATTGCCCACAATCTTAGCATGGTCAATCAGCATCTATACCAGGGCTGACCAGCCTCCTTTCAAAAAAAAAAATCAAAACCATACATGATTTTTCACCCTTTGGAATATCCCAGGACTTCTCAAAGATTGCTGTCCATATTTCAGCCACTACTTGTCCCTAGCAAAAAAATTAATACATTCTAAGTAATTTTAAAACAAGTTAAACTCAGGCACTCCCTTGTGGGTTTCAGTTCTCTCTTCTCCATAATTGTTGTACTTTCTCAAGTTTGAATATATTTCCTGACAGATTTTTCTCTTTTCCATTACTTTAGCTTTTCCATTAGCAATACACCATGAAGATTCCTGCCTTTACTCTTCTTTCCCTAAATACAACTTATTCTTATTAACCCTGGAACTTTTGCAAAATCCACAGAAACTCAGCCACTAGCTTATCTCACAAATATACATGCTTAGTTCATCAGCCTGTATTTGTTAAGATCTTTCATTGTAAGAAGCTGCAGCTCGTTTACCTGACATTGGCCACAACAACCTAACAAAATTGGAATTTACACCTCCCCAGCAAGGTCATGAACACAACTATCTCTGAAGAACTAAAAATAACAACCAGAAGATTATCCATTTCCAAGGACAAAAGTCTTAGTAGTTAATGACGCTACAAGGAAGTAAGGAAAGAATTGGTTAAATGGGGAAAATGAAATTCATAACCAATATGTGACATATTTCTTCAGCCCTGTCTCTAGAAAAACAGGCAGCAAAAGCCGCATCACTCTTATCCACTCTGTCACATGGACATTCACATTTCGATACTGTTCCTCCCTTGTTAACAGTAAATCATATGAACCAAAAGCCGCACAAAAGCTATACCTGCATTTAAGATTCTACAAGACTGATTGATGATTAAAACTTCATGACTATAGATTTGGAATGTTGGCACAACAAGACCCAAATTTTGCTGCACTAACTTCAGTCACCATAACAGGTCTTCATTATCTACCTCTATGCCTAACCTAACATCCTTTCAACTATCAAGTAAAATCTGTATACTATATTAAGAGACCTCTAGTCTCTACCAACCTAACAGCTAAGAATGTCATCAGATAACATCTGCCCTGTTAGGGTTTCCATTGGTGTGAAAAACACCACCAGACCAAGGCCACTCTTACAAAGGAAAGCATTTATTTGGGACTGGCTTACAGTTTCAGAGCTTTAGTTCATTATCATCATGGTGGAAAGCATGGCAGCATGCAGACAGACATGGTGCTGGAGAAGGAGCTGAGAGTTCATCTTCATCTGACTGCAGCTAGGAAACTATCCTCTGCAAATAGCCAGAAGGAGACTGTCACCCACACTGGGCAGGGCCTAAACATAGGAGGAGAACTCAGAGACCACCCCCACAGTGATACACTTACTCCAACAAAGCCACACCTACTCCAACAAGGCTATACACCTCCTAAGAGTGCCACTTCCCATGGTTCAGGCATTCAAACACATGAGCCTGTGAAGGCCAAACCCATTCAAACCACCACAACATCTAACAAGACATTCAGAGTTTTTCTGCTGTATTAATTATGTCTTAATTGTTATGACGAAATGTCTGAATCAACTTATGGAAGGAACAGTCGATATTGACTTACAATTCAAGAGAAAGTTAGTCCATTGTGGTGGGGAAGTGACAAGGGCAAGGGTATTTACGAGACAGTTGATCATGTTGTAGCCGCAGTCAGCAAGCAGAGAGGGATGCATGAGGGTGTTCAGTTCACTTCCTCCTTTTCATTCAGGAGAGGACCCTAATGCAGGGGGGCATGGAATTGCTTGTCTTTTCAGTGAGTCTCCCCACTCCAATTACTTTAATCTAGAAACTTTCTCATAGATACGCTATTGTGTGTGTGTGGGGGGGGGGGTCCTCCTAATGGAAACATCCCTTCCTGGAGGAAGCTGGGAAGGTCATAAAACGCAGGAAACCTTTCAAGTCCCCGGACAGCTAAAACTTAAAAGATACCCAAAGCCCTGCCTCACAATAATAGAAAAAGTAAACAAGAGCTGGACGAGGAGGCTCCCCTACTGGCTCAGCTGCCAGGAAGAGATGACCAATGTAACTGCCCGCAAGTCATGCCGGGAGCTCAAGGCTTACAATGAATTGACACTGAGCCTGGGGTGGATGTTTGAGTGCTGTAGCTGTCTGAGTCTTCCACGCTCCTGTAAATAACTCCAAAACATGCATTGGTTTCCCATATTGAGCTTGATTTCCTCTCTGGGGTGAATAGAGGTTCCCATTGCATCTCCCCAAGAAAAGTCCCACACAGTTCATACCAGAGCTTAGTCCCCTGGTTGCTTCTAGATCCTGCCAACTTGACAATACTAAACATCATACCCTGTTTCCCTGTAACTCACCTACCTTATGCTCACACCAGTGTTATTTGGGAAATGCCTTGATTTATAACTTTCATTTGTTCTGTTACTATGAAAGTTTATTGGAACATATTACTTAGGGTAATATGAATTAACCTTTGCTTTGAGGTCACAGTCACTCATATTTAACCCAGAAGAAATTGAGTTTTGCAACTTTTGAACTGAAAGCAGTGTTTTATATTGATATTCACCAACACTTACTAGAGAACAAATGATTTCATAATTTTAAGGAAATAAAACCATCCTGCATATGGAGGAAGTCTGAGATCATAATTTAGATATTGATTTTTACTAAAAAGTAAGGACTGCATTCAAGAAATCTAAAGGCTAAGGAATCTATTTAAGAAGTCTCTTACTAGGTTCACAGCCATCCATTGAACTGAGTAGAGGGTCCCCATTGAAGGAACTAGAGAAAGGACCCAAGGAGCTGAAGGATTTGCAGCCCCTTAGGACAAACAACAATATGAACTAACTAGTACCCTCAGAGCTCCCAGAGACTAAACCACCAAACAAAGAGTACACATGGTGGGACTCATGGCTCCAGCAGAGGATGTAGCAGAGGATGGCCTAATCAGTCATCAATAGGAGGAGAGGCCCTTGGTCCTAGGAAGGTTCTATGCCCCAGTGTAGGAAAATGCCAGGGCCATGAAGCAGGAGAAGATGGGTTGGTGAGCAGGGGGAGGGGAGAGAGAATGGTTTTTTTTTTTTTTGGAGGGGAAACTGGGAAAGGAGATATCATTTGAAATGTAAATAAAGAAAATATCTAATAAAAAATCAAAAAAGAGGTCTCTTACTAGCAAAATTATCATCATCATCATCATCATCATCATCATCATCATCATCATCATAATGATAACTGGAACAAGTGAAATGGATAAAAGGCCAAGAGAACAGAATGATGCTCAAACAATAAAAAATAATAATAATATAAATAATACAAATCATAGTGACAGAATTAGATAACTAAAACCCAAATCTGGAATTTCCTTCAGTTCTTGTATTATAATCCCACAGGGAGCTGGACTTTCACAAGATGTCCACTTCTAAATGGAGGGCATTGATTGAAGGAATGAGACCCTAGAAATAGGAATAAAGCCATACAGAAAAATCTTGAGGAAACTGGTGACACTGAATCCTTATATCCTGATGATTCTTTCCTAACCCTTAAAAGTGGTATCTCACAATTGCCCTACCTCATAGCTCTGTGAAGATAGAGATGGTACTAACTAGCTAAAATTAAGGTGGGCCCAGTTATCACAGTGGACTGAGGGTCCAACAGCTATAATAGTTTGACTCAAACACTGCTATGCTGTTGGATATTGGTCATAGTGTTGCTAGAAGTAAAACAGATGGGAATCTAGAATTGCACATTCCAGATACATAAAATTAATTCTCACATAAATTAACCAGAATGGTTGCTGCAGATCCTACCCTGTTTCTAGCTACTGTCCCTAAAAGACAAATGCATTGTATAAAGAGGTCTCCCAGGACACAGTATCCAAAAAATATAAGAAAAGGTTATGGATGATACTATTGTAAGGTGATGTTACCCACAAACATATTTATATTTTATTATGATAAACCTAAACTAATAAAATCATGATTCCTTAAGTTTAGACTCTGCTCTTCAGACCGCAATACTTTTCATATTCAAAGACTGTCAACTCTCAGGTCCTTCTCTTTGTTCAGTAAGAATAGAAAAACAGCAAGTGTCTCCATAGCTGAATGTAACGCTGATCCTAGATAAAGGGGGCAGGAGCCCTAATGCCTGTCCAGCATTAAGTTGATAGCTCAATGCAATCTAGCAAGAAACTCTAGTAGTTTTGAGTAATTGAACCTTATTGGTGACAGATGATGTTGTCACTGGTGAATTTTTATATTTCCATAGGAAAATACACACACACACACACACCACACAAATATTACAGTTGTATTCATACAATTGTCTTAAACTAATTGAACCCCCCCTAAAAATAACTGAAGGAAAACTTTTTCTCTTAGTTCATTTCTTTATGGTACATGTGACACAGCAAAACCACACCGTACAGCTTGAAGTACATTTTATGCCTTCTTCACACACTTTATACATAAGACTTTTATAACCAGAAAAACTTCCTTGATCAAAGTAAATATGATGTCTATGAAAAAAATATCTAACCCAAATTAAACAACCAGGCTTCCAAATAATAGATTATCCTACACAATAATCACCGTACTAAATTACATAATTGATAAAATAATAGCTATTTGAGAAACTTTACTCTTAGAGCAAGCGGGTTATTTAATATACTACATGTTTCATACTTTCAAAAAGTACACAATTCATTTTTATTATAACGATTCTTTTGTCAGTCAGTTCATTGTAAGGCACTTTAGCTCTCCATTGATTGGCATCACAGAAACCTGTGGGGTTTTGCCCTGCTTGGAGAAGGCATGCTACAGAAAAAGGTCAATAAAAAGTTCGTTTCACAGTGATGTGCTAGCTCTTGCATGTACTGGCTCACAAATGCTGATTGTTACATTTTGAGCAGATTTGTGAGCCTGAACTTAAGCAAAACACTATAAGAAAAAAATAGAAAAGAATTCCTTCAACCTTATTTTTTCTTTACATATTTTCATTACTTTTGTTTTTTTATAGTCCAGTCATTACCCCTCTCCTGGTCTGCCCTTCCACAGTTCTTTATCTGATTCCTCCTTCCTCCTGTTTCCAAGAGGATGTCCCCACCTCCCCACCCCACCCTTACCAGACCTCCCCACTCCCTGAGGTCTCAAGTCTTTCCAGGGTTAGGTACCTATTCTTTTACTGAGGCCAGACCAGGCAGTCCTCTGGTTGGTGGCTCAGTGTCTGCCACATCTCAGGGGTCCGGGTTAGTTGAGTTGAGACTGATGATCTTCTTATTGGATTGCCTTCATCCTCAGCTTCTTCTAGTCTCTCCCTAATTCAACCACAGGGGTCTCTGACTTCAGTCCTTTGGTTGGGTCTAGGTATCTGCTTCTTTCTCAGCCAGCTGCTTGTTGGGTCTCTCAGAAGACAGCCATACTAGGCTCCAATCTGGAAGCACACCATAGCATCAGTAATAGTGCCAGACCTTGGAGCCTCCCCTTGAACTGGATTCCAATTTTGGCTGTCACTGGACCTCCTTTTCCTCAGGCTTTTCTCCATTTTTGTCCCTGCAGTTCTTTTAGACGGGAACAATTCTGGGTCAGTTTTTGACTGTGGAATGGCAACCTCATCCCACCACTTGATGTCTTGTCTTCCAGCTAGAGATGGACTCTACAAGTTCCTTCTCCCCACTGTAGAGCATTTCATCTAAGAGCTCTCCCTTTGAGTCATGACAGTCTCTCATCTCCCAGGTCTCTGGTATATTTTAGAGGGTTCCTTCACCTCCTACTTCCTGAGGTTGCCTGTTTCAATTCTTTCTGCTGGCTGTCAGGACTTCAGTACTGTTTCTAGTGCCCCCCCAATGAACCTGATCATGTTCCCCTTTTTGCATTTTGTCCCCTCTCCCACACAGGTCCCTCATTCCCTCTACCTCCTCTGATTGCTTTCTTCTCCCTCCAAAGTGGGATTGAAGCACCCTCACTCCGGCCTTTTGGCTTGTTAACCTTCTTGAGTTTTGTGGACTGTATCCTAGGTATTCTGTACATTTTTGGCTAATATCCACTTATTAGGGAGTACATACCATGGATGTCCTTTGGGGGCTGAGTTACCTCACTCAGGGTGATATTTTCTAAACTGCAAAATTCATGATTCTTAATAGCAGAATAGTATTCCATTGTGTAATTGAACCACATTTTCTGTATCCATTCTTCTGCCATGGGACATCCAAGTTGTTTCCAGCTTCTGGCTATCACAAACAAGGCCACTATGAACATAGTGCAGCATATGGCCCTGTGACATGGTGGGACATCTATTGGGTATATGCCCAAGAGTGGTATAACCGGGTCTTCAGGTAGATTTATTTCCAATTTTATGAGGAACCTCCAGATTGATTTCCAGAGTGGTTCTTCAACCTTATTTTTAAAATAAGCATGTCCTCTCTGACCAAGACAAAGTTGTACCTCTTACCACCTCTATTTTTCTTTTATTTTCCTGAAGTTTTTCTCTTATTTTTTAATTTAAATTTTATTATATTATTCATTATTTAAAATAGTTTTCAAATACAGATATAGTTTCATCATAAAATTACTTCTTTTATTTTTTGAGATTATAATGTAATTATATCACTTCCCCCTTTTTCAATAAAAATCTTCTTATATATTCTTCCTTGTTTGCTTTCAAATTCAAGGCCATGTCTCATTAATTGCTGGTGTATGTGTGTGTACATATATGTGTGTATATAGTCCTAAATACAACTTGATAACCAGTCTGGGTCCTCTTCCCTGAGCAAGACTATTTCCCCCATTCTCAGCATCCCTTAGTTGTCTGTAGTTCTTTGTGTACGGTTGAAGCCTCCTGGGTTTTCCCCCATCCACTTAGGTGTGTCTATTGTCATTGTCCTTGTTTAGCTCATGTTTAGACAGTCATGTTGGTGAGACTTTAATGAATGTAAATTTTTACATTCCTGGGAGACACAATCTCATAGCAAACTCCCTGATCCTCTGGCTCTTACAGTTCCCTCTTTCACAATAATCCCTGAACCTTAGGTACAGGAGTTGTTGTAGATGTATCAGGTGGAACTACGTTCTACAACTCTACATTTTGATTAATTGTGTTTTTCTTTAATGGTCTCCTTTTGCTGCCGAGAAGTTTCCTTTATGAGGAGTACAAATGTTTAGATTGTTGTTAGGGATTCTCTTGGTCTTGTAAAGTGGCAGTTATAGGTACTCCTTCAAGATCCATGACTTCATTAGCAGGGAGAAGTTGGCTAAGTTTCTAGCATCAGAAAAAATTTCCCTCCTGACTGGTTCTTGAGTCTAATTAGAGAGCTGTCAGCTACCACGGAGCTGTGCACATTACTACTGCAGGCTTAGAATCATCATGACAGGCTGCACATTGTTGTGGTTCATAGGCAGCATATTGAGTAGCTCTGTTGGTTGTTTCCCTCATCTGGTAGCTTGTATGGTGCCTTCCATGCACCCATAAAGAAAAATAAAACCATGAACTTTACAGGTAAATAAATAGGAATAGAAAAGATCATTCTAAGAGTGGTAATCCAGACCCAGAAAGAGAAATATAACATGTTCTCTCTCATCTGTAGCTTCTAGCTTCAAATCTTCAGATGTGTACATTTCCTGCAAGAATTACAGAAGTGGGGGAATTGAAAAGGGACCATGGCTGAGGTGGAGTTGTGGAAGAGCAATAATGAGGAAAAATGGCAGTGTACAAGTGATCTGATGGGGAATGTGAAAAAAAAGAACTGGATAATGGCTCTAATTAAGGAGATGGAATGGGATAAATACAGAAGAATAGAGGATAAAATAAATATTGAGTGTGTCTGAAAAAGTCAGAAGGACTTATACAATTAATAATCTACCAAAAACCCTACAATAAACATGTCTATATATAAATATACATATATAGCTTAAGTAAAAATTTCCCATCTGGGCTGACAATAGTCTCTCCAAAACCCAAAGTCCATTTGAAAAAAATCTCCAAACCAGGCATGGAACAGCCTCTTTTGAGTTTTGGTCATGGTTGTTCAAGAGACTCCCAAATCATTATGAGCTATTAGGACTGATGCTTAAGTGCTTAGCATGGCTTATGTCAACAACTTATCCACTCAGGACTACATATAAAGGCAGGCCTATCAGAATTACACCAGACTTCTTACCAGAGACTATGAAAGCTAGAAGATCCTGGGCAGATGTCAGCTCAGACTACTATACGCAGCAAAACTCTCAATTACCATAGACAGAGAAAACAAAATATTCCATGACAAAACCAAACTTACACAGGATCTTTCCACAAATCCAGCCCTACAAAGGATAATAAGTGAAAGACACCAACACAAGGAAGGACCTACACCCTAGAAAAAACAAAAAGTAATCTTTCAACAAACCCAAAAGAAGATAACTACACAAATATAATTCCACTTCTAACAACAAAAATAATAGGAAGTAACAATCACCTTTCCTCAATATTTCATCATCAATGAACTCAATTCACCAATAAAACGTCATGGACTAACAAACTGGATATGTAAACAGGACCCAACATTATGTTGCGTATACAAGAAACCCACTTCAGTGACAAAGACAGATACTATCTCAGAATAAAAGGTTGGAATAAAATTTTCCAAGAAAATGGTCCCAAGAAACAAGCTGGAGTAGCCACTCTAATATCAAATAAAATCAACTTTCAACCAGAAGTTATCAAAAAGGATACGGAAGGACACTTCATACAGGTCAAAGGAAAAACCTACCAAGATGACCTCTCAATTCAGAACATCTATACTCCAAATGCAAGGGCACCCACATTCATAAAAGAAACTACTAAAGCTCAAAGCACACATCACACCCCATAGAATAATAGTAGGAGACTTCAACACCCTACCTTCAACAATGGACAGATCATGGAAACAGAAACTAAACACAGACATAGTGAAACTAACAGAAGTTATGAACCAAAAGGATCTAACAGATATTTATAGAACATTTCATCCTAAAGCAAAAGAATATACCTTCTTCTCAGCACCTCATGGTACCTTCTCCCAAATTGACCATATAACTGGTCACAAAACAGACTTCAGCAGATACAAGAAGATTGAAATAATCCCATGCAGCCTATCAGATCATTAAGGCTGGTCTTAAATACCAACAAAAACAATGGAAAGCACATATACACATGGAAGCTGAACAATGCTCTACCCAGTGATAACTTGGTCAAGGAAGAAATAAAGAAAGAAATAAAAGGGTTTTTTTTAGAATTTAATGAAAGTGAAGAGATATCATACCAAAACTTATGGGAAACAATTAAAGCAGTGGTAGGAGGAAAACTTATAGCTCTAAATCCCTCAAAAAAGAAACTGAAGTTATACTAGCAGGTTGACAGCACACCTGAAAGCTCTAGAACAAAAAGAAGCAAATACACCCAAGAGGCATCTACCCAAAAGATGCTCCACCATATGTGTTCCACTCTGTTCATAGTAGCCTTATTTGTAGTAGTCAGAAGCTGGAAACAACCCAGATGCCTCTCTACAGAAGAATGGATACCAAAAATGTTGTTCATTTACACAGTAGAATACTATTCAGCTATTAAAAAGGAGGAGATCATGAAATTTTGCAGGCAAATTGATGGAAATAGAAAATATCATACTGTGTGAGGTAACACAAACCCAAAGGAGATGCAATAGTATTACTCACTGATAAGTGGATATTAGCCAAAAAGTTCAGAACACCTGTGATGCAACTCACAGACTATAGGAAGCTTAACAAGAAGGAAAACCCACTTAAAAGGGGGAACAAGATAATCATAGGAGGCAGAGGGACGGAGGAACCTGGGTGGGAGAGAGGAGGGGCGATGAAGAAAGGGAGGCAAGATCAGGAGAGAAGCCCATATGGCCAGGAGAATGAATCAAAATACGCAGGGGGGGGTGGCCACAGGGGGAGCAACCTCTAGAAAGTCCCAGAGACCTGTGATGTGAGAAGCTACCAGGACTCAATGGGGATGACATTAGCTAAAATTCCCTACAGTGGGGAGATAGAACCTGAAGAGACCACCTACAGTAGGCAGACATGGCCCCCAATCGAGGTAAGGGGCCACCCACCCATCTTCAAATTTTTTAACACACAATTGTTCCTGTCTAAAAGAAATGCCGGGACAAAAAAAATGGAGCAGAAAATGAAAGAAAGGCCACCTAGAGACCTGCCCAACTTGGGATCCATCCCATGTGTGCACACAAAACCCTGAGACTGCTACTTAGTGTGCTTGCAGACAGGAGTAGACAGCACGGCTGTCATCTGACCTCCAGCTGACTGAGACCCAATGCTTACAGCCAACCATTGAATTGAGGTCAGGGACCCATATAAGAGAGTTAGGGGAAGGACTGAAGGAGCTGAGGGGGATTGCACCCCCCATAGGAAGAACAACAGTGTCAATTAACCTGGACCCCTCAAAGCCCCCAGAGACCAAGGAGCATACATTGGCTGGTCCATGGCTCCCAGCACATGTGTAACAGAGGACTGCTTTGTCTGGACTCAGTGGGAGAGGATGAGATTAGTCCTGTGGAAACTTGATGCCCATGGAAGAGGAGTGAGGTAGGGGTATGAAGGCTGGTAGGGGAGCACCCTCTCAGAGTAGAGGGGTAGGGGGATAAGGAGAAGAACTCTAGGAGGGGTTAGAAGGGAGGCAACTTCTGGAATGTAAATAAGTAAAATAATGTAATAAAATTTTCAAAAATAAAATTCTGTATTCTTTGAAATCTGCCATTTGTTTTCTTTCCCACTGAAATAAAAATTAAATATATTTCTTTACCCTACAGTTCATACTTATTTTCCATCCCTATACTAACATATAATCATTTACACTTTTGCTTGACTTAGCCAAATGTTTGCCTTCATTTCTCCCCTAAAATAATGTGACAATACTTTGTGTTTGATATATTTCTCCCAAGAATCTCAAAAGATTAATAAGCAGGTGGAGGAGGAGGAAACAGGGTTTGTTTTATGTTTTTGTTTTTTGTTTTTGTTTTTTGTTTTTGTTTTTTTCGGAGGGGTAACCAGGAGAAGAGATATCATTTGAAATGTAAATAAAGAAAATATCTAAGTAAAATGAAATAAAACAAAAGATTAATATAATATTTACTATTTGTTACTTCAGTAGAGAACAATATTGGTTCTTCTCAATGAATAGGAACATCATTAGGAGACAAAAACCTCCAGCTAAAAATGAAAAAAAAAATGTTCGAGATCTGGAGGTGGTTCATTGGAGAGTAGAGTCACTATGTAAGAAAGAAGACCTGAGTTCAAATCCTCAGCACCCGTGTAAAATGTTGGGTATGGTTGCACGTTCATGCCTATAATCCCAGTGTTGTAAAGGATGCAAAGAGAGTGTTGCTGGAACTTTCTGCTTTCCTGCCTAGGTCTCTAAAGACCCTGTCTCAAAAGAATAATGCAGAGAAAGACAGCAAGACACCTGACATCCTCCTCTGGTCTTTGTGTGTGCACAAGCATGCACATACCCATATACACAAGTGCTTATACCACACACATACACACCATATTCACATGTAAACACAAACTCATATCACACACACACTCACAAATGCTTATACCACATAAGTACATACCATAGTCACATGTACATACACAGACACATATGCATACTCACATACAACACACACAGTGCTTATATCACATAAACACATGACATATTTACAGAAAAATGTACACATTCACATACATGTATGAATACTCACACACATGCCTACATATTAATATTTTGGTCTTTAGAAGAAACAATGGGCTGTGGGAACTGAAATTAATAGTAATCTATAAATGTTGAGGTTGAAGAAATATAACAGGAATAGGGAAAAGGCAAATAACTAATGCCAGGAAAATAGAAGAAGCCTTCATTTCCTGGACATTTATCTCATAAGCAAATAAAAAACTGATTTAAGCATTTCTTTACCACCCTTTAGAAGGAGCCACTCTCATGTGTGGCATTATAGTCACACATATAATGAGGTTAGTATTCAGAGACTTTTGGAATAGGTCAAGTTCATCACAAACATATTGTCATATTGATTCACTGTATTTTCTGCCACATCATTTTACAGAGTGGTGTGTCCTAGTTTAAAAGAAATGTACCCGTGAAAGTACTGCATTGACCTTTATCTCATATTCCACATTCATCTGGAGGCAAGCATCAGTAAGTGCTATATATACTGGAATGAAGAATGTGTTTATAAACAAAGGATCTGTGGAAGTGGTCGTGAGCCAGTACCTAAAATCTGTCTCACCTTCAAACTCTTTGAGATCATTACAAGAATCCCCTACAAATTCATTCTGGATTACATCCCTATCATTGCCCAGAAGACATAACCAGAAATGAAAACCACTAATAAATACAGGAAAAGCAGGCGGTGTCTCTCTGCCCTGATCGTGAGCATCGTTTAAGTGTTAAGTTCAGAGGTTGACAGCACATGATCACATGATTTGTCTTCTCGGGACCCATGTACAGCTCTCTCTGACACTAACACCATCCTTTGCAGTTGTTTGAGTGTGCAGAAAAATCTCAAGCCAAGTTATTCTAAACAGAAAGCCTGGACTACTCCACAAGGAACACTTATAACTGTGCTTCTCTGGCACAAAATTATGACCCTGGATCTCTCAAACCCATCTAAATTATTTAGATCTTATGTGGGGTGCTAGGATTGCACATTTTCTCAAAGCTCTTCACTCAATACCAGAAAGTCAACGTGTGAAAGAAGAGGCTGGTGGTTTTTATTTCAATCTTCAACTACGATTGATAGTTATAACTGCAAGATGTATTTTGTAAATATTAAAGAACAAAAAGCCTTTCCAAATTTTAACAAGCAGCGAAATTTTGCAACTATCTAGAGATGGACATGGTTGTTTCTCCAACCCTGAGATCCTGATACCTCCTCCCCAAAGCTTCTTGGGAAACTTGTTGATTCTTACTTTTTGTCTTTTTTTTCTTTTTAATTAAAAATAACTTTTTTCACACAATATATTCTGATCCCTGTTTCCCCTCCCTCATCTCTTCTCAGGTCCTCCCAGTCTCCCTGCCCATTCCACTCTACGCCTTCTTTCTTTCTTTAGAGAGAAAGGCAGCCTCGGGTGTTCTAATTCACATAACAGATTTTGCATGCAGGAAGAGCAAGAAGTGGTCACCTAGGGGACAAAATCTGCTCTCACCAAGTTTGTGACTCTGGAGGTAAGTGTCTCTCTAAAAGAGATCATGTTCCAGAACCTAGATCAGCTGCTTGCGCAAGGCTGGTAGAGGGGGATCATATTTGCCTCAGGAGTCTATTGCAGACAAGTTTTCTCTGGAATATACTGTTGGGGAAAATGCTGACTGAACACCATCTATATTTACACACTTAGATATTCATTAAAGCAGAAAATGCCCACTAAATTTAGAGAGATACTAAGTGGCAAACTCAACAGCAGAACAGAGCAGAAAGTTGGCTAAAACCAGGTACAAATGACTCAGATTCACAGCCATGGCTTGTCCCAGGTGACCCTGACTACAAGACTGTCAAGTGTACCTCACAGGAAATAAGTTTGTTTGTTTGTTTTTTTCTTCACTCGGGAACACAATGAGTGGGTCAGATGGGAAATTTTCCAGTGAAAACAGAAGAAATCACATGTGAACAGGGAGTGTACTGTTGATAGTCCAAGAAACTTTGAAGAATCATTTAATATCTTAAATTTTCTATTAGTCTGACAGAAAATGTGGGCAAGTGGTATTCCCAAGCCTTCTTCTCTATCATTCTTTGTGTATATTAGACTAGTTAAATCTTAAATTTGAGTGCATATAACATAGATTCCCTCCTTCATTTTGTACATAAGAGAAATGAGGCTAACGGAAATTGTCAAGTTTCCCAAGATATACATTTAAACGGGTAGTTTAAATTTCTTCAACAAGCAAACTCTTAACTGTTCCGTTTGTGGACTACTAAACATTAGCAAACATAACCACCAACTTGCTAAAAGTACAGGATTTGGGGCCTCACCCAAAACCTGAGGAATATTTATTATCATCGGCATCCAAACAAGAGCTGCCATGATCCATACATCCAGGAAACTTTGACAAACACCATCCTATGTGTGTCGCTTCCTTCATATGAACCATATTGCATGTTGGCAATTCGGAAAGTGGATCTGAAGAAAAGAGCATTTATGTGGCAGATGTGAGGTAATGGAAATTGATACTTTGGAGAGCTTGAGATACTTTAGGAGGGTAGAAGAGAAAGTAAAATACAGGAGTCCTGAGCCAACTGAAGCAAGTACAAGATTCTAGATCTGGAATCAGGAAAAGAAATGAGAGGAAGGGATTAGAAATAAATTTCCCCTTTCTTTTCAGATTCCTCTACAGATTTTATCACTGGTAATTCAAGTGGATTTCAGGGCTGGGAAGATGGCTCCGTGGGGAAAGTGATTGCTGCATAAGCATGGAGACCTGAGTTCAAATCCCTAGGAATCTATATAAAAGGTGGGTGCAGTGCAGGCGCCTGTACCCCAAGTGCTACCAGGAGGCAGGGGAACAGACAAATCTTGGAGGTTCATTGGGAAGCCAGTGTAACTGAAGCAGCAAACTCCAGATTCACTGACAACCCTGTCTCAAATGTGGCCAGAGACAGAGGAAGACAGCAGATACTGACCTCTGACCTCTACATATGCACACACAGGTAAACATGCACATGCAGACCAAAATCCAATGCCTTTTCAGTACTAGACTTTGAGAACAAAAGGACAAGTAAATGTCAAGTTCTGCATAAGTCACTTCAGAGCAAACTGCCTGTTTGTTTACTGAGACTTGTAACTAAGGTACAGAATGGTAATTCTCTAGCATGTAAAGTCAACACACATAAATCCAACCATTATACTCAATATAACTTCCATTACAAGGGAGTTATAATTGTTGAAAAGTAGATAAATCATACATGAGAGCATCATTTATTTTTAGTTAATTAAATCTCCTATCTCCAAAAGCCTAACAAACAACAGAATTATGCTTAAGGAAAGAGAGGTCACAAAGGTCATCTATTAGAGTCATGCAAGCGAGACCCAGCTCATCAAGGTGCACCTAGTCCTTGCTATTAGACACATGCATGTGTCTAATATGACTACTTAGAAAGCATTATCTGAATGAAGGAATAAGTCCCATGAAGCTGCCTTTCCTCTAGATTCATTATTTGTTGGGGGAGAAGATACACACATCTTAGGTTCTATCTTCACATGCTGCAAATTTTACACTTTCACAATCCATATCTAAGCACTCTGGCTCTAGACAGAACAAACATATTTCCTTTCCTGAATGAACACCCTTCAGCTATATGCCACTGCAGTACCTATCTAATCCATATATGTATGTATATGTATGTGTATGTATATGTGTGTATATGCATACATACATACACAAACATATATAATTTTGGATTGCTATTGTCTCTCTGACAAAAAACAGGGTGGACTTGAAATGGCTGTTAGATTGCTGAGACATCTTAAAGAAAAAGAAGGCAGAAAGATCAAATCTGGCCTTCAACCAATGGAATTGTGTTTATTAGCACACAAGTGAGGGTCAGCCCTCTTCCCTCTTTCCCAAGGGAATTTGAGGTGTCTTCTAAGGAGGGAAATGGCTATGATATGGGTGGGGTAAGGAGCCTGGTAATGAAGAAATTATTGTAGCCATAGGAGGCTATATGCGGCTCTGCAGGCTTTCCTGAAATTGATTGCCCAAGGTGAAAAAGACTATGATTGAAGACAGGCTGTCCTGATAGATATTCCTTTCTGGGACAGCTGGTAATGGCTAAACAAGGTTCTCTATAATCCAACAGATTTCCTATTTTACAACCAAGGAATGGTATTGTTGGGTTTGAAGTTCCTGGTTAATTTTCTTGTAAACCTTCTATGACTTCTCCATGCCTGCCTCAAAACTTCTATGTAGTATGTTTTCAAACCTTAATCCAGAAGATTGGCACCTTTAGATTCCATGATGAAGGGTTTTTAGTTTCTCAGTATAAAGTAGGAATAGAATACAAAGGTGACTTGGAAGGGTAAGTATTTTAAGACACTTTGCTTAAAAGGTTGCCCAGCCTGTTGTTCCTTCTTTTTCCTATCTGCCTTCAACACATTACAAAGAAACTCTTCTCTTCTAGTCCCCCATGTTCCATTCTTAGGAAAGTGTGTGATGTTTGCTTCAGCTATGTATGGATAACTGCGAGGGGGATCCACAGGTTTTTCCTATAGTGTCAAGTACAAGCTAAACCCCATTTATTTCTGCAGACAGATACCTGACCTTCACAGATCCCTAGAACACATATTTCTGCCTAAAACCAAGAAGCTATTTCACCCTAGGACCTCGGTATAGCTGAGAGAAAATAGAATCACCTGTGTGCCCTGGGATGCTTTTGAAACCCATCTAGGGGAAAGAAGAATAGAAACAAGAGGTGAGAGGAGCCAGGCATGAAGGAAAAGTGAGAGAGGAAACTATTGACAATGAAAGAGTCAGCAAAAGAAGAGAGGTCTTCAGACAGAGGAGGTGAGGTTAAAGAGGAGGTGAAGAGTAACCATCCAAAAAAAAAAAGAGAGGGAGAGTTATGGAGCCTCCAATAGACAGAGGAGGAGAAAACAGGCAAATAGAAGACAGCTTAAGACTACAGAAAATACCTATTTTCCAACGTGAACATGAACATGAACACATGAAATCAACACTGCTAGCCTAGGGAAAAACAGTAGACAAAAGCTGATAGCTGTGACACCAAAGACCTTGAAACATAAGAAGTCAAGACCCATATAACTCATCTCCAGAATCTTCTAGTTTATGGACAAGGAGTCTAAGATGTAGGCAAGAGAAACTTCTTAACTTAGCTAGCAGCCACTTGATCCCACAGCAGAGATAATAATACCAATGATAGAGACAACAATAAAAAGTTGAAAAAATTTACAGCTTATTTCTTGCCTTCTGAAAATGGCAAAAGCTGTGCTCTGGGCCTACATTCAAATTATTTTATAAAATAAACTGCAACCACATCAGTTAGTGACTTGCTGCTTAGGTCAGCTGTGATGCAGGATGTAGACAAGAAAGAACAAACACTACCTTTTGTTTTCTGTGCTCTGAAGCCAACCTCACATCGATGAGGACCACATCAGAGTGGAAACCATTCTGAAATAAGCAATAATTTCCCCTTCCTGGAGGTTAAGTTAGCCAACTTATCATTACGGCTTCTGAATATGATGTCTCAGCAGGAATCAAGTAATGACATTTTTCCACTTCAAGATAAACATCTCTCCATCATGCTAGGAAATCTTACTCAGCTCTGTTCAGGAAAATTGAAGTTGGCTGAGACATAACCATTCTTCAGAACATTTTTTCATGAAGCATTTTTTAAAATGAAGCTTAATCACAGGGTTCCATATCAACATAGCCACACATAGGTATACCTACCCAGGTATTCCTTTGAACATACATTTCTTTGAGTCCAATCTGAAATCTGAATGCAGAGCTAAATTTTGTCCTAGTAAACAGGCAGAGAAAGGCTGTTGTTGAAACATGAGTTGAGGTAAATATCTTTCTCTCAATCTATAATCATTTGTAGAATCTCACCTAATAGATAGGAGTTGACATTTAAGGGGGGTTGATAAGTGGGGTTCCATAGATCGTTTTAGAGTTCTTTGCTTCAGTCTAATGAACCTTTAGGAAAAGCAGCAGTCTTTTCTGGGCCAAAGTCCCTAAGCAGAGATTTACTTCCCCAGCTCATTTAGAAAATTCCTGACTCAAAGGAACCATGTTATGTGGAAACTGATTACTTAAATTATCTTGTTTTTAACAAGTAGGGGACTTTGGGTTTGGAGGAGGGATAAATCAACAATGTATAAACCAGTTCCATTAACAGATTAGATAGTAAATATTTTAGCCATCAAGGGCCATCAATTACTAATATCAAATACTCGACTCTTTCCACTGTATCTCATAGACAGCCACAGTGTATAAACAAGTTAGGATGAGTCCCAATAAAACTTTATTAATAAGTACAAATAATTGGCCCAATCTAATTCTCAAATTAGACCATTGTTATCAATCAATTCTTAAACTATGTCTCTACAGATATATATACTAGATAGAAATAAAATCTCATGGTTGGAAAAACTCTTACACAGAGATATAGCTAGTATTTCATCTATATCCCTATTGTCAATTTTCCAAGTTATAATATCAAAATAATAGAGAAGACTATACATAAAATATGTGGTTGTGCATATAGTTATACATGAAATATATGTAACATTTATAGACTTGTATGTTATATATAAATAGATTACTATAAATAATGTAATGTTGCATGTATAACATAAAACAACATAGAACATCAATCTGGAGAGAGGATTCACTGGGTAAAGCACTTCCTTTACAAACATGAGGACCTGAGCTCAAATCCTGGGAACATATTGAAAGTAAGCTGCAGTGGCGTGAACATCTGCATTCTCAGTAATCCCAGCCAGAGGTGAGAATCAGAGCTAAGAGAACCTCTTTCTGCTCATCAGCTAACCTGACAAACACAGTGTGAGAAAACAGCAAAGAGTCCCTGTCTGAAACCAGGTAGGAAGCAAGAAGCAACATCCAAGGTTTTCCTCTGACCTTGGATGCCACAACACACATGTGCCCACATTCACACACACACACATACACATACACACACAGTCACACACACACACACAAATGTCCAAAAGGGGAAAAAGGGGAGGAAGAGAGAGAGGGAGAAAGAGAAGGAAAGAGAAAAACTAAAAGAAATTTTGTATAGAGTTCTAGTCGACCATTCCACTTAGTTTTATCTATGTTTGGGGGTTGGAAACGAAGACTGACAAGAGACCAGAGGTAGGAGGCATGAAATCTTGTATTTCCTGAGCAGCAGTCATTCAATTCTTCTCATTCTAACCTTTGGGGTTCTTCAGAAGCTCTGGATAACGGTGGGACTTCCATCTCATAAGCACTGTGCCCTATAGTGTAATGTTTACAGTGTTAAAAGAGATCACATTGCACTCTCACTGTGGGGCTATTTAATTTGGTGCTCAACTAATGACAAGGCAAATGTCTCTAAGGCCAAAAGGGAAAGGAGAATTGTTAGACTCACTGAGAAAGTTTATGGCTTTCATAGTGGTGGCTTGGTGGATTTTCTAGGGTAACTTTGACTTTTAACTATATACCATCTTTTTTCTTAGACACTAACTTTAAAATCCTACACCAGGGTAAGTCACACTACCACTGCACCTCATCTCCCTACTGAGTGCTTGAAAACACTTCAGCCACACCCCCAAATCGTTCCCTGGGATCATGTAATAAGATAACCACTCTAACGAGAAGAAAATGTACTCCTTCTGTGAACCCCTTCATTGGGAATTTCTTTCTCTTATTAATCTAACATACTATCTGTGGTGGTTTGAATGACATACCCCTCATAGTCTTGGGCAATTGAACATTTGGTCCCTTGTAAGTGGTGATGTTTGGGAAAACTTAGGAGGTGTGGTCTAGTTAGAAGTATATCACTGAAGCAGGTTTTTAATGTTTCAAAGCCTTAAGCCATCCCCCCTGCACTTTCTCTGTTCTGTGCATGTGCATGTGGAATTTCTCCATGTAGGGTCTATAGACCTACTTTGTTCCCAGAGTTTATGAAGGGTCATGGCTCAGGGTCAATCAAATTCTGCTTGTTTTGGGTGATGCTATGCCTGAGCCACACATTCATGTATTATGCCTATAAAAAGCTCATGACATTGGTAGATCTGTAGTTTGTAACATTATATTCTATTAATATGTCTTCAATTTTTAAAATTTTGCCTCCAGCTATTTGTTTTACTTGTTTATAAATTTAAACACAGAGGAAAGATAGCCATGGCACATTCTACTGGTCAACAATGTATGCAGGCTGTAAGGCACTCTTACATTTATTTCTGTTTTGATTTAAGTAAGTAAGGGAAAGGCAGTGATAGTGGTCCTTTGTGCCTTACTGAATGAAGTTCTAGGAGGGTAATGGAACAACTCCAGACCCAACTAAGCTTAATAAGTCAACCAGAAACTAGTTACCTCCACCATCTATGTGATGACTGATCTTGGTTGTTAACACTACAACCTGGAAAAAGGAAATCTCAGCTGAAAATTTTTCTCCATTAGACTGACTTGTGGGCATTTCTCTGAGGCATTTTGTTATTGATTGATATAGAAAGGCCTATCCCTCCTAGGAAATTACCATCACTAGGTAAGTGGGCCTAGACCAGTGGTTTTCAACCACTAATACTAATACTGCAACCCTTTAATATCATTCCTCATCTTGTGGTGACCCCAACTATAAAATTATTTTCTTGCAATGTCATAACTATAATTTATAAGAAATCATAATGTAAATATCTGACATGTAGGATACCTGACATGTGATCCAAAAGGATTCCTGACACACATGTTGAGAACTGCTGGCCCAGCCCCTTAAGAGGAACAACAATATGAACTAACCAGTACTCTCAAAGCTCCCAGGGACTAAACCACCAACCAAAGAGTATACATGGTGGGACTCTTGGCTCCAGCTTCATATGTAGCAGAGGATGGCCTAGTCAGTCAATAATGGGAGGAGAGGCAGGAGAAGGTGGATTAGTGAACAGGGAGAGGGAGGAAAGGTATAGGGGTTTTTTTTCAGAGGGGAAACTGGGAAAAGGGATATCATTTGAAATGTAAATAAAGAAAGTATCTAATAAAAAAGATAAAAGCTAGCTGAGCAGACCAGAATGAGCAAACCAGGAAGCAGCACTTTGTCATGGTTTCTGTTCTGGTTCTTGCTTGAACTCCTGGCCTGACTTCCCTCAGTGATGGATTGTGAACCTGGAGGTATAAGCCAAATAAATCCTTCTTCTATGAGCTGCTTTTTGTCATGGTATTTAGCACAGCAACAGAAAGCAAGGCAGAACTGTCATCCTCCAAATTTTCTTCTGCTTCAGTACTTTCTGGAGCCCTGTTAACTGGAGGAAATGCTTTATCTTTTCTAATTCAAGTATTCTTATCAGCATTTGAGATCTAAAAAACTTAGTAACTGATATTCCTGAGGCCAATCTATGGGCCATGAAGATGGGTAAAGATTAGGCACACACTTTGGAAATCAATGCAGAGCTTTATCAAACATTGCAAAAAGATGGACCTGAAGAGATGATTCTTTTTAAGAGCACTTACTGCTCCTGTAGAAGACCTGGGTTTGGTTCTCTGCAACTATATGGTAGCTCACTGCCATCTATAACTCTAGTTCCTGTGGATCCAAGGCCTCTTCTGATGTTAGAGGGCTTCTGCATGCAAGTGCATATACATATACTCAAGCACACAAGTATGCACATAAAATAAAAAGAAAATAAATCATTAAAAATAGATACAGAACCATGTGTTCCAGCTATACCACTCTTTAGCATATAACCAAAATTTTTTCTATCCTTCTAGAAAGACATTTGCTTATTTATCTTTATTACTGCTGTATTCATAATAGCTAGGGAATGGGACCAACCTAGATGTGCATCAACAGATGAATGGATAAGAAAACATGGCACATATTACAATGAAGTACTGTTGAGACAATCTTCCTGTGCACTGTGTAAATGTTGTCTTTGTACTATTTCAAATGTTGACTTCTGGACCAGCAGAGAATTCAGTACAGGCCGGACTTTGGTATTGATATTTTCATAAAGCATTACCTGTCTCAGTGTTTTGTAAACATCTTCTCCATCATCTTCTTTTTGGCTTAATAAAGAGTTGAATGGACTGTAGCAAAGTAGGAGAGGAAAGGCAGAAGTTCCAGGCAGAGATGGGAGCTCTGGGAAAGAGTCAGATGAGGAAAAAGTGGTACTGAGGAGAGATAATGAGCCAGATAGAGAAACAGCTAGGTGAGCCAGCTGAGAGTCTGCCAAGCTAAGCTCAAGCTTTCACGATTATTAAAAAGTCTCCATGTTATTATTCGGGCAGCTGGCAGGCTGAAGCTGTCCAGTGACAAAATACTATTTAGCTGTAAAGAAAGTCAAAGTCATAAAATTTGCGGAGGAATAGAAGAAACTAGAAATTTTTACACAGAATAAAGTAACTCAGACCCCAAAACACAAATGCCACATGTTCTCTCATATGTGGATGCTAGCTTCAATCTTTTGTTTTGTGGACTTAATTTGAAGCACAAGTGGAAGCCAGGGGATTAGAAATACAATCTAGCAAGGGGCAGAGATTGGGAACTGGTGAGGTAGTAGTAGATTATAAGTAAGAATAGTAGATTAGGGGTAAAACAAAAGTAGAGGGATAGAATAGTGAGGATTAGAAAGCTTAAATAGCAAGGAGCTTGGGAGTATGGAAAAATCAGGGGTAAGGAAAAAAGCTAACCCAAACAAATAATGTACAGAAAGTCATATAAAAGCCTAGGGTCTCACAAACCAATTAAAAACATTGGAGGGTAGTGGAATCCATGTGGTATGAAAGAAGAATTGCAAATACTGGGAGTTAAAGTATTGAGAGAGGATAAGGACAAGGAGATGGGGAATAGAGGTGTAGAGGGGGAGGTAAACCACACCCAAGAATCTGTGATAATGTAAACCCTTTAAAACCCACTAGTTAGTATGTTCATTGAGAATGGAACTTCAAAATCATTCCAATGGAATACCCTGCATGAGTAAACAACTCAACCCCCAGAGAACATGGGTTATTAAATCTCGGTGAAAGATATGGGATACCTCCTTGCGGTTTAAAAGTCAGGGAGGCCCCAGATAGCCATTGTTCTTGATTACCCACCATAATTCATGGTACGGCATGAAGGTGTAGCTCATGGCAAAATGTCAGTGTGGCTACTCCTCATAGATAGACACTCCAAATGACCTAAATCATCAGATCCCACTAGAGAAGACAGTTTCTATGGAGTCTCTTATAACACCTATTCATTCATTCATTCACTTAACATTTAATGAATCACTACTCTAACATGAATGAATACAGATACTTATGATAGAGTACTTAAGATACACCAATCACTTGCTTTACATCATCTCATTTGATTTGTCACAAATCTTCAAGGTAGGAACTTGTGAATTTACTTAACAGGTGAATTTAACAGGTGAATGAATAAATGAGGTTTATCATAATTACCTATGTTTTCAGTGACAACACAGTTTCTCATAAATTACATCAAAATGCCTTGACACTCCCACCCAAAAATATGGGTTTTCTCCCCCAGGGGTTTATACTGTCTCACGTTAAAATTATACAGACATTATACATATACAACATATGTATATACATATACATATGCATATACATAAAGTGCTGGGAAGATGGTTCAGTTAGTAAAGTGCTTGCCAATGAATGCCAGAGACACTGACTTCTTTTTTTTTTAATTTATTTATTTTATGTATGTGAGTACACTGTAGCTGTACAGATGTGAGCCTTCATGTAGTTGTTGGTAATTGAATTTTTTAAAACCTCTGCTTGCTCTGGTTGGCCCCGCTTGTTCAGTCCCTGCTTGCTCTTGACCAAAGATTTATTTTTGATTATAAATAAGTACACTGTAGCTGATTTCAGATGTACCAGAAGAGGGCGTTAGATCTCATTACAGGTGGTTGTGAACCACCATATGGTGGGATTTGAATTCAGGACCTTTGGAAGAGCAGTCAGTGCTCTTACCCGCTGAGCCATCTCACCAGCCCGACACTGGCTTCTGATACTCAAAATCCATGTAAAAGCCTAGCACAGAGACACATTACCATAATCTCAGCACTGGGAAGATGGAGGCAAGAGGACCCCTGGAGCCTGTAGCCAATCTATACAAAGTGATGATCTCCAGTTAAGTAAGTGACTCTTACTTACTAAACTACATCAAAAGTTGATATAGGCAAATGATAGGTTATGACAACCTCTGGCTTGCTTACACATACACACATGCACACACATACATATATACATACACATAAAATGCATGCTTATACACAGACATACACATACACAAACATGTACACAGACACACATTGTGTGTGTAGTTGATTGATTGATTGATTGATTGATTGACTAATTTAGTACTATGTGCTTTCTAGACAAGACATTTTTCAGGGGATGTCACTCACTAATAGAGTACATGATAAGTATGTGCAAAGCCTGAGGTTTGATCCTAAGCAGCAAATAAAAATCAAATCAAGTAGGAGCTTTTCTAGGAACTGGATAGCTCACCAGCTCACCGATGGCTCTTCAACTGCCCTTCTCAATTATAGACACATCAAAATTACAGCTTTCTTTGACTTTCTAAGAGTGCAACTTGAGTGAGACCCTCTCTGAAAATCACCCTGTGGTCAGCAGGGAAGGACGCCTGTGTGAACTTAAGAAGAGGACTGATTTTTGGAGCTCCACGAAGATGAAATAAGCTTTTTGCTTTTACGTTGGATTATTTCAAAAGGACAATTTGAAAGGCTCTTGAGTGACATTCACCTGGAGGAGCAGAGTATCTATCTAAGAAAGCATTGAGGATCTATCATTATATTAAGACCTGGAACTGTAGCTTCTAGCATGAGACATACTTTTGTAATAGAAGGGTTGACTTCCTGACTTTGGAAGCTAACCCCTCCCTAGTAAAACAGTGTGCAGGAGCTCACAGGCCAAGGAATCCTATGGGCTTACAACACAGAAAAAGAATAGGACACGTATACCATTCTTGGGGCTCCCTGGGTTTAGAGAAACTTTCATTTAACAAGTCCTAATGTGGGTCAGGGAGAGAAAATGCCCCTTCCATAATAACTAACCATGTCACATACTTACTTTCTCCAAATATCTTGCCACAGGCAGCTTTTATCCCCATATCAAAAACAGATTCAGACACTTTTGAAGCAACAACAACAACAACAAAAGGTTACTCCTTTCTTGCTTGCAATACATTACTGAAAAGCCTTGTGCAAGAAACATCAGCTGCACAAACTGGCTTCCAATACTCAGTGGTACCCACCAGCAGGTGCTTTCTCTTTTAATGTTTCACGGTGTGATTTTGACCTGGCTGGAATCTTCTCAGCCTTTACAACTCATCTGTGTTCACTAACAACTCAATAAACAATTTAATATTTAATCAGCCAGAGTCTGTCTGTGCAAACAAGTCCACTGAATCAGTTCCTGTTTGCCAATAGAACAGACTGAAATCTTAGGCATAGTTTTGCCTGTCTTAGTGCTTATGACATCTTCTGAGGTATAGAAGCCAGTCTCTTACTTTTCCTTCTGCGGGCCATGAACTAGTCAATAATCCCCTTGCTCTTCAGTGAGCCCAGTCCATTTAATCCCATGATGTTTAGTGGTATGCAGTCCTTCAACAAAAGCCAGTGAGGATTTCAAGTCTCTCCTATTTAAACAAGAAAACCAGCTTAGTGACTGCCTTTGTTACAAGTGACCTAGACTCCAGAACTAAAAACTTCCATCCTGTCACCAGCTTTACTAGTTGTCCTTGTAAGAGCCAAGCCTCTAAAAATATTTCTGTAATGAAGCTATGCATCACCTACTGTGTTCTTAGGACCTGTATCCCTACCCAGTACCCAAAGCAGGGAAGTTCAAAAGAGTACTTAAAAGCATTGATTTCACTTGCTATGGATCAAGAGTTCAAGGTCATTCTCAGCTATTTTACAAGTCTGAGGCTACTCTGGGGTATGTGAAAACCTGTTGTAACAACAACAACAACAACAACAACAAAAATACAATAAAAACGGGACCTGGAGAGATGGTTCCATGGTTACAAGTACTTGATGTACTTGTAAAGGACTCAGACTCAATACCCTGAACTCACATGGTAGCACAACCATTCCTGACTCTGGTCCAAGGGTTCAAATATCCTCTTTGAACTCAGCAGGCACCGAGCACACACAGGCTGCACTTTCATGAAAGCAAAGCACCTGCATAGATAAAACAAATAAAATAAAATAAAAGCATTAATTTAAGGATACACCTATTTTCTAGCCACCCAGAAGACTTTAGTTCAATTGTGTCCAACTCAAAAAGCATCTTTCCTGTGCCAGCTATTGAACAAAGCATCTTTACAATCACCAGGAGGGAGAAAAGCAGTCTTCTGGTTCAGCCTAAATGTTCGTATACATAACCAGGAAGAGACCTAGAAGGAAGGGAAGAGTTACAATGGATTCAGAAAAAAATGGACAACTGGACTGTTTTACAAAGCCACAATCCCACCCTTTAGCCAGGACCAGCTATTTCACAAACTTGCTCGCTAGTCCACGTGCCCTAGAGGAATGGAGAAGCACATCAGGGATGTACAGGTGTGTAACAGAAAGTCACTGTAAATTTAACTGAACACCAGTCTTAGAAAAGTCACTGTCTAGTCTATGCCAAGAAAATGGAGTGATGGTCCTCCTCCCAATAGACTGCTATAATCCCCACGTCATGCACTTAATCACAGGGCAGAGAAGAAAGTGTCTCTCTTTCTTATCACCCCAAAGAGCTGGTTCCCTTCTTCCTGCATTTTTCTATCCTTCCTTTTCAAGCATGTTTTTGTCAAAAGAAGAAAGTGTCCACATACATTTTCATGAAGACATAAAGCAATCTACTTAGTGATGCTTCTTCCAAACTCCTGCAGAATTTCCTTCACTTTCTTTTTTTAATTAGATATTTTCTTTATTTACATTTCAAATTATATCTCCCATCCCAGTTTCTCCTCTGAAAAAAAAAAAAAACTGTTCCCTCTCCCCTCCCCCTGCTCACCAACCCACCCTCTCCTGCTTCCTGACCCTGGCATTCCCCTACACTGGGGCATGGAACCTTCACAGGACCAAGGGCCTCTCCTCCCACTGATGGCTGACTAGGCCATCCTGTGCCACATATGCAGCTGGAGCCATGAGTCCCACCATGTGTACTCTTTGGTTGCTTTCTTTAGTAAGGTATCTAAAGTATCTTAGTTTTCTCTAATGAAATTGCAAGACACTTCCTTTGGACCCATCTTCTCAGACATTTCTGAGTAGGGACAATCTTTCCAGCCCTTTGCGTGGGAAGAAACTGAGTCTTCAGGAATATGAGTGTACTGCTCAGCTCTAGTCTGAAGCAGTCTACATGAGAACTAAGATTTCTAGACCTTTTCCAACCTCACTGCTCCTTCGAGCATGTGGTTAAAATGAATCCTGCTTCTAATTTCTGGGAGGAAAAAAAGAGCCATCATCCTTTATATTTCTGAGGATTAGTCTATAAAGGACTTGCAATGGTTATACATTCCTATTTCTGAAGGAGCCTTGCTATAGAATATAACCACTCCTATACAGATTACATATTCTTTATCCAGGATGCTTTGGATCAGAATTTGGATCTTTTTTTTTTTTTTAGATTTTAGAATATTTTTTATATATATCAGGAGATAGCTTAGGAATGGGCTCCATGTCTCAACATAGAATCTCTGTATATATCATCTATACCTAAAGCACATAGCCTAAAAATAATTTTATACAATATTTTAATACACCCATATTATGACATCATATGAAGTCAGGCATGTAAATTTCTATTTGTTCCATCGCATTAATATATAAAAGATTTCAGCATTTGAAGGATTTTAGATGGCATGTGTTTTGAATAGGGATGCTAACCTATGCCTTGCTCCACCTGGGAGAGGCCAAGCAAAAGACTAGCAAAACTGTCAGCACCATAGGCTGTGTGACAATGGCTTGGTGACAGAAATGACAAATCAGATAACATACTCTGTTCACTTCTTCTGCTAGGAGCACAGAGAAAAGGTCACAGAGGCAGGCCCTGGAATCTGACATGCATTTTTCTGAGAATGGAAACTCAGTAAGTCTTTTTGGAAAATACTGTTCGGATGTAGGGGAGGGACAAAGAGGACATCTGTCTGCCGTTTTCTCTCAGAGCAGCCAGCATGATGTACAATATCCAACAATGGAGAACAATGGTCTACATGTTCCTGGTTCTGCCTCATCTCTCACATCTATATTTAATATAGTTATAAAGTTAAAATGCAGCAATCACTATCTAATAGATGAAGCCCCTACTTTCAACAAGTTTACAATGTGGAAAATTTTACACGGTCAGTATGAGCTATCCAACTATAAATGATAATTGAGAACTCCTTCCTTCCCAAATATAATCATAATCATCATATGGACCAGTAGTTCTCAACCTGTGGATCATAACTTTAATATGGGTCACTTATCAGATATTCTGCATATTGGACATTTACATTACAATTCATAATAGTAGCAAAATTACAGTTATGAAGGAGTAATGAAAATAATTTATGCTTGGAGGTCACCACAACATGAGGAACTGCATTAAAGTGGCACAGCATTAGAAAGGTTAAGAACCACTGATAGAAAATATAAAAAACAAGATTTTGAAATTGGTGGACAAAAATCTCTAAGACATACAGAACACAATACATAGCTCCCAAATAATTTAATCGCATCTCTACCCTGCTTAAAAGTGATCAGTGGCACTGATTTGCCCATAAATTAATACACATTTTTTAGCCAAGAGTTTTGAACCATTTACCATGTAACAAAAGACAAGACAAAAAGATTGGTCCTCCCCAGCACCCGCTCTGCTCAACAACAGAGCCGTCTCTAAATTACTAATCATTAAAGTGTTACATGTTAGGTGTTCAATAAAAGTTTTATCAAAGGGAGGTCAAATTGAGATTTGTTTTTAAAGCACAGTAACTTAAAACATACATATGAATACATTATATATAGCAGATGTGCAGCTTGGTCTTCATGTGAGTCCCGAATAACTGGAGCAGGGACTATACATAAGATACATTCTTCTAGCTGGGCTGCCTTGTCTGGCCTCAGTGGAACAGGAAGTGCCCAGCCTCACAGAGAATTGAAGTGCCAGGGCATGGGGATACTCAGGGGCCCACACCCACTCAGACGAGAAGGGGAGAGAGGATGGGGGAAGGTTGTGGGAGGGGGCAACAGGGAGGGGATCAGTGAGCAGGATGTAAAGTGAATAAATAAAAATTTTAAATTAAATTAAAATTTTTTTACAGAGCTTCCAAATTAGTTTAAGTTGGGATCCCTACTTTGTGAGTTTTTATCGCAACACGGAACAAGTAACTTCGTTCTTGACCTCATTTAAGATTCATCTATATAATGAAAAAAAATTGTATCCAGTGTTGGGGTATCCCAATAAGATACAAATGAAGTCCTTAGCTCAGCTTAATAAATAACAGCTATAGTTAATAAGGACAATCATCTTCACCTCCACTCTGGATACTCCTTCTATGTACTGGGCATGGTTAGCACTTTTTCCCCATTGTTGTGAACAAACACCTGACAATAAGTAAGTGAAGAAGCAGAGAAGGTATGGCAGGCAAAGTATTTAAAGGATGGCACAAACATCCAGATGCCCAGCACCCGTGAAAGAGCCAGGTCTGTCTGTATGCACCTACAATCCCAGTGCTAGTGGACAGAGTTAGGCGGACCCCAGGGGCTCACTGACCAATCATCCTATCAAAAACATTAAGCTTCAAGTTCAGTTATAGTCTATTATTCTATGTCTAAGAAAAAATGTGGAGAAACCATTGAGGAAGACATTGAAGTAAATCTCTGGTTTCCACACAAACACACAAGCTTAAAAACATGAGCACACACATAAATACATAACATACATACACAAGATAGGGGTGGGGAAGAAGCAACTGAAAGAAGAAAGAGTTTATAATGGTTTTTAGTGTTCCATCTACCATGGTGGGGAAACATTGCAGCAATTGTTTCTACAACGGTAAGAGTAGGAGGTTGCTGGTTACTCTGTTTTTCAGCCAGGAAGCACAGAGAGATGCTACTTAGTGTTCAGCTTACCTTCTCCTTTTGATTCAGTCTGTAACTCCACCCCACAGATTGGACTGCCCACATTCAGAGTGATCTTCTCTCATTAGCTAGCTTTTCTGTAAGCAGTCTCATAGTAACAACAAAAGGTGTGTTTCCATAGTGTTGCCAAATCCAGTCACATTGATACTGGAGATTACACACCATACTGAGCAAATAATGTCCATCAGCAACTCTGTTTGATAATGCTCCAAGAAGCTATAGGTTAAGTTCTTGTTACTAACTTAAGACCCTTCTAACATTTTTTTACAAAAGTAATAACTTTCCCTCTTAAAAATAAAAGATTAAAAAAAAATTAAAAAAAAATAAAATAAATAAATAAATAAAAGATTATTAAGTCATAACTGTGATCTATTCTCCTAAAGTAAGACAGTAACTTCTGTACATCTTTCCCAGCAATAAACATCACATATTATAATGAGTAGAAAAATAATCCTTACAAATTCATATCTGAAGATTCTATCTAGAGCAACCATTGCTAAACCTTGATGTATTCATTCTTTCATCACTGTTATGGTTTGATTTCTATTCATCAATACAACACTGGATTTCTAACCCTTTAGTATTTGTACACATGATTTTATTTTTAAAAAATTGCAGAAATAACAAGAATCCCAATTTAATACAAGTAGATTCCTCACAAAAGGGGGAAATTGGACTAGAGGCACACTCGAAGGGAAAAATGACAGAAGGCTACAAGAAGAGAAAGGACTTCAAGGGTAACTGCATCTGTAAGACAATGGTTGCCATCCAACAACATCCAGAAGAAGAAAGAATCTCTACCAAAATGTTAATTTTTAGTCACAGAAACAGAAAAAAAATCAAAATTACTTTTTCTAAATCAAAGATAATCATTAAAAGCCAAAGTAATCTTGAACAAAAAGAGCAAAACTAGAAACCTCACAACACTTAACTTAAAACATAATATACCCCAACATTGGACAGAGCTCTGGGAGTTGGTGGAAGAGTTGAGGGAAGGATTGCAGGCTGCACTCCACCAGAAGATCAACAGAGTGAACTAACCTAGACCCTTGGAGGCTCCCAGAGACTAAACCACTAACCAAAGAGTGAGCACAAGCTGGACCTAGGCCCCACACACATACGCAGTAGAGGTGCAGTTTGGTCTTCATGAGTCCTGCAATAAGTGTAGCAGGGGCCTACCCTGACTCTGTTGCATCCCTGAGGACCTGTTCCACTCAGTGGACTGTCTTGTCTGACCTCAGTGGAAGAGGATGGGACTAGTACTGCTGGGACTTGAGGTGTCAGGATGGGTTGGTACCCAGGAGGGACCTTCCCCTTCTTATATGTGAAGGGGGGAGGAAGGAGGAATGGACATGTGAGAGGGGCCTGGTAGGAAGAGGGGGTGTGCTATGATTGGAATATAAAATTAATATATTAATGGAAAAAACATAATACAAAACTACTGTAGTCAAAACAACATGACACTAAAGGCAAACACATAATATCATGGAACAAAGTTGGAAGTCTAGAAATAAGGTTTATCCTGATGACAAGAGGATTGTGCCAAAAAAGCACACAATTGGGAAACAGTTTCTAGCAAATGGAATCAGACATACAAGAAAATAAAGTTAAAACTTTATCACACATTGGATGCAAAAAAATAAATTCAAAATGAATTAAATGTGTGCATATAAGAAGAGAAAGTATAAAATGGCTAGAAGAAAATCTACGTAGCATTTATCTAAGCAAGAACTCTTTAGATATAGGAAGTTTAAGTCACTCAAGTAAAACTCAGAAAATGGAATTATATTGAACTAAAAAGCTTATGCATAGCAAAAGAATCAATCAGTAGAGCAATGAGATAAGCCACTAAGTGTAGAAAATGTCATCAATCTATGTATTTGATAAGGGACAAATATTCAAGATGCATAAAGAATTTATCTCAATTACAATGAAATAAATACCCCAGTTACAAAATAGAATACCTGGATAGGCATTTCAGAAAAAAAGAATAAAAATGTTTATCAGATTTATGAAAAGAAGTTTAACATCACTTAGCAACTGACAAGTGAAAATTAAACCACCATACTATGGTATCACCTCACTCCTGTGAGAAAAGCTATTATTCAAAAAAAATAAACAATCTATGCTGGCATGAGAGGAAAAGGAACCCTGATGGTAAGAATGTAAATGAGGGAAGCTATTATGGAAAACAGAATATTCTCAAGAAATACAAAAGTATAATGACTATATGACCTCAAAATCCCGCCAGCCATTTTCCAAAGAAAATCAAATAAGTACATCTCAGAGGTACCTGCAGTTACAAGGTCCATTCTAGGATAATCACAATATCAAAATAACACAATCAACCTAGACAACAAGAGAAAACAGTCACAAACACAGAAGAATATCTTTCTGCCCTAAAAGACAAAGACCACCCTCTTTAGCATGGTGGTGAGTCCCCCTTCCTGTTGTGTGGAAGACCTAGGTTCCATTGTTCCATGAGGACGCAAGCTATCCTTTCTCAGGTTGGAAATATGTACCTGAAAATAAAAGGGCTTGTTTCTCTTGCAGAGGACCCAAGTTCAGTGCTTGGCATCCATGCTGAAAAGCACCCAACTGCCTGTAACTCCCCATCTATGGCACTCAGTGTTCTCTTCTGGATTTTGTGAGTACTTGCACTCATATGTACACATGTATAAAAAAAACATACACACAATTTAAAAATAAAAGCAAATATTTACAAAGGAGAGATAAATTTTAATTTTTAATATTATGAATAAATCTGGATGACATGATGATGAGTGAAGTAAGCCAGGCATGTAAATGCATGGGGAATGGTCTTGGATGTACACAAAATCTTTAAAAGTTTAACTGATTGTACCCAAGCATATCGTGGTTATAGCCAGGGGCTGGGCAGAGGAGTTGGGGACAATGTTTAAAGGGCACAAAATTTCAAAAATAAGTGCAAAAATCTTTTGTACCACATTAAAAGTATAATCAACAGCAATCCTTGTATCTTGGAATAACTCACAAAAATTATGCATGAGGTAATTTATATACTAAGCCTATTTATCCATTTCAAAACACCCAGTTGTACCATGTAAATATATACAGTTGGGGGGCAGGGTTCTCTCTATAGCCCTTGCTGTCTTACAACTTGTTCTGTAGAGAAGGCTAGACTCGAACTGAAAGATTTACCTGTCTCTGCCTCTCAAGTACTGGGATTAAAGGACGGTGCCATTATGCCTGGCTAATATATACAATTCTTATTTGTCAGTTAAATATAATCTTTTTTTAAAAGGCAAAAGGAAAAAGCCCCTAGAAAGATCATGACTTGACAGAAACTCTAATTTTGAAGTTCTGGCTCCTGAAATTTTGCTACAAATTTCTATTATTTTCAACCATCCATTGTGGGGTACTTTTCCATGGCAACGTTGGTAAATTAATATAATCACCATTAATACCTCCACCATTAAGGCCCATAAAACACAGAGATTTTAAAAGATCCTGTGGAGAAAAGACAACCTGCAGAAAGGGGCTAAAGAATGGGGGTAAATGACCAAGAACCAGCTTTTAAAACTAAAAGCACATACCAAGTTGCCAGCACTAAGGGCTGGTTTGAATGAATCAAAGACACAGGATTTAACATAAGTACAAGAAACCTTTATATAGCAGGAAAATTATCTGACATCTGCACTGAAAAATAAATGCCAAAAGAAGTAGTTTTTTGCCAAGAAGGACTTCCATTAGAACTATTTTAAAAAGCTAGAAATGCTCCCACACTGCCACCAGCCTGTCCTGTGCTTTTGCTCCTCTGCTGCCCTATCTTTCACTGATTGCAAAGGATGAAGAAATTGCCACACTCATCTTTGACAATGGCTCTGGCATGTGCAAAGCTGGCTTTCTTGTCAGTGCCACCCCCCAGGGCTGTGTTTCCTTCCATCATCAAGAACCCCTGATACCAGAGCATTATGGTAGACATAAGCTAGAAAGACTCCTACATAGGTGACAAAGCCCAGAGCAAGAGAGATATCCTTGAGCCTGAAGTATCCTAACAAGTATGGCATTGTCACCAACTGGGATAACATGGAGAAGATCTGGTTCCATACCTTCTACAACAAACTGTATGTGGCCCCTGAGAAGCACCTGGTACTTCTCATCAATTTTCCCCCTGAACTCCAAATCTAACAGAAGATGATGCACATAATATTTGTAACCTTCAATACCCTAGCCATATGTGTGGCCATTCAGGTGATACTGTCCTTGTATGCATCTGGGCACACCACCGGCATTGTCATGGACTCTGGTGATGGGGTCACACAGTGCCCATCTACAAGGGCTAAACCCTTCCCCATGCCCTCTTGCATGTGGACCTGGCTGGCCAGGACCTAACCGACTACCTTATGAAGATCCTGATGACAGCTGATAGGGCTACAGCTTTACCACCACAACTGAGCAGGAAATTGTGTGACATTAAAGAGAAGTCGTGCTATGTTGCCCTAGATTTTGAGCAAGAAATGTCTATTGAGGCATTCCTTCTCCTTGGAGAAGAGCTAGGAGCTACCTGATGGGCAGGTGATCACCATGGGCAATGAGTGCTTCTGGTTTCCAGAGGTTCTCTCACAGCCTTCCTTCTGGACACAGAGTCCTATGACATCCATGAGATCTACCTTCAACTCCATCATGAAGTATGATATGTACATCTGCAAGGACCTGTATGCCAATACAGTGCTGTCTGGTGGTACCACTGCGTATCCAGGCATTGATGAGAGGATGCAGGAGAACACAGCCCAAGCATGTAGCACCATGAAGATTAAGATCACTGTTCCCCATGGATTGGTGGCTCCATCCTGGACCTGCTGTCCACCTTCCAGCAGGTGTGGATCAGCAAACAGGAGTATGATGAATTGGGCCCCCTTCACTGCCCACTGCAAATGTTTCTGGATGGATTGAGCAGGTGCCAGGCATCTGCTGCATGAGCTGATTCTGCAGCAACAATTAGTCCTGGCATATGCACCCACTCCTGCGCATCCCAAGAAAACACTGTTGAAACATGAAGGCTCTCAGGGCCAGAGAGGAAAACACAGAGGCCTGCTCTCAGTGCCACACAGAACAACCATCTCCTAGCCAAAATGCTTGATGTCAGAAGTGATTCGGATTTTTAAAATTTGTATATATATGATGAGATGTCCTGGGTATGGGATCCAAGTCTACACACAACATTAACTTATGCCTCATGTATACTTTACACATAAAGTTAGTTTTGCAAATGTTTTCAGTGCACCTGCATTTTGATTGTGGCCTGTCTTTGGAGGCAAGTTATAGAATGCTCCATCTAAGGCAGTGTGGCCACGCTCAGGGAAGTTTTGAATTTGGGAAAATTCCCAGAGTTCAGTATATTCTGATTAGTGGTGAGCAATCTGATTCAAATGTCCCAAAGAAGAAAGGACATCCTGTGTTCCACAAGTGCTGAGCAAACGCCTCATTCATGTGACCCACTTTCTCTGCCATCATCATGCAGAATTTTGCCAACTACTAAGGAGTTTGTCAGCCATAAGCAAAGAGCATGTGCCCATGCTCTGTAGTCTATTCCTGGATTTCCTAACACACTGGGACATCCCTCCTCTTGCACTTAATAAAACTTGGTCAGCACACATGAGTCTATAAGAAGTAGATCCCAGAATAGGATCTGAGACTATCAGTAAAAGGTAAACTGGCTTTGAGGTTTACTTGGGTTAGAGATCATAGACATATCTGGATGAGTTGGATAAATTCAAGAATCAGATTAATAACTCAGGGGAAATCATTTTAATCTAAATTAGACAAGATACAAAAGTGTGTCAAAAATAAGTTAACAAATCTTTTATTTTTTTAGGATACTGAAATATATGAAGGAATCTCTGCTCTTCACAGAATCAGGTGCAGATGGAAATCAGCCCCCACTAGGGGATGGCAACACAGAAGTAGAACCAGCTCTACTCAGACCTCAGAGGCTTCTGCTTGAACTACATCTGGAAGAATGATAGGTGTTCCAGGTGGGTGGGCTACTGAGGTAGGGAGGGAATGGAGCTATGGCCTTGGGAGTTAATGCTGAACACAGAAAAGCCATGGCCTGGGGTGAAGGAGAGAATGGATAATTACAACACAAAGCAACCTCTAGTTGTACATCTGAATATCTCATGCTTAAGCCATGACAGGGAACAGAATTCTGATTTGGCCATGACACCATTTTGTACAAGACTAAAGAATTCCTACTCTGCCCTTTTGATCATCTTACATGAGTGATGTGATCAAACATATATTTTGGAGGGATCAGTGGAAAACAACATAATAGGTTCAATATAACAAGAATGAAAGTGGGTTGACTGGTTAGAAGTAGTAAACAATTTTTAGCCCAGAATTGTTCCTGTCTAAAGGAAATACAGGGGGAAAAAATGGAGCAGACACAAAAGAAAAGGCCATCCAGAGATGACCACCTTGGGAATCCATCTCATCTGCAGACACCAAACCCAGACACTATGGCTGATGCCAAGAAGTGCCCTAGACAGAAGCCTAGCTAGTATGACTGTCCTTTGAGAGGCTCTGCCAGCATCTGACTAAGACAGATGCAGATACTCACAGCCTACCATCAGTCTGAGTCCTGAAACCCCAATAGAATAGTTAGGGGAAGGAATGAAGGAAATGAAGGAGATTGTAATCCCATAAGAAGAACAATATCAAATAAGTGGACCCCACCAGAGAGCTCTCAAGGACTAAACCACCAACCAAAGAGTACATGAATGGTTCATAGCTCCAGCTACATATATAGCAGAGGACTGCCTTATCTGGCCATCAATGGGAGGAGAGGCCCTTGTTCCTTGGAGGCTTGTTGCCCCAGCATAGGGTTTGCTAGAGGGGTGAGGCAGGAGTGGGTAAGGTGGGTGCAGAAGCACACCACTCTTAGAGGCAAAGGCCGGGGGTGGGATGGGAGTTTGCTGAGGGGAGACCAGGAAGGGGGACAAAAATTGAAATGTAAATGAATAAAATAACCAATTAATTTTTAAAAAGTAGTAGCAAACAAGAAACAGATTGGAAATCAGACAATATTTACAAACTTCAACTATATATACCTGATAATTGTTTGGACCAATGAGCAATGAAAAGACAGTTCTTAAGATGACTCCCAAATTTCTGGCTTTCATATACTGAGAGAATACTGATGTACTTGACAGTGGACACATGGAGTTGGTAACATCCGAACCTTTATGTGATCACTCTAAGTAGACACTATAGAGCTTAGGCTCCAGTGGATAACAATAAGAACCCTTTTGGATCCTCAGTTCTCCTCTCGGGAAGCTTCCTTGCCCAGCTTGTGCAATCTATCAACAACTCTTTGCGTTTCAATTATAAATTCACCATTGGGGATGAGGACAGTGACATTCAGAGAGTTTGTGACTTGCTTGGGTCACACTCCTAAGAGCATCTTTCAGAGCCCACTCTCCTCATCTCTATTATATCTACTCTCACATTATTTCCCCAAGGATTGTAATTTATGACTAAGCTGAACTTGTAATGAGCAGCTAGTATTAGGATTCAATTGTGGTCGTAGCAGGAGTTCTCTGTCTTGCTCTATCTCTCTGCTAACCCTCTGATTATCCTACCCCACCCTTTTTGTATATTTTATTATTTGATGCCTATTTCTTGTTCCCAATAACATTTTTAAAAAAAAGTCTATAATATCCACTAGCAAAACTTTGTTAGGTGCTAAAGCACTGGCCCATGTCACCCATCAAAGCACAAATACTTTGACAGAGGCCTCAGTGCCTCCTTGGAGTGCTCTTTACTTGAGTGTGCCTAAATGTTGTCAAGAAATCTTGCTCACAGTCAGGTGCTTGAGTCCCAGCTTACAGATTCTAACTGCATAAGGCCACAGGTGAAACCCAGGAAGCTGCTTGCTTTAAAAGGCATCAGATATGCTTCACTGAGAAAAAAAAAATTTAAAGGAATGCTTCTGTGAAGCACATGTCAAATACCATGGCAGGACAATGGGTGATACTTCTGGATATAGGCATAATTTTAGAACACAGCAGGCTACAAGGGCAGATAGTAATCATGGTTAACATCATTATCACATTTGACCCAAACTAGGGTCACACTCTTAGAGGGCCACAAACCTCAGAGCCTCATAGTTGGATAATAGTATTTGCATTTTGCACTTCAGGAGAGGAAACTCAAATACAACAACTCAGACATTCAACCCAGGCCATGAATTTTCTGATGTTCTCCTATTTCTCTTCAGGCACACTAAACCAAGGTGTCAAGTGGGTAATTTGCTTGAGAGGTTAGTGCATTTTTTGGTTAATAGTAGGTATGAGAGTGATTCAAGGTGTGGGTGAGCCTTTGACAGAAGGATATGTGCACATTAATTCAGAGCCCCAAATGAATGCCTTAAATCCCATGGGTTATTCTAATGGTATTTACTGTAAAACACTACTGACTGCATTGTGATACTTTCTGATATCACCCAGCTGCAAGGAGGGAGTTATTAGCCTGGGAATTTACCTCAGCTGCCCTGAAGAGTTTGTGCATTCCAGGCTGGAACAGGAACCAGGCTTGCATCCTGGGACAAGATTGTAAACGGAAAGCTTGATGGCAGAAATAAGTTGTCGTGCACTGATGCATGACAACTCTGCCATAGAGAATTAAGGATGTTTAGTAACATATTGTGGTGTTTTAAAACCAGCACATGCAGAGCAAAATCAAACCATAATAATGTTAAAACAAAAGCCAGTACGTTAAAGTCTAATCATGTCCTTCTCCTTTATGTGTTAAAATTGGAAGCTGTGAGTGATGCCTTTAATTATGGTCCTGATGTTTTAGTTGCTGAACAGTTTATTTAAAGTGACAGAATCATTTTCTTTGTACATAATTACTCCTGCTGAATTTGTTATATAAACAAGTGGGAGACTAATAAATCAGAGACAGAAATAAAATTGATAGCTCTCACCAGATAATAATCTTAATGTATTTATGACAGATTGCTGATTCATATGTAATTTAGTCTTAGAGTTAGCTAATTAGAGAGAAAATCATTACAAGCTTACTTCTTAAGCATGATAGTACCCTAAAGAACCCACAGTGTTGAGGACAAAATGGCTCATGATAAAATGGAGGCAAGACACTAAAAATCAATATGAATATGATTTTTTTCTATACTCTTTAAATCTGTATGTGTGAATTCTCCATATTGACAACAATGGAAAGATGATAAAAGAAAATTCACTTCTTGATAATTAAGGCAAAAAAATTAGGAGTTAGTCCACAAAATTAGACCACAGTGCAAGTAGTGATACACCTATCGAATGACACACCGAAACAGATGAGAGTAGATTCGCACTCAACATGAGAGGCTTGGTGTCTCATGATCCTGAAGGTCACTGCCACTTAGAGTCCTGTGACCCCAGATTCAGATCATAACAAAATCCACCTCTACTTTCCTTTATCTTTACAAAGCACAATTTTACCTGGCTTTAAAGTGTGCTAGAGAGACTGAAGGAAAGGCCATCCAGAGACCGTTCCATGGGATTCATCCCATATACAGTTACCAAACCTAAGATACTATCGTGGATGCCAAGGAGTGCATGCTGAAAGCAGCCTGATATGGCTGTCTCCTGAGAGGCCTTGCCAGAGCCTTACAAATACAGAGGTGGATATTAGAATTGGACTGAGCGTGGTGTCCTCAACAGAGGAGTTAGAGAAGGGACTAAAGGAGTTGAAGGGGTTTGCAACCCCATAGGAAAAAAACAATATCAACCAACCAGATCCCCCAGAACTCCCAGGGACTAAGCCATCAACTAAGCCATCAATACATGGCTCCAGCTGCATATGTAGCAGAGGATGGCCTTGTCATGCCTCAATGGGAGGAGAGGTCCTTGGTCCTATGATGGCTCAATAGATGCCCCAGTGTAGGAAAATCAAGGGTGGGGAGGTGGAAGTGGGTGGGTGGTGGAGGAATACCCTCATTGAAGCAGGGGAGGGAGGGAAACCAGGAAAGGGAATAAAATTTGAAATGTAAATAAAGAAAATATCCAATAAAAAAAAACAAGTGAAAAATATGTGTGACAAGAACTTCAAGTCTCTGAAGAAAGAAATTGAAGAAGACTTCAGAAAATGAAAAGATCTCCCATATTCATGGATTGGTAATAGTAAGGTAGTAAAAATGGCCCCCCTACTGGAAGCAATCTACAGATTCAGCACAATCCCCATCATAATTCCAACATAATGCTTCACAGACATGGAAAGAGCAATTCTCAACTTCATTTGGAAAAACAAAACATCCAGGATATCCAAAACAATTCTCAACAAGAGAAGATCTTCTGTGGGAATCACCATCAATGACCTCAAGCACTACTACAGAGCAACAGTGATAAAAAGTACAGAGACAAATGGGTAGATGAATAGAATAGAATTGAAGACCAACAAATAAACCTACGCACCTATGGACACTTTATTTTTGACAAAGAAGCCAAAAACATACAGTGGAAAAAAGAATGCATCTTCAATAAATGGTGCTGGTCTAACCGGAAGTCCACATGTAGAAGAGTGCAAACTGGTCCATATTTATCACACTACACAATTTTCCAGTCCAAGTGGACCAAGGACCTCTACATAAAACCAGATACACTGAATCTAATAAAAAAAAATGATGTGTATGGAATTTATAACGTTGGTGCTAAGATGTTAGGATGGTCTGGATTGAGCTGATGGCAAAGGATATTAGGCAAATATGATATGTCACAAGATACCAAGTTTTCTAAAAACATAAGAATTAAACTTAGTAATGTATCCCAGTAAAGTTAATCCCAGTACTTCAGAGTGGTAGCAGAAGGGTCACAAATTAGAGTCTAGCTTGTGCTTCATGGGAACTTCAAGACTTTAAGAGTGAACTGAAAAATGAATGTAGTAAAATCCTATATTAAAATTCCAAAGGAGATGTACCTTGGCAGTTAAGCACTTGCAACACATAGCAGATCCTGGATTTAAGTGCCAGTGCTGAGGAATCTGGGTGCCAGCGCCTTGAATCCAGTGTTCAGATAAGGAAAGCTACAACTTTTTTCCAATACTATATGGCTCAAAACTAATGTGTTATTATAGTAATGGGTAAGGAACTGGAAGAGAACTGTGGTGCTTTGAATAGGAATGCCCCACCACCACCACCATAGACTCGTGTGTTTGAATGCTTGGTCCATAGGGAATGGCACTATAAGGAGGTGTGGCCTTGTTGGAGTAGGTGTCTTCTTGTTGGAGGACGTGTGTCACTGTTGGGCTGGCTTTGAGGTCTCCTATGCTCAAGCTATGCCCAGTGTGACGCACAGTCTCCTTCTGTGCATCAAGATATAGAATTCTCAGCTTCATGCTCCAGTGCCACGTCAGCCAGTATGCTGCCATGCTTCTTGCCATGATGATGATGGACTAAACCTCCAAAACTGTAAGCCAGCTCCAATTAAATGCTGTCTTTTCTAAGCATTGCCTTGGTCATGATATCTCTTCACAGCAACAAAGACAAGAACTATAAAATGAGGCATAAAAATGATCAAAACACTGGCTTCCTACTAGATGCTTTTTAAACCTATAATATTTTTCTCATAAAAACTAATAATTCATATAATATAGGAAATCCAATCTATAATCTTACTCAATAAGCACATAAACACAGTGAGTAGAAGGTGAAATGCTTAAATCTATTATTCTTACCTAATCACAGCTCCTGTATGCTGAAAAATAAAAACGTCACTTATGGATGAAAACAGCTGTATTAAGGTAATGGGTACATCAGTAATACTTATTTTACACAAATTGTTCCTTGTACATGAATCACAAAAGGCAACCTATGTTTATGATGCAAATTCAAAGTCAGTACCAGCTTGATTACTACATGTTCAATGACTTTGGTATGTGGTGTCCTGGTCAGTAGGGTCTTATCTTCATTTTCTAGATACTGCCTAGCTCTCATAGCACCAAAAACTTCTATTTGGGCTATTGGGAGAGAAAACTACCCAACAATCTTCCCCAGGTGTGAATCCTGTGAGCTGCAATAATAACTGACCCACCAAAATATACCCACTGGTGCAATAATGGCAAAAAGGTTATGGAAAGAACCAATTTCTGATTGTACTTAAAGCCTATGCTGCAAAATGGAATTCATATGCAGTACTGTTAACTGGGCCAAAACCTTGTGACAGGCTAGGTCATAGGCCATAGGAGAGCACCTAACACTATTTACTCTGCTAATGAAACATGGAATGAAATTCCCCCCTACGTTCTTGTCTTCATGCCTGTCTATTTGTGCACCTTTCAACCCTGAGAAGAGAATTTTCTTTTTTCAGTAGATGAAAATTAATATGGAGACCCACCACTGTGCCAAGACTAGGAGACTTGGTACTGTTTAGCTCTAAATGGGAAATCTACCTCACTCTCTCCCCAACAAGGCTCTGCAATCATCACTGGAGACGGGGGAGGGGGTGCAGAAAGATTGTTAGAGATGAACGTGATGGACATCTGCAGTGAAACATCATTGCTTGGATATGACATAAGTCACAGGGGCTTTAAGTGTAGACAGAGACCTGCAGGACATCAAGCCAGCTAAAATCCCAGCAAGGGTGGAAGGAGGACTCATGAAATCTCATCCCTAGAAGCTACTGGCAAGAGATTGCTGCTGGAAGGGTAGTCAGTTTTCTTCAGGGAAATGACCTTGTAAGCTGCCCATGCTTCAGTGGATGGCCATATGCCCATGAACATACAGACTCCTCTAGGTAGATTTGGTGGGTTTTTAAAAAGCAGAAGAAGTCGGGAAGGAAAAGTGTCAGGGGATAGGGGAGGAGTTGACTGAGATGGAAGGAAAGGAGAGAGAATGGGGGAGTGGATTTCACAAAGACACACTATATGCCACAGAAGTTCTCCACTTAAAAACTGCAAAATCGCTGGGCGATGGTGGTGCACACCTTTAATCCCAGCACTTGGGAGGCAGAGGCAGGTGGATTTCTGAGTTCGAGACCAGCCTGGTCTACAGAGTTCCAGGACAGCCAGGGCTATACAGAGAAACCCTGTCTCGAATAAAAAAAAAAAAAGTGGTAATTTTGTTTTTATCCCCATAATGAGATGTAGTAAGCTACACTTTCCTCATTTCTTTCACTGTTAAATCAGTATGATTTTACATACTGGTTCTGGTAAAAATTTAGAATGTTAAAAACTCAGATATTTACTGAAAACCATCCAATAGGTTCCTAGCACCTTTCAGTGGAACTCAGTATATTAGAACTATGCAGGGGAGAGTCATTAACCTGAACTGACAAAAGAACAAAGTTATAATAAAACATGAACAATTATAATAGGAACAATACACCTTTATGTCAGAAGGCACCTAAGTAAATCTTTGTTCACTCTAAGCCTTGCACTGCATGGAAACATTAGTTTTTCTTGTTCAGACATTTAAATTCTTGTTCAAATATTTGATTCTTTTTCAGAAGGCTGTGGAATTCCTAAGGCCAGATATTATGTATTGTTTACTGGGATATAATTTTAAGAGCCTGGCATATTACAGATGCTCACTATATACTTAATGAACCAATTAGTAGAATTACTGAGTTAAAATTGAGGGCCACACAATTTGTTAAGGAGTTCCTCTTAAATAAAAATCCAAGTTGCATCTAATTCACCAGCTTAAAAAATCTTGAATCTATACACATCAACAACTTAGAGAATAATATACATGATGTTTGAGTGTGTGTCAATGACAATTAAAATATCTTCTAATTTTTAACTTAGTTTTCCCTGATAGTTTACATTAAAATTCCTTTGACTCTCAATATATATATAATACAGTATATTTAAAATATAATAAATTATATTCCATAATGTATATTATATATTCTATGTAATATAGTACATATTATTATAAAAATAAGATATATAATTTTAAGAATATCAGAGATGAACCCTGCCTGCCCCCACACGGCGTGGATGGGGCAGAAGACACCCAGATGGCCAGGGTGCCACTAAAATGAGCAAATAAGTGGTAGAGAGATGGAAGAAAGACGAAAGCAGAGCAGTGTATGCACAATGAAGAGAGACAGAACTGGAGACTTGAGGGTGGTGAGAAATAGCTGATGTGAGTAGCCTCTGCTGATACCTGAGGCCATGGTGAGGTCCTGGCCAATGCAGCTACCAAGGAGCATGTCCGAGTCCATGGCCCTGTGGCAGCAAGGGAGGGGGTTGTCTGTGTTCATGCCTGTGGCCCATGCTATCATCAAAGCCCATGCAAAACCCTGGTCTGGGCTGCTACCTAAGGCCATGTTATTATCCATGGGCCGTGCTCCACCCCTCACCAGCTTTGGCACTTAGAAGAGCTAAAGATGAACTCACTCCTTACCTGGGAAAGTTGGGAGAGCTGACCCCAGTATTTGTAGGCTGTGGCACTCAGGAGAGGACCTCCTCCCCAGAACCTCATCTGGGCAGCATAGTAGAGCTGGCTTGTGGGCACAGGAGAGCTGGCAGGCTAAGCTACTCAGCTACCACCCAGGCTCAAACCCAGGGCTTTGAGTTGATCTGCCCCAACATCTACCCCATCTGTGAATTGCCAGGGCCAGTTCTGCAGAACCAAAGCGGCAGGAACTCCACAACACAGGGTAACAGCAGAATATCCAATAGGAGCTCCAGTGAGGATACAGGACTGATAGCAGACGTCAAAGGCCTTGAACCAGGCCAACAGCTCACTTAGTGAGCATTTACAAGTAAAGCTCTGTGGGCAAAAGGGTATATATACTATATGACACGCCTTAGCTTCCATAGCAGGATGTTTAACGTTTGATTTTAATTTTTTTTCACTTTTTAATTTTTTTGTTTTCTTTTGGAAGGGAGGATACAAGGGCAGAGGGCAGATACGCAGGGATAGGAGATGACTGGGATTGGGGTGCATGACGTAAGCTTCACAAAGAACCAATAAAAAGCTTTTTAAAAGGAATATTTTTGGTCATGTATTCTTTAATTTTTTTAGAATTTCTTATGTGATACAATATTTACATAATTTCCACCTATCCCTATGCCCCCTCTGATTTCTTCTATGCCCACCAACTCCCTCTCAAATCTATAACCTATTCTTTAATTATCTGTTATATTACATACACACATACACACACACACACACACACACACACACACAAACACATAGTGGGTTCCCAAGGCAGATAAGGCACTGGCCACACCCCAAATATCCCTCAGAAAGCGCCACAGCAAGAGTGGTACTGCTTCCTGCCTAAATCAGGCTTGAGCTACTCAACTCCATAGAGACAAAGGCCGCATGCCTTGATAAACCCAGTTAGGTTTCGGTTTCCCCTGCCAGAAAACTGGCTTCTCAGAAACCATGTAACCAATGGTCTGCTCATCTAGCTGACATGCTTGGAAGGACTCTGCTCCCACTGCAGCATATTCTCCCTTGGTTTGTTTTCTCCCCTCCACCACAACTCAAGCTATATAAACTAGCCCTGCCATATCAATAAACAAGCTAAAAAATGAGCCACCTCTACGTAAACACATGGGGCCATACATACGGCCACAAAAGCATCTCCAGCAGGAGGACCTAACTGAGGACTGCCTGAGAGACCAAGGATTGCTGGTGCAGGTTGTTTAGAAGAGATCCTTTCTTGGGACCAATGGGGCACAGGTGGAGGGTATTAAAGGAGCTTGGAGCAACATTCAGACAAGCTTGCTGTAGTGTTCCTCACCTGCTCCTGGAGTCTGTGTCGTTGACTCTGCACCAACTCACCACCAACTTCCAAGGGCAGGTGGAGTCCATGGGCAAATAGTCCAGGGCACAGGCAGCAAAGCTGTCCTCTGAAACAGTCTCCCAGGAGATTGTCCTTACCTGCCGTACTCACCACTGCCACCTGAGAGCCTGCTCCCCAGCTCCTCCGCACCCTGAGATCACCTGTACCTGCAGGGGTTGGGGGGGGGGAATCACATGTATATATATATATATAAAACCTGCGGAGTCCACTAATGTTGCTCATATGTATATGTGTTTGGATCTGACCACTTGGGATAAACTTTTGGGATCAGGACACCTGCTATCAGATAGTGTCTTCTAAATACGTCAGGGAAAAATCTGAATGCAGGAAACCTCAACAATATAGTCACCTAGCAAGACCTGCCTGTACAACAGCCACACCAGTTGACACACCAGTGTGGATAGGGGAACTTTCACAAGGCCCCACTCCTAGATGAAAGGCTACAAGCAATCAATAGCTTTTAAAGGCCATTTTCAAAGAAGTTTTAGGGTCATAGAAAAATTGAGAGAAAGAGATAAAGATTTCCCAAAGAATGCCTCCCTCTATCCATGGATACTTACCTACTTTCCTGTTTGCAATATCCCTAGCATAATGCAAAAGCTGATGCTCAAACTTTGATATATCACAAGGTAATTGTTCATATTATCTTTATTCATAGATGTAGGAAAACAGAGTTCCTGGAAGTTCAGCAAATTACCAATGATGAAATAACACAAAGAAGTGAGTCAGTGTGTGGCCATGAGCAGTGTGTGTTCCAACACTGGGCTATGCTGTATCACATCACTGTAGACCAGGTATCTCTAAATAGGAATGTTTTTTTGCTTTTGTTTTTGAAAGCCTATTGCTCAGAATTCTGTCCTAGAAGTTTTCTGGAAAGATAAAAGCACACAAATATGGAAGTTTTCTCATGGACTGGGTAGACTGCACTGGTAATGCTGAACTGCAGAGGTAATGTTAGGGTAGCAGAAATACTTTAAATGATGCTATGATAAAGCCCACGGGTAGTGTACACTTGACTTGAGGGCAATTCTAATATTCCCAGAGAATTACTGATAAATATGCAAATGTATCTGAGTAAAACCCTGCTGTATGTATTTTTATGCTATTAAATGGAGTCTCAACTAAGAGACGGCTGATAGGGTCAGAGGTGGCATAAAATATGTAATAAGGGAATTGATAAGAGAAATTAAAACACAAGTTAGAACAAGGTAACCAGTTCTGTATTAAAGAGTGAAAGAAGTGGGGGAGGGGACAAAAAAACAAATGTTCTAGTATCAACCATGCCAACCTCACTCCATTATACCTTATGTAAGCAATAGAACCCTCCACATACCCAGCCTTCCTAATAGGTGTTGACTTTTGGCTATTCTAAAACAACTCTTCCTTCCTGGCCCTAGATTATCTTAACCTAATATAAAGTGGCCACTTTCAACTGAGCATCTGTAAAATCAATTTGCTTCTCCCCTCACTTTGGATGTGATTTAACTGTGACTTCAAGTAGCTCTTGTGCTTAAGTTGTTAAGCAGTGGCTTGCACTTCAATATAATCCCCCCCAAAAAAATCATAATTGTAAACATTCTTAGTTCCATCTTCAAAAAAAAAAAATCTCTGTGCCAAATGACCATCTTTTTTATATACGTCTAGAAAATCTCTGAACTATGAAGGGTTCCTAAATGAAGCTAGAATTCTTACAGGGAATTTTTTAAATGAACTGAACACAAGCATTAACACAGGAACAGTTGGATGCTAATCACTTAGCTGGTGAAAACTATATTACACAGCTAATGGAAACACCAGGGGAGCACAGGGGAAATGAGAAGCCTGTGCTGGCAACAGCACAGCAATATGTCTATAGGCAGCTTCATGTCACCAAGCACATTTGTGTTACTATAAACTGCACAGAAGCACGCGTTATTGTCATAACAGCCTTAGCATCTCTTGAGAATATATCTTGATGTTATACAATCCAGTAAGGAGGAGCTTAAACATTGCTGAGGATGAGCTATTGAAAAACTCTGTTGACAGAATAAACAGAAAAGTGATCACTGATTTAAAAAAAAATTAAGTCTCTCAAAAGCATATTGTGTCCACTGACCTTAAGTAGGGGTTGCAAATGAGATCAAAAAATGTTAATGAATTTTCCCAAAGTCACATAAATATTTAATAATATATGTGCCAATTTCTACATGTTCCATATATTAAAAGGTCTACCGTGTGCCTGGTGTTTGGGTGTATGATAGAATAGCTTGTTCCTTTGATCACAAAGGGTTAACATTAGTGAGGCTGAACAGTAGGAAAATAAGCAAGACAATTTACTGGTTGTTGCTAACATAATAAAGCAAGGTGAGATTTAGGACCAAGGAAGGAACAGCAAAAGATAACACACATATATGTAATGAAATAATATTATAAGCCTAGCTTAAAAAACATTGAGTTTGGACATCCTGGCAGCAAACTTGGTGGAAGAAAAGGGGGTGAAACTTGCTTATAGGGTTACTCTTGCAGAGGAAGCTAATGAAGACTATGAAATGAGAGAATGGGGATCTAAAGCAAAACATTCTCCCCTCTAACCACACTTCCTCAGAAAGCCACACTTCAGCATGGTCTGGAGAAGGAAAGAGGCCCAGGACATTCAAGAAACAGAAGTCAAGATGCAAAGCCTTGTGAGCATGCGATCCTGCTATAAAATAAAGGTAGGACAAGCTGTGTACAGGTCTTTGTCGACCACATTTTTGGATCTTATCACACTGAGAGAGAAACAAACAGGATTTCAAGATGGGATATAACCTTATTTTAAAAAAAAAAAAACTTTTTGGAAAAAAATTCTAGCTACTAATTAAAAATGGGTTTAAAGAAGCAAGAGTTGGGGCACCAACTCTAGTTATGAAGGGAAAGATGAAAAGCCCAGGTTCTGTTTCAGCAGAAAAACCGAACAATCATTTTTGATAAGATCTTAGTTACTTTTTCTATTGCTGTGATAAGACACCATGACCAAGAAAACTTCTAGAAAGGAAGAGTTTATTGGGGTCTCACGGTTTCGGAGAATTAGAGTCTGTGACCATCATGACAGGGGCATGGCTGCTGGGACAGTAGCTTTGAGCTTTTTTCTTGAGACACAACAACAAGGCAGAGAGAGCTAACTAGGAATGTCAAATTGGGCCACACCTCCTAGTTCTTCCCAAACAGTTCCAACAACTGGGAACCAGGTAGTCAAATATATGAGCCCATGGGGGCCACTCTCAATCAAACCACAGGAGTAAGCAAGATGAAGATGAGAAAAACTATGGTAATTTCTATATTGTTACATGGAATATGTAGATCAAGGATGATGTTCCATAAGGACTGAGAGGACAGAGAATCACTGGTGTATTGGTATTAAGGGTGAATCTAGAGTTGTATTAAGGTCTGTAATGTCCCCTCAAAATATAGT
>NW_022196903.1:101188277-101188588 GCF_008632895.1 Mastomys coucha
ATCCCAATGCAGTGTGCCACCCACTGCTGAGGCAGAAGCAGAAAATAGATAAATGCTAAGGAAAGAAACATCTGTAAAAACAGAAAAGGTCACACATGACTTCCCAAAGAAGGTACTGTCTAACTTGTACATTTAGAAACGATTACAAGATGGGCATTTGAGACTCAGGGCACAGCAGATATGTACAGGCAGATTTGAAAACCAGTTCGTACTGAGCTTTGCACCACATCTGTCTCCTGAAAGCAGCACCTGGCCTTGAGGCTTGAGACAGGAAGAGAACGAAACAGTCGTCTTCTTTTTTTTTTTTTTTA
>NW_022196903.1:101196097-101206465 GCF_008632895.1 Mastomys coucha
CCTGTATTCTCCTGTATTTCTTTAAGGGGGTTATTCATGTCCTTCTTAAGTTCCTCTATCAGCATTGTTAGATATGATTTCAGATCCAATTCTTGCTTTTCCGGTGTTTTGGGATATCTAGGACTTGCTGCAGTGGGAGTACTAGGTTCTGATGAAGCCAAGTAGTCTTGGTTTTTGTTGGTAGGATTCTTGCGTTTGCCTTTCACCATCTCTTGCTTTTTGGTGTTAGATGTTCTTAGTGTCTCTGGCTAGATCTTGTCCTGTTCCTGCCGCCCTGCAAGTCCCCTGCAACTCGTGGGGCCTGTTCCTCCAAGCTGGCTGCTCCAGTCTCAGAAACTCACCAGAGAGAAAATGGCGGATCTCAACCGGGTCTCTGGCTTAAGATGCTCTCTGGAGGTAGGCCCTCCACTTGCAGGGAAGGGGCAGAGAAGGACGCTGATCCTCCTCTGTCACTAGGAAGCTGAGAGGATCCTGTCCCTGCTGCCCTGCGGCTCCTCTGGGAGTCGTGGGGCCTGTGCCTCCCAGCTGGCTGCTCCGGTCTCAGAAACTCACCAGAGAGAAAAAAATCAATATTTATATTTTCATTTATGTACATACCCATACAAAGATTCTCCTATCTCATATCAAAAAAAAAATTCAAGGCAAATAAGAGAGAGAAAAATTAAATAAAATAGTCTAGAATTAATTATAATACATAACTAAAAACAAAATTCTACCTTTTTATCAGACTGTGAGAATTAAGGAACATGTGTATAAGGAGCTGCCAAACTGTCTTGTATAGAAAGACTCCACAGATTTCAGCTCTGTCATACTTGTCAGAATTATTTTGTGATATAAAAATGCATCTATTATTAGTGATGCATTTGTGATATAAAATGCAATTATTACAACCTGAAAATGTGCACACATACATTAAAAAGTTCAATACACTGCCCACACAATACAGAATCTCAAGTAGTTATCTACCAACAAATCTTCCAAGACAAGCTTGTGGCAAAATATAACCTACAGAAAATATATGAGTGGGATGTTTCAACCTTAACCAATTAAACACCAGGGGATAATAATTACTCAAATGTATTAAAAGGAATAACTTGGCTCAGCAGTAAGGACACTCACTGCTCTTCCAGAAGACCTGGGTTTGATTCCCAGGACCCATTGATGCTGGGTTGCTTGTGCTGTGATAGCTGAAAAACATTAGTAACTCCAGTTACAGGGGATCAAATGCCCTCCTCTGACCTCTATGGGTACTGTACACATGTGGTACAGATGTACAGACATACATGCCGCCAAAACACTTATAAACACAAATATATAAGTAGTTTTAAAGAAGTAATGTACCTAAAGCTATTATATCATAGAACTGCTGTCTGTGGAAAATAGTCTAATGGTGGAAAACGTAGAACTATATCATCAGCGTCTGAGGGAGTGCATTTCTGTTCTCTATACCCGAAGAGCATCAATTTGGCTCAACCAAGTCATCTAGATACACAGTAGAAGTTGGGGGGAGGGGTGGATTGGTGGGTGTCCTGGTTAGGGTTTCTAATGCTGTGATGAAACACCATGACCAAAGCAAATTGAGGAGGGAAGTATTTGACTTACATTTCCACAGCGCTGTTCTTCATCAAAGGAAGTCGTGACAAGAACTCAAACTGGGCAGGAGCCTGGTGGCAGGAGTTGATGCAAAGGCCATGGAAGCGTGCCCCTTACTGGCTTGCTCCCCATGGCCTGCTCAAGACCACCAGCCTAAGGATGAAACCACCCACAGTGGTGTGGCCTCTCCCCTTTCAGTCACTAGTTAAAAAAATGCCTTACAAGGTTGCTTACAACCCAGTATTTTTTGTCATTGTTGTTGTTTTGCTTTTTAGAAACAGGGTTTCTCTGTGTAGCCCTGGCTGTCCTGGAACTCACTCTGTAGACCAGGCTGGCCTCGAACTCAGAAATCCACCTGCCTCTGCCTCCCAAGTGCTGGGATTAAAGGCATGTGCCACCACTGCCTGGCTACAGTCCAGTCTTATGGAGGTATTTTCTTAATTGAGGTCTCCTCCTCTCAGATGACTTTAGCTTATGTCAAGTTGACATAAAAGTAAATAGTACAGTGGATAAAATGCCTGCTGAACAAGCATAGAAATTTGAATTCTAACCTCTAGGATCCACATAAAGCCAGATACAGCAGTATGTATCTGTAATCTCAAGGCTCCCACAGTGAGCTGGGAAGTAGAGACAAGAGAATCCCCATAAGTTCACAGGCTGCTATCATGGCATACACAGTGGTGAACAACATATATACCCTGCCTCAGGCAAGACAAAAGATGAGGACCAGCATCCATGGTTGAACTCTGACTTCCCTATGCATTCCACTTCCCTATGCATTCCATGGCACACATTCTCCTGCACACACATCTAAGTACACCGTGTAAAGCAGTGCTGAATGTTGCAATAGCAAATTACTTCTGCCTGAGTTTTAGTTCATCAGAGACTAGCACTAGAACCTACATGGGCGTGGTTAATTTAAGGTTAAGTGATCATTGTTTTTAAAGAAAACAGCTTTGTTCCACATCACACTTATTGTACACTAAAAATTAAAGATCTTGTTATTACTATAGTTCCATCTTCTATATTATTCTTCTGTTATTTCTATAGTTCCAAATAAAACACCTGCTATCTTCAAAACATGTTTATCATCTACTACAAAGTGTGTGCTAATATTAGAGAGAGTGGTAGAGGAAGGTGGCTTACTTTGGTGTTTTGGGGCACAATTAAACATATATTTTTTAATTTTAGATTATTTTATGTGTATTATTGTTTTGCCTGCATGTATGTGTATATACTACATGAATATCTGGTGCCCTCGGATGTGAGAAGAGGATGTCAGATTCCCAGGAACTGTCATTACAATCAGTTGTGAGCCACTATATGGGCATCTAGAACTGGATCTGGATACTTTGCAAGAATATAGCAAGTGCCCTTAACTTCTGAAACATCTCTCCAGACCCAAGTACATATAATTTAGATCATACCAGCTGTATCATATGGGAAATCAGTACATGGAGAAATGTTGTATTTGGTAAGGGTTGCCTCAGGCTACAAGGAAAAACATTCATATAATAGCTGAAATATACTGAAAGCACAATTTCTTAAAATTAAACTTACTGGTCCCTGTGAGAAGAGGAAAGTACAAATATTCACAAAACACCCAAAATAAGTCATGAGAACTTCAGCCAACAATAAAACTGTGCAGCATTTATTTAAGAAAAAAAAAAACAGACACACAACAAAATTGGCCACAGCCTATTTGATTTGATTAGTTGATTCAAAATTAACTAGTTACTGTTAACTAGCTCCAAGGCCTTCTATAACCACCCATGGGTTTGTTCTTAGTATTCAAGTTGTATCATTGGTGTTCTGGGCTCTAGGTTGATGCTCAGTCAACACACACAGACACCCACAATGTTTCTGTGGTATTAGGAACTTCCTTCTTACCCAAGGGGAAATCCAGAGCCATGTCAATGATGGTATAGATAGAATTAGCTCGGAGCCACATAATGTCTGTGACATTCTGTCTTGGCCCAGATTGGATGCCAAAATTCTAACCACCAGGATGCATTCCAGCCTGACAGAAGATGACAAGTAGCACTTGCTACGCCTTCTACCTGTGAGCAGCCATCAGCAACTGCAAGGCTTTATGGGGGTAAGCTTTCCTCCCTGTCTCAGAACTGATACATATATAACGCATTCCAATTTGATGAGTGACTTGTAGTCAAGGACTGAGACACACCCTCCATTTCCACCCCAGCTAGTCAAGCCAGCCATACTCACATGTATCTCTGCATTTGTTACCCACACCCATGCCTGCAAGGGCCCCCCAAGTTAGGGACTTTGACTACAACATTTACAGGCACCTCTCCTTATCAAAGCCCTGGCTAAGGTATTTGTCTCTACATTGACCTAATCTTTTCTTCTCTTAGCCCTGACATTCTGCCTCTCCTCCATCCTCTGATGCCATTTAAAGCTTGGAGCCCTTTGCTAAGGACTCTTCATTAAAACAAACAAACTAATAAACAAACAAACCAAAAAGAAAAATAAAACCTGCCCTATATATGCTTTCATTGCTGATCTCTGCAATGCTTTTCCATGGAGGGAAATGTAACACAGAGCTAGCTGTATCTTTTGCCTCTTGAATGTTCTGACAGAGTAAATCAATAAAGGTTTGATTGTTCCTTTCAACTAGCTCTGTTGTCCTAATAGGACAATTCAACACCTGGCAGCTGGACACAACAACAAACCTTCTCAGAGACCCTGCAGAGGGGAATCTCTCCTCCAATATATACTAGCCTATGCTAAAATACACCTGATTGGTCTTATATGGCAAAGAGAAAAGGGTGATCAAAGAACGATCAATGTCTGTCACAGCTTGGAAATGTATTCTATGAGCGAATCACAAGCTTCAGGAGACAGCAGTCTGGGTTGAACTTCAAGGAGATGGTTTCATAGCCATTAAACTTTAAACTGCTCTAAAAAATAAATAAGGTTTTGAGAAGAGTGATGGAATAAATAGTCTAAGAAAGGGTGTTAGGAAAAAAATGAAAAGAGCCCTTCCTATCTCTGCAGAAAGGTTTTACTTCAGGAAGGAGCACATAGTTGCTCTCTAGGGGATCACAGAACATGCCATTCATGAAACAATCATTAGCAAGTTTAATACAGGAAATATGAGGTTAAGAAATGCCAAAGAAGATATTGTCTAAAACCCAGGAAAACATGCCAATGGAACGCAAGAAGAGAGTGCCATTCTGCTGCTGTGTCTGTCTAAGCCCCTACTGTGAACAATGGGGAACCAAAGCAGCATATGGCCCTGGGCATAGAAGGCTCTGATCATAGGACCAACACAGTAATCTTTAAATTAAAATATCAAATAAAAATATAGTCTTGAATAACAATGTGTTACATTGATTTTCTTTCTGTTTGAAAGTGGTTTTTCTCTTTGCCTGTGCAAGTATGGATACAGGCACTCTTTCCAATGAAAACTGTCTTTAATGCTGGCAAACAGATAAAGATCAAAGCAATGTTTTGAACCCCTAAGAGGCAGGTTGCTGTTGTTCTTTATTAATTGACATGAACTGTAGAAATAGAACCAGTGAGTGTGATTCCTCACTGTAGAATAACTCCTGTGGATTAACATGCAGCCAGAAATCCAAAAGCTCAAGGACCAGGATCATCCTCTGCCTTGTATAAGCAAGCTGCATCATAAAGAAATCTACAGACACTCCTCTGAAGGAAGTCGTCATCAACTTACAAAAGTCTGTTCTTCAAGGCAGTTCCCAATAGTCTCCTTTTCAAAGTAGATACTGTTCCTTCTCTGACCCCAGTTGGCAATTAGATATCTGTGCATCTTAATCTGCCCAAGTGGCTGTTCTGAAAATTAAAGTGTGGGATGTTCTCATTATGCAGCAATGCTGGGGATGGACGTAAACTCACAACTGTACCCTCAGAGAGATGAAGACACTGACAATGGCCCGCCAAAAAGCAGACATTTTAATTAATATGCTTCCCCATGGCTTTGCCTTTCTTCTTGTGTGCTCAGCTGGAGTAATTAGAGGAAAAACCTGAGGGGAGTCTACCCCAGAAGACTCACTCAACCTTCTCCAGCTGAGTCTCACTCATAACTGGCAACTGTCTCCACTGGGAAGAGCCTCAGCATGAGCTGTAATGTACATCTGCTCCAGGGAATAATCCCTCCCAACTACTGCGAGAAACAACCCTGTTCAAAAAGAAAGGAAAACATAACACTACTTAGTCTAAAACGAAGAAAATGAAAGATACCCTCTCCAGCTATTCTTACTCTGATACCACGTTCTCTTCTGAAATGGACCCTTACTGAAATCAATCCCATCAGGCATGATTTATCATACTCAAGAATTCACCAGTCTGAGATTTCTGGATCAAATGAGTTTTAATGGATTTAACAACTGTGCAATCATCGCTACAACCAAGTTTGAGAACAGTTCCCCTGTGTCCTTTTGCTGTCAGCCCCACTCCAGCGCAGGCAGCCAGTGATGTTTCTGTCTTTCCTAATGCTCTTCCCATCTCTATAATTTTGACTTATCATATTATGGAGTTCATACACATTACTATAAGCAAAAGTAGTTGCCTCCTCATTGTTAAATGGTAGTCTGTTGTATAAATGTACCACTTTTGGATCTATTTTCCAGGTAACAGACATTGGGATGGTTTCAAACTCGAAGGTATTATGAATAACACGAAATATTCAGATACAAGTCTTGGCATAAACCCATGATTTCATTTCTCTTGGGGAGAAATACAGAAAAAATAATAATATTGTATGATGTTTAGATTAACTAATCTTCTAGGAAATCAGTAGCTCATTTTTCAAAGTGACTGTATGTTTTCCATTCCATGAACAATAACTGATGCGGCTAGTTTCCTTATAATTGTAATAACATTGAGCATGCTGAGTGGATTTCTCTACTACAGACATTATAATCTTCTCTCTCTCTCTCTCTCTCTCTCTCTATATATATATATATATATATATATATATATATATATATATATATATATATATATCAATACTGGGATTGGACTGAGAGCCTTGTGAACACTAGGCAAGCACTCTACAACTGAGCCACATTTCCAGCCCTGGATTACATACATTAGATTTGTACTTGCATTTCCCTAATGCTAATGATGTTAAGAATTTTTAATTTGCGTCTCACTCACAGATCTTTCTTGGTGTAGAATCTACTTTAATGTTTTTTTATGATTATTTACTTGTATTGTGTGTCTTCTGATAATTTAACTATACAAGTGGTCTTTCATAGTCTCCATAGAAACCCTTTAGTAGGAAGATCAAAGTGTAGATGCTACAATCCTACTGAGAAGGGGGTACAAGCCCCTTATGGGAGGTAAAAGGAGAGAGGAACCTGAGTGGGAGAGAACAGGGAGGGAAAAGAAGGGGGGGTAGGATCAGGTATGAGAAGAAACAGGAGAGCAGTACAGAGTGTCAGGAAATTGAACAGAAATATGTAGCAGTCAGGGATGGGAAACTGGGGGTAGCCACTAGAAAGTTCTATATGCCATGGAAGCAAGAGGTTCCTAGAACCCAACTGGGATGACATTAGCTGAAACACCCAACAAAGTGCAGATAGAACCTCTACAGATAGATATCCAGTGGATAGGCATGAGCCCCAGTTGAAGGATGGGGCCACCCACCTATCTCAAACATTTTAACCTAGAATTATCCCTGTCTAAAGGAAACTGAGGGACAAAATTGGAGCAGAGACTAAAGGAAAGGCCATCCAGAGACCGCCCCACGTTGGAATCCATCCCATCTGCAGACACCAAACCCAGACACTATTGCTGATGTCAAGAAGCGCTTGCTGCCAGGAGCCTGATCTAGCTGACCTCTAAGAAGCTCTGCCAGCACTTGACCAATACAGATGCAGATGCTCACATCAAACCATCAAACTGAGCCCGGGGACCCCAGTAGAAGAGTTAGGGGAAGGACTGAAAGAGCTAAGGGGATTGCAACTCCATAGGAAGAACAACAATATCAACTAACTGGACCACCCAGAGCTCCCAGAAACTAAACCACCAACCAAAGAGTATACATGTGAGGACCCATGGCTCCAGCTACATATGTAGCAGAGGATGGCCTTATCTGGCATCAATGGGAGGAGAGTCCCTTGTTCCTGTGGAAGGGGACACAGTGAGGCAGGAATAGGTGGGGGTGAGGGAGCACCCTCACAGAGGCAAAGGGGAGGGGAAATGGTATGGAGGATTTGTGGAGAAGAAACTGGGAAGGGGACAATATTTGAAATGTAAATGCATAAAATAACCAATAACAAATAGTATGTCATGGAAAATATTTTCTCTCATGTTTGGCATTTCCTTAATATCATCAAAATGCATAATTATAGCATTTTGTTATATTTAAATGTTAAATTTCTCCTTTTTTTTGTTCATGCTTTTGTGTCACACATAAGAAATATTTGCCTAGAAGCATATAGGGTTAGCAGAAACTGCAGACCAAGGGAGCAAACTTGATCAGATCCAACACAGAGGTTGCTCACAGGCTTTGTCAAAGAAACTTCTTGTTGAAGTGAGCACCAGTTAGTGGAGAGATGCATAACTAATCAAAGCATTAAGAACAAGACACTGAATGCTCAGCCCTAAGAGAGATATCTTGATAGTGGGAATACCACCACCACCAAGGCTCAGGGAACAGTGTGCAAAGTGGGGGCGAGTCATAAAAGAATATAAGAGTCATGAAGGGAAGAACTGTAAACTGCGAATTTTCAGATTTGACAGGCTACCATACTCATGAACTCACACAGAGGCTATAGTTACTTGGTCAAGATCATTCCAGCTAGATGGAGAAGCAGCTTTCTGCTTGCAGGCTCTAACCCCAAGGTGTTCTCCGCAGTTGATAGATGCTGGATAGGGAGATAACCATTCCTTTGGGTTGATGATGATGATGGTGGTGGTGATGATGATGATGATGATGATGATGATTTAACAATCATTATTATTATTGAATATGTGACCACTGGAAGACCTCTCATGTTCCAGTGAATGGTGCCACACCAATACACACATAAACAGCACTAATTGGATTTGAGAGAGAGAGAGAGAGAGAGAGAGAGAGAGAGAGAGAGAGAGAAGGGAGCAGTTTTGAGAAAGACTTGGAGCGGAGAAGTAGAGGTTAGAAATGAACATGTTTCATTATAAAATTCTCAGGAATAAAGGAAATGTTAATATGAAAAGTTTTAATTAAAGAAATATTTGCCTAACCCAAAGTCACAAATCTTTTTTCTCCCTCTGTAATTTTAGAAGTAATATCCTGTTGACTCCTACCTATACATCTATTACCTGTGTGATTATAATTTTTCATATGATATATTATTTGAGTACATACAGGTATGGATATAGGCAATGAATTATGCTGTGTATTTATTCAAACTCAATTTTTATTACCACCTTCTAATTAAATATTAATTAACTAAGTCACAATTTCCTCACTGTAAAATGAAAAAATTGGTTTGAACACTAGCAATTTTTTTTTATTTTAGATATTTTCTTTATTTACATGCGCATTTCTCCTTTCCCAGTTTCCCCTCCAAAAAACAAAAAAACAAACAAAAACAAACCCCTGTTGCCTCCCCCCTCCCCATGCCTGCCACCCCGCCCTCTCCCATTTTCTGGCCCCGACATTCCCCTACACTGGGGCATAGAACCTTCACAGGGCCGAGGTCCTCTCCTCCCACTGATGATCGATTTTGCAATCCTCTACCATACACATGCTGCTTGAACAATCAGACCCCTCTATGTGCAGTCCTTGGTTGGTGGTTGAGACCCTGGGAGCTCCGAGGGTACTAGTTAGTTCATGTGAACACTAGCATTTTTATTATTTGGTCTAAGAACGTTTCAGAATGTATAGCAAAGAAAATTATCCCAAATTGTTGTGATAAAATACCTAGCAACTGTACCCTAAAAAAAGAAATGATATTGGCTCGTGGGTATATTCCTTTATTATTCAAAAGCATGAGACAGCTCATGACAGTGATGTGCTGGCATGCATTGGGCCTCGTTGAATCTTTGTGGGAGGGTGTCCTCCTGACCTAAGCAACTTGAATTAAGCTGTACACCATTAAAAAGATAATCCCAGCTGGGCTTGTTGGCTGTTTCCACTCCCTCATGGATGGCTTGGGAGTTCCATGAGACCCTCACTTGTTTATCTAGCTGCTCTCTACCACCTGTTAAATTCAACTCTGCCTTAGGGCCATAGGGAAGCCCTCATCCCTGCTCAGTAAATGATATCAAGGTACAGCCTTTGAAAGAAGGATCAAAAATGCGACTGTCTATTACAGAAGAATTATAATCCAGCAACATGGCTGCTCTGTCAAGAGATCACATCCAAAAATCTAGGTCTGTGTGATCCATCAAGAATGACATACTTTAATCCCTCTGGCTGGAATACAGACACACCCTTAGTACACACCTTTAATCCCAAACAATGAAGGTAAAGTTAGTTTGTAGAAGGAAACAGCCATGTCTGAAAGTGATGTCTAACAGAGTAACAAAGTAAAGAATCTGGGAAAGTCTTGACAGAATCAGTAAAGAATAGGATATGCCCAACTCTCACAAGAACAGCATAGGAAGGAGAGGCTACTTATGAGAAGAAGAGCACCAGAGAGAGATAAAGCAGTTTTAGCAGGACAATTTTTCAGAGACAGGTAAAGACAGAAGGAGCCAGAGAATGAGAAGGATCCAGAAGATTAGAACAGAGGCCAGGTAGAGCAATTCAGTCAGAAACCAAGAAATGAGAGAGAAAGAGAGAGAGAGAGAGAG
>NW_022196903.1:101206475-101276327 GCF_008632895.1 Mastomys coucha
AGAAAGAGAGAGAAAGAGAGAGAGAAAGAGAAATGTACATGTATACTAATGTGGAAAGGCAGGTATGGCACATGATGACATGCGGTTATAGAATGCTTACTGTAGGATTTGGTGTTTTGTGTTTTAGAAAAGCATGGAAATGAAAATATCCACATCTTCTATGAATATAAAACACTGAATGGTCCAACTAAAATCCAATTCTTAGAATAAAGGGAGAGAGAAACAGAATCTGTGAGAACAGAATAAAAGGAAGATTTCTCAGTCTATACTATTGAGAAATAATTATGTTCTTTGAACCACTTAAATCTCTTAAAGTGCAGCTACTAGAACTGACCTAGAGGAAATGAAGGTTTGTCCTAACTAAAAAAATAATAATCCTTCTTGTGCCTTTGTAAAGAGTGATTAAAACATTCTAATACGGTTATTTACATAATGTAGTACAGTGGTCACATCTGGAAAGAGAAAGAGGGACAAGGATGGGTGTTGATGAGTACCCGGGGACGAGAGATGCATATATATTTAATTTATTTAAAATATCACACACACACACACACACACACACACGCGCGAGCACACGCGCACACACACACACACACACACACACACACACACACACACACACAAGAAAGACCAAGTGTAATAGTACATATCTTCAATCTCAAACTCAACAATCAAAAGGTTGATGTGGGAAAACTACAAATTTAAGACCAGACCAGCCTGGGACTGAACAATGAGACCCTATGTATTTTTTTTTTTTTTTAAAGAAGAGGCTAAAGAGATGGCTCAGAGTTTAAGAGCACTGTCTGCTCTCCCAGAAGACCTGAGTTTAGTTTCCAGGTCCCATATGGCAGCTCACGACTTCCTGTACCTCCAGTTCCAGAGACTCTGATGCCTCCTGACCTTTGCAGGTACCAGACACACACATGGTGCACAGACACATATGCAGCCAAAACACTCATGCACATAAAAATTTTTAAAAGAAAAATAGAGAGGGAGAAACAACAGAAGAGCCATAGGGGAAGACCATGAGAAGATCTGGAAGAAGACAGCCAACTCCAAAGAGAAGGCGACACTGACCCTACACAAGCGACAGCTGGGCCTTGGACGTCTGTCCTCTTGAGTTGTAAAAACAAAAATTCCAGTTGTTTAAGACACAAGATAGTAATAGCAGCAACAAAATACTAATATTAGTAATAATAAAGAAACAAATGCAAGATAAACATCCATGCACACAGTCTCCTCAGGCTAACAAAGACTCTCTTGAAAAAGATTATGCATGTGATAGTGAGAAGAATAGATGGTGTAGACTCCAGGGAATTAATATTAAGGGTTTGGAAATAGCAAAAGGTAAGGATGTGTTAAATATACATAGTAGAGGGAAAAGCACAGTTGACTAGGTCCTTTTTTACTAAAGAATAATGCTTCTGAGAACAAAAGATCTTTTAAATTCAAAGAATTCCATTGTTTTCTCTGTGGACAAACAATACAAGGAAGAAAAAAAAACATCTTTAAAAATCGGCACATCAAGAAGTCACAACAGAACCACCCAGGGTCTCCCGAAGCTGTGAATACTGACTGAGAACAGAGCAAATGGAGGCCCCATGAGTGCTTTCCACCAGTAAATGGCAGAGCGTGAAATGTCAGACTTCATGTGAGGCCAACAATTCATAACCAAGCCAGAAATCTATTGTTCTTCTACTAGCTGGAGGCTGAGTGCATAGTTTCCAAATTGGAAACTAGACTGAGCTACAATGTGCCTTTGAAGACAACATTTTGTACATATTTCATGATTTCTTTTTATAGAAATACACAAGGTCTAAATTCTATGCGCCTGTTTCTTCTCCTCATTGGCCTTTTGGGTTTTAGCATGTGGAAAAGTTTTCGTAGGCCTTTCTCACTCCTAAACTCAGCCAGATTTGTTCTGAAAAAGCCACTACACAGCAGGTCTCCAAGCAACCCATGTCCTTAAATTAATCCAAGCACTCTGTCATAGGACATGTTTTCTCTCCTCCTGCAAACAGCAGGAGCAGGAGCAAGGTCAGCACAGGGGCTCCCTTGGAGGCTCAGCTTCCTTCATCACACTCACCCTCCTGGGTAAAAGTCCTTCTGCCACTTGGCAAAGAGGACGAAGACAGCAGGCTGTAAACAAACATGCCACCTTACAATCAATATTTTTCAAATTTCAAACCATTCACCTACTTGGTCCTTACAGATCTGTGCAGAGACAGTAGTGATTCCTATTGTCCTATTGTACAGAGAACCATTGTTGAGATTCTGAGATGTAATTGCATAACCAAAATACATAGCTCCTAAGTGCCTGAACCTGATGATGTTCCAGTGTCAGATGCCTTGGAAGCTCAAGCCAAGAATTTAGTACCATAACTTTTCAAGGACTCCGTTACCTCTCACATTCCTTGAGAGGCTCTGGTGGCTAAGGTATCCAGTGCCCGCAGATGGGCCACAGATCAATTTCTCCCCCTCCATCAGCCTGTCCTAGACCTAAACTTCCACCATTTGAGGTCACAACTCGGGCTAATGAATTGGACTTCACCACACAGACCACTCTCGCCAGTGTTCCACAGAAACACACTGGGAACACACCAAAAATATCAAAACTCCTGGGTATCCGTCAGATCCTGATTAGAAATTTGCATTTTTAGCAAATTCCCCTATAGTGTTACCAGCTTTAAGGTTGAAAGGCACTGCTTTCAGCAGTGAACACCCTGGGGCATTCAGGGCCCAGGACTAGAATTTTTTTTAAGCTACTTTAAGAGAAATTAGAAGCAATGTTTAGTATGAGCTGGGGTAGAAAGAGACTAACCAGGTATAGTAATCCAGGCCTATAATCCCAGGACAGGGGAGACAAGAACATGCACCAGCTTCACAGGCTATAGAATATGACCTGAAAGGAAGAAGAGAATGGGAAGGAGGAGGAGGAGGAGGAGGAGGAGGAGGAGGAGGAGGAGGGAGGAGAGAGCAGTCTAAGGTATCTGATATTGTTGCAATGATCTGCTTTGGCTTGAAAGGCAGGATGGGAATGAAGGATAACTGTATAATGAAAATAAAAAACAATGAAGGAGCTTTGCATATGCCATTCTAATGTCTTCTCTTTGTTTTTTAGAAAAAATGTTACACTTCCTATGATAATTGTTCCTGTGTTTCACCTAGCCCCCATTAGCCTTCCTAAGAGGCCAGGTTAATTCTGGGAGTGTGAGTGTATTTCATCAGCACCATCCTTCAACTCCTCTGCATACCTGCTGCACTCCATGCAAGGAGGTTTAGCAGTGGCTCCTGCTAGGCTGCTTAATTAGTCTCCTGTGACTAAAATGGAGTTCCTTTGCTGCATTCATTTATATTACAAGAGAGGGTGGTGAGCATCCAATCCCAGTGTCCAAGGCATTTCACAGAGTCAGTTCCAATACTTCAACCCTCCGGGTTTTCCTTCTGTGCTCAAGTTGATGAGAGCTTCACTTTCCAGAGTATTCCAAGTGTGCCTCAATTTATTTTGCGGGAACTGACTGTCTCTGCCCTCGCTGCTTCTCCTCCATTCCCACTCTTCTCTCCCTCCCACTCCCTCTCCATTCTTCTTCTGTTCTCTCCCTTTCTCCCTCATATGTCAGATAGCACAATTGCATTGAAATGACACTTGTGAGTTACCCTCAGATGTTTTAAACTTTTAACATCTTCATACCAGTGCTCATACCACCCCAGACTCAGAATGCCTGGTCTCTTGTTCCAGTCTTACACTGACCACGATGATACCTGGAGTACCATCAGCTCTCCCTTCTATAGTTCAGCATCCTCTCCAACAATAAAATGAGAGGGCTAGACAACTGATAACTACAGGCCATTCCACCCCATAGTCTACATCACTAAACTGGTGCCTTTGGATCCTATCCAGCAACATGAAGGTTAAAATCTCCAGGTCCAAACTGAATTGATCTATTTGAGCTTGGAGCGCTGAAAATGTTTCTCTCCTTTCGTTACAACTATAGAACAATAACAAAGTTGGTTTAGCCACTTAACTCTCTTTAAATTCTTCAATCAGGTCTAGCAAAATGAGATAAGGAAGAGGAATAGTAATGAGACAAGCTGTGCTTTCAGAATCTGGTCACAGCACAGCAGTGGCACATGGCTCTTATTCCTCAAAGTGCCTTCCTATTGATGGTTTTCCACCACCTCCCTCCTCTTTACTCCCCATTCACCCCAAATCGCATGCTGATGCCAGAGACACATATGGCACTGCCTTGGCAGCAGTAAGAATAGCACATGTCCCTGCCTTCCTAGAGCTGGCTAGAGACATGGGGATAGTGATGGACCCCAAGAGTCAAATGTGGCCCAATGCACAGTTTTTCATGAACTTAAAAGCAGCAAGTGGTCTTGAGGGATCTGTGTCTCTAATTTACTCTTTAATGCATTGATAATAAAGAGATACACATGCAAAAATCCTGTTATCTACAGCTCCAAAAGTCCTATCCTGCTTCCCAGTTATCTCTTAACTGAAGATACATCAAAATAAAAACCTGCCACTCACTCATTTGATAAACATAATAAAATGAATGCCTACTATGGTTCAGGAACTGAGCTTTGAGCAAGGAACTATCTGGAGATAGGGATGGGTACAGCTCCCATGCTTATGATGCATAAAGGCCTGTGAGTGGGTGAGTGGGGCACATGTTTGTCTTCCTTAGTAATGTGGATTGAATCCATGGAGGGCCTTTGCAGGCTAAACACATGCTCTAATCCCCCCAGCCCCCAGTTTTGGGTGAGACAGTAATCAAATATATGTGGACATAAAATACAATATATTATACACAATATTTCACATATATAAACACACATACTTTTAGAAAAAATTCAGAAGCTATATATATTCCAATTGTACCAGTAATAATGCTGGGTACTAGAATGATAACATTTTGTATATGTGATGTCTTACAAGCATTACACTTTTGCACTAAAGGAGAAAAAAAGCTATCTTTATTGTAAAAATTGTATGCTTTTGAAGATTTATTAACAAAGTAAAATATCATATAATGCTAAAGCTCTAAGGCTGCCAAACAACACGCATAATGAGATTTCATTTTGATTCTGCATGCAATAATGGGAAACTGAAGAGGCATGTGCCACCATGCTAATAGTAATTATCTTTGCTGGGCTAAGACAAGTTTTTTTCCCTTCCCCTTTTTAATTACCCAAATTGGGCGTGTAACTTTTTATTTATTTTATGGAATCTCATTAGCTCTGAGAAGCCCTCTCAGATTGTCACCATCTGCTGAACCCCTGTGAAACTTGTTGAGTATCTTCCATCCTTAGTACCAAGCTTGAGAATGCTGGTGCTTGTTATTTTTCTCATGAGTGCTGTGGATGCCCCAGGTGTTTGATTTCTTTCAGCCACACAGGTATTTGATCATAATCAGCAAATACCAGTAGCCTCATTGATTACTCTCAAATGCTACAATGGTTCTCTGCTACTCAGGCTTAGGGTTGGCCTGTGAGTGATGACAATGACAGCAGCTGTGTCCCCTGAAGCCCCTAAACCTTGTTCCCACTCTCTCCAGAGCACCTGTCCCCTTCATCTTCTACCACAGAGCACACCTCCAGGGGTAGGAGTTCATTCCTAAACAGTTTTTCATCCTCAGCTCATCAAGGTTCACTGTGAAAAGTGAAACCAGCAGATGGGACAGAGGGAAAGCTCATTATTACAGAACATAATTTATTACCACGGATTCCTGAGTCACCCACTGGGCAAGGAAATCAAGATTCAGAAAATGTTGAACCTGGAAAGGAGACGAGAAGCTCAGGCTTAGACATGAAGACACAGGGCCCGGAGATGATGAGCAACAGTCCCCGGATCCCACAGCAAGTGGGTGGCCAGGTCACTCTTTCACTGCAGCAGCCTGAGAGACAAATAAAATACAAAATGCCACGCACAGAAAGAAGGGTAAACGATGATAAGGGAAATGTCCAGGTATGTCTCTCAATTTGCTTCTTTCACAAGGAAGCATCAGTGTTTATGGATTGACGATTAATGGCTAGCACTAATAAAGATGAACCATTTAGATATAAAGTATCTGACAAACAGGGTGGCTTTCTGGGTAGATACATAGGACTGTGTGTTGGGCTAGTCACCAACTTCATGCTGCATCCTCCGGCAATAGCTACGCGTGCAGTTAAGACACTGAATGCACTTTGGGATCAGACTGACTCAAGTGTGAAGGTCAAGTGTAAGCCTTACAAGTGGTGTGATGTGGGCAAGTTAATTAACCCCCCTGCCTCTGTCCCCTAAGCAGAATGGAGATAATGGCATTCAAGAGCTCACAGCAACACCCGACACCAGGGAAGATACATGGCTGTCCTCAGGGGAGAGCCTAGAGCACAGCAGTTGCTCATTCTAAGGCTTCATTGTCATCATGGTGTTCCTCAGGGCTGTCCTATTGCTACAACTACCTGCAGGAAGGATTACTGACAGACGGCAGAAGCCACTCCTCACTCTGCTGCTTTCCTGAGGTAGCTCCCATTTCTTGGCAGGGCCTCATCTCTTTCCCCTCATTAAAGTCTTTTTTAGTTTTCTTCTAGAATCACTTCAAGATTCACCTCTCTGAGATTATTGCTAAGCCATCACTTCACATGTACCCCAGTCTCTGAATTGTGAGGATACCTTGGGAAGGTGGCGATGACAGTTCAAGGCATGAACACATAGAGTGAGAGGAAAATAGGGCATCATTAAAAACCTGAGCTTTGGAATAAAAGTTCCCCATGTGCCAACTACCAGCTAGGAGACATACAACAAATCATTACCTTCAAGTCTCTGGGCCTTCATCTCCACATGCTTAAATCAGCACCTTAGCATGCATGCTTGAGCACACACACACATGCACATACTCACATACCTTTTCTTTGTTGGGAGCAATTCAGCAGAGAACAGTGAAAAGACAAGAGCAAGCAAGAAAAAACAGAGGGTGTCACAGGCAGGGAAAAAGCCTGAGTGAGGATAGAGGGTTCTGGGTGATGAAGGTGGAGTTGCTGTGTAGAAGGAAATGGTACAGAGGCTATATGTCTATCTTCCAGAGGGGAAAAAAAAATCGCTATGGATACCAGTGAGCAGAGCTGGGACCTGGGGACACTCATACCACCAGACTGGGGAAGATAATATTTTCCACCTGAAAACTAATCAGGAAAGTTTGGTACTAGTTAGAAAAAGACATAGAAATGGGGGAGATATGCAATAACATTTTTTAACAAGTGGCCGTGGAAAGCACAGCTGCATGCCTAGTAACAAGCTCCGTAACCAGGGACTGTGTTATGTTGAATTCAACTACTTAATGTTTAAGTATATTTTGACAGCAATAATTTTTGGCTCCCTACTCTATTTTCCCACACTTAGAGAACACAATGCCAAAGCCGCCATTATCCTTACTCTGGATTCACAGAGAAAGATAACCCAAATCGAATTAACCAGAATATCCCATTTCTAGGGATGCTGCTTAACATATTTGACAGCCTGCACAGCAAGAATGCCATGTAAGGATGGGCTCCTATAGAATTATACTGAATATATGCCCACCCACACATTCACCTCACCACCAACACAAGAGGAATCCAACACTGGATCCAAAACCCGCACTTGATCTGATCATTCTTTACCTAGGGGGAAAAAAACCAGACTTTAGGGAAAAGAAACAGGACTCTTTTTATTATGGCAGTGTAACGGTTTGAAAGAAAATGTCTCCCATAGGCTCACAGGGAATGGCACTATCAGGAGGTGGCCTTGCTGAAGTAGGTGTGGCTTTCTTAGAGGAAGTACATCATTACAGGGGCAGGTATTGAGATCACAGAAGCTCTCAGTCTGCCTAGTGGCTCACTGTCTCTTCCGGCTGCCTACGGATCCAGATGTAGAACTTTCAGCTACCTCCCCAGCACCATGTCTGCCTGCATGTCACCATGCTTCTTACCATGATGAAAATAGGCTAAGCCTCTGAACTGTAAGCCAGCCCCAATTAAATGTTTTCCTTTCTAAGAGTTGCAGTAGCTGTGGTGTTTCTTCACAGCAGTAAAGCCCTAAGATGGGCAGCTAGGATACAAAGCCTTAGGGGTGGGAGAAGAATGAACAAGTAGGATGGACAGCCAGGGCTACACAAAGAAACCCTGTCTCGAAAAAGAAAAAAAAAAAAGCCATGGTCAGTGCCATCATCCTTCCCAGTCACCAGACCCAATCTACTCCTGACTCTTCCTCTTAAACACTTCTGAACTGGGTTTGTCGCGTACAATCAAAGGTTCTGACTAAAACTCCTTTCACTTGCAAAACATGGCTGTGCACAAGTAGCGTCCATGCATCAAACTAGTCTCAACAGAATGAGATGAGGATGGTCAAATGGAAAAGGAAGAGGACTTTGAATCTGGGAATTTGTTCTTGGATGAATACATCTCCACTTTCTGCTCTTTAGTCAGTGTTAATAGCATCGCGTACACTCACACAACAAAGAGTGTTCATAATGCTAAGCTTTTTCTCTATAACCTGACCATACAGGATGGCTCTTGGTCCCATGACTGAGGCCCAACTGCTATACATGCTGGCAGATAGAGCTGACTAGCCATCCGAACCCTGTGACCAGACCTCAGGTAGCCAAAAACTGAGTTTATCAAATCCACATCTAAGTGGCCCTTATCATATCTGTAAAGAGAAAAGGTCCCCTAAGTTTATGCATCTCAGTAGGATCTATGCCTTTAAGAAAAGTCCCTGTGGGGAGCCACAGCTGCAGCCCTATATATATATATTGAACACCTGGTCTCCGGCCAGAGCAGAGAGCATTGATAAACAAGCCCTTAGTTGGAAAAGCTGAGTGCCTCTAGTTTGTGATGCAAGCTGGCATGATTTTCCCGCAGCCTATTGTGCTTTGCCACGTAGCCAATGCTGATTGGGACCAGGGAAAGTATTTAACTCACAAGGGCTGGGAGCTGGAGATAGATAGGAGTAAGTATGTAGATATAGAAGTAAGATGTAAGAATAGGAATAGAAGTAAGATGTAGAGAATATAATTAGGAGTAAGTATGTAGGGATAGAAGTGAGATGTATGTATGTAGGGGATAGGAGTAAGTAGGAAATAAGAGTAAGTAAGAAGAAAGTAGTAGTAAGTAAGATGTAAGTAGTAAAATAGAAGAAGTAAGATAGAAGTAAGTAAGATGTAAGAAGCAAGATTACAAGGTTTCTAATTAAACTGCATGGAGAAGAGCTCGTTGTTGCCTCCTTATTTCCACTGGACGGAAAGGCGGCTGACAAGTCCCCAAAGCTCAAATACTCAAAAGTGCAAAATTTATTAAAAGCCTATACAAAGGAACATCACAAAGAATAAATCAAAATGGTCAAATAACAATAAGTAGACATCACTAAGCCTGTTGTATTTGGCCTACTATACAGTTATGCATCAAAGATAGCTGATAGGCTAGACATCTGTGGAATGAATGACTCATTATAGAGCAGGGCAGAGGGGAGAAGTAGGAACAAAGTAAGACCAGCATGCCCACCCTCCTCCACTTCCCAGAGGAAGTGTCTAATCCAGAGGGTGTCTAATCACCCTCTATCATGATCTTCTCCCCTGGAGAAACTTTTATCCTACTCCTCACATAGAGATTCAACCCCCTCTCCACTTACAAGCAATTAATAAGTACTCAATAAATTCTAATATGTGCTAGGCCCCAAGGTAGGCATGCATCAAAAAAAAAAATTAATGGCTGAAAATGAACTAAAACCACAGCACTGAAGTACTTAGGTGATCCTCATCATCATGACCACTCTTATCAACATGACCATTCTTAAACTTCACTTCTGCTCATACATTCTCATGTTCTTGACTATTTAATCCATTTACTCCACATGTAATTATCAAGGTCCTACTATGTAGCATGAACAGGCACTGGAAATGTAGCCATGAACACTGCAGAATTGATTTCCAACCTCCTCAAGGAGCATGTAGCAGGCTGAAATACAAAATCACCATCGTATGTGACAAGTTAAGGAAAGGAGCATCCATTAGAAGGACTCTGAAATGGAGATCTCCTGTCATTTGTATACATTCTTCCTTATCCCCCTCCATCCTTCCTGCTCCATACCCTTCATATGACTTTGGAAGAATGACCTCAAATACAGAACTCCATGTCCAATCCTAGCACAGGCCTAGCCAGGCCAGGAAAGACAGATTTAAAATAGTCTCCAGCCATGCCTCATTCTCTCCCTGCAACATGAGATAAGTCAGTTCCCTGTTGAAGAGAAATGAGAACAGAGAGTCACTGCACTAATAGCATAATGGGGCGAGAGCTGGATCTAGTCATGTCTGCACCTTCCCTGGGCTCATTCGTTCAAGCATCAGTTGATTCCATACCCTGTCTCCTTTCCATTATTTTAGTGATGATAATCATGATAAATATAATGACTGAATTTACATTTGCCTCTTCAAAGAAGTAGTGATTCTACTGAGGCCAAAAGAATGAGCCAAAGGAGCCAAGAGGACAGTTGGGAAAGATCCAGAAGAGAAAACAGCAGCACTAGCATGCAAAGGGGCCTCCTACAGAAAGCAAAAGCAAAGACATCCTGGGAGACCAGGGTGGTGGAAGAGGCATTGGAAGAGAGAATTAGATCATGAAGGCTATGGGGAAGGCCTTTATTACACATGTTTAATATCTCAGTTGTAACAATGAATCTATGCTTAATCTTATAATCTGAACTAAAATTTCTAAGTCAATATTAATTTTCTTTGACACCTACTCTAAGTCAAAACGTGACTATCTACAAACCTAGCCACTCTTGCTAGCCTTCAATGACCTTTTTTCTATACACACTTCCTTTGGCAGGCAACGGGTTTTGGGTCCAAATTTCCCCTTCATTCTAGTCTAAAGAAAATTACATACCCTCTGGTAGCAGATGGACAGAGAAAAGACGCTCAGAGTAATGTTGCTGTACCAATAACTAAGTGATGGAAAGTAGCCCCTGTGGGGACAATTAAGACCAACTCTTAATAATAACAGTGAACATGTTCTCTGGTCCACCCTGTCCTCACCTTTACACAGCCTAGCTTTACTAGCTCAGAAGTAAGGGGAATTAAAAGATGGTAGGAAAGGCAGCTACTTCTCCCTTCTAACTATAGGACTTCAATTTCTATCCTCCCTTCTTACAGGTCTACACATCCTGAAAGCCACTGTAAATTCTAAAACCCTGACATGTCAACTGTTTTAACTTTATTAGTAAACTACCTACCTTGACCCAGCATCAACAAAAGGTGCCTCTTAAAGCCATCAGCAGAGAAGACCCTAGTATCTTCTGCTTCATCCATCTCTAAGGAAGTCATTGCCATTGTTGCCAACACAGAAACCATGACTCAGAAAAGACCTGCTGTGACATAGGATGGCCAGCATTGGAGCAGGGGGTAAGGAGAGGAGTCTAAGAGTCAAACCCCAGCTGCCTACATGTGTGCTCGGGACTGCTATGTTCTGTGACCTCTATCAGCAAGAGCCTGAGCTGAGCAATTCAGAACAAGACAGCAATCAGCCCACAGGAATGTAAACTGCAAGCGAAACAGAACAAGGAGAGAATGGGGAAGGTGGGGAAGAGCGCGGGGAGGGGGAGATGCGTAAAATGTCAGACAAACAAGCACATGGTGTGCACAGTTCCTTCAGGGCTGATCAGAATTTGTGGCTTATGGGGAACCCAATTGCCTCCTGACCTCTTGCCTGATTAACATGGGACTCGGCTCCCCATCCAGCCCATTGTCCTCTGTAAAATACTAGCAAGCATCTGTCTGAATACATTTCCTTCCTTCAAAATCCTCTAGTGAACCTCTGACAGCCCACCTTTCCAATAAATATCCACAAATATCATTTCCTCCTGAGAGTTTTTGGCCCCTTTTCCTACTAACTGCGTAATTTAAGGCAAAACAGTTAAGCTCTCTGAGTCAGAATCCTCCAATCTTGAAATTACCTTCCTATGATGTTACTGTGGGAACCGTATGGAATAACTTGCATGCGCATTTGACACTTGCCACAGTGCCTGACACGGAATGAACGTTTAATAAATTTTACCTGTTATTGGCCATATTATCATGTACAATTTGCTCTAAGAAAATAGGATGTCTGAAAAATCAGATTTTCAAATAGGCAAATGGAAGATTATTAACTACATTAAAAGATGTTTGATTTCATGAGGATTTACAGTGTGATCTCTTTTCATTGAAAATTTCCCTAGATCTTTACAAATGTGACATAACTTCTGTTTCTACTCATAACGTGAAGACTGCTAACTGCGAGAAGGCATTTCTTCCATCTAATTAGTTCTCCAACTTGCCAAAAACCAAGAGGGTATCCCATAATTCAGTTCGGTTTAGTTTCATATCCCATAGGTTTAAGGGTTTAAAACCATGAGAATATCATCACGTGAGATACCAGTTATTGCTGCTGGGCTTGAGCTGACACACTATCATCTAACTTGACTCTCCTGCTAACTTTCTGCAGGAGAGTCAAGATACCTGAGATAGTAAAGTTGTCCGAGGAGTATTATTTTGAACCACATTTGAGGCTTAACTGTGTGCCACTTTTGGGCCTCCAGCTACATAACATGGCAGGAACTCTTGAAGGAAGTCTGTTCTTTAGCCAGACCTTGATGGCTAAAGAAAAGACAGAGAAGTCCCATAACCCCCTCCAGGAGCGTTCCCCAGCGGCTGGAAGACTTCTCGCTAGGCGCCATCTCTCAGTTTTCTGCCCCCTCCCAACAGCATTAAGCTAGGCGTTTAACACATGGGCTTCAGAGAATATTACCGATCCAAACTAGAACGCCTACAGCGGAGAAGGATTCCATAAGTCTATACCTCCTTTGCATTTTAGAGATTTGATAAAAGTATTCACAGAACCCGGGAAACACATTTGCTTGTGATAACTGAGGGGTGACGATATTAAAGCCATAACTCAGGCACAACCAGACGGAAGAGACGCACAGGAACAAGGACAAAGCAGGGTGTGTGGAGCTTCCGTGTTATCTCTGCTACTCCATCACCCCCATAGCTCTCTGGGTTTACTAAACGAAGCTTTTGTTTAATGCCTGTATTTTGGAATTTTACATTGATTCTATAACATAGCTATGACTGTTTGAATTATAAGCCATTGGTGACGCTATTGACCTCCAGTCTCTCTTCCCCTTCCCAGAGGCTGGGGACAGGTAGGGTGAAAAGGTAAAATACTCTAATCATGATTTGACCTTTTTGATGCCACCACAACATGCTAAAGTTATCTAGGGACAGCCAAGCAACAGCCATCTCATTAGTACACAAGAAAATTATTTATTCATTATTTGATGATCCCAAGGGTTTTAGGAGCAGCCAAAGGCCACTTATTTTGTGTTTAACCCAAACATTAACTTACTACAATTCCATGACGGTCAGTCATATTAAGTAAGTTTTATCTAAATTATAGTGCTTAATAACCCATGGCCCCCAAAAAATATTCTATGAGGGATAAGAATATTATCAAAACTGTCTATTTCCAGAGGCAAGGAAATAATTCTCCATGCACAAGAATGATAGAAAAATGAAACCTTCCATCTAGGAAGGAACTGGAGAGCTGGTCTGATAAGAGCAGTTTTATGGGGTGGGATTATATTTATTGCAAGAAAATAAGAAAGAATTGAGATATAACCAACTCTGTCATCTTAGCCTGGCTATCCAATCCTATCAGACTTCGATTTCCTTGCTGTCAAACAAGGTAGGTAAACAGAAAAGGCTTTTCCAGCCCCTATCCAATAACCAGAAAGGTGACCATTCTCATTAAAAGATGATACAGAGAACTTTCCTCAAATAGTCCCACACTTTAAACAGAAAGTATGCTATTTTATTTCAGTTTCTAGCCCCATCACTTGTTATTACCTGAACCAAGTAACAATTTAACCTGTAAAATATTAATCTGGAAGATGACTCTGAAAACAAGGCAGTAGGTGTCTGCCCTCCTCATGCATTCCTTCCTGCTATTGTGTGCAAAGACGTAGTCTTGAGTAGCCAAAGACAGAGATAACACATTCTCCTAGGAAACAAACATACCTTGATAACACCTGTACCTTGAAAAATGTTGGAAAATGGCTGTGTTTATCTGAGGATATATTAGTAAACATTTGATATTCTCCAAGCAAGAGAAAATCCTGGCAAGGGAAAGCAAAAAAAATGGGATGGGAATAAAAATCATATCTATTGTGTCATAGTCATAAAGAATACATTAACTCCCACAATGTGTTCATTATAGAGGAATTTGTTGCCTGTTATATTAAGTCTGGGAAAACACACATTTCTTAATCTGTCAAGTGGCAAACTGTTCAAGTGGTTTTAGAATTCATTTAATAATCAGAAATAACTAATGCTAGTGAGTATTTCATGTACATTCTTCCCAGAATAATTGACAAATACAAGTGGAGTCCATTTGAAGCAGCCAGACTGACATACATTCATCAAAGCTCTTGGTTGCAAGCAATGGCACTAATGTTGGCTTAATAAAAAGCAAATGTGGACAGTCTCATAGGAGGTCATAAGACCAACAGAAGCCTGGAAGAATGGACTTGCTACCACACAGCAACCCAGGGATTACCAGAAGCCAAGAAATCAGAAATGTATGGACCACATTCGAGCCAGGGCAGTCAAACCAATATGCCACTACAGCTGTTCTTCATAATGGATACTATCCAAATGTTCAGTTTGTGTCCTTAAATCACTCACGAAAGACTCAAGAAAGAACATGCCAGGGATTGTCACACATCAGCCTGCAGGGAGAAGAATCTGGAAGGTTCTATATTCTTCCATTTCCATTGGGGACATGGGCCATGACAGTTTACCCACCAAAATACCAGAGGGTGGGGTCTCTCAAAAGAAATCAAGGTTCTGTTCAGAAGCCAAAGAGAGAGGAAGTTACACACAAAAGGGTTTTGCTTCTGTTTGTCATTTAAGCCTATCCAGGTCATATTATATTATAAAGAAAGCAAGACAAGCATAGAATTTCCCATAGGGCAAGCATTATAGTATCCAACAGACTTGTACAATCTTAGATATCTTAAACTACTGTGCATTAGAAAGAAAGGAATTCTACCATGGTTGTGTGTCTGTATTCGAAATGAGAAAACCTAAACAGTTGGTTGCTATGCAGATTCCCACAAGGCCAGACTGAGACACAATACTTGGGTTATTGTTTTTCTACTCCAGCATTCAGAGAAAGATTTAAAATAAAAAATAAAAAGCAGGTATCACCAGGAATCCCTAACACTTGGATTTAGATTCCTCATACTTGCAACTAGAGTTAACAAAAGTCTGTGGTTTTGAGTAAGGCAAATTATCTGTAGCTGCTCTTAAACTAGGTTCTCAGTAGTAATTCCAAGACAAACAGTCTAGGTTCGAGGTCGCAGTCTCTGGTCACGGGCAGCAGAATGTAGATATAGGCAAGCACTACATCTTCCATGGGAGCAAAGCTAACATATATTCTGAGGTCTACAAATGTTATTATGTGGTGTCATTGCTGCCAATAACATCGGTGTGAGCTGATCTGTTTCAAAAACCATCTACTCCAAATTTTCCTATTTTATTGAACACTAAGGTGTAAGTTATAGTAATAAAACTTCTTGTAGGAAGTTTTGAACTACAATGGGCAATTTTCTTGTCTTTTTAAGCCACTTCCATTTTGTAATAGAAGAGTTTTCATGGGCTATTCTTTGTATTTGGTGAAGCAGTCAGTCTGGACGAATTCAGTGCACAATCACAGAACTCTAAAGAAAAGCACTAAGCTATTTTGGCTTATGGCACTTTTTTGTTGTTTTTAGCTGCTCAAGGCTACCCCGTTCTACTAACAAAGCACACAACCAATTTTACTTGTTTAAAATCTTCAATTTGAAAAGGCTTTAAAATACCACACCATGGTTTCAGACTGAGTCATGAAAGACTGTTTAAACACAGAAAAGCAGATGTGAAATGCTGCTACAGAAGTCTCTCAGGGGACTGACTCCCTGGTCTTGGGTGATTTAGGACATGAAATAAAACAAATACCAAACATGCCCCAGAAAGAAAAAAAAAAGACACATTCTTAAAAAACAGGGTGGTACTGTTTCCTTCCTGGGTTTCTACTGAATAAACCAATAATGTTCAGTTGTGTCCACAGCCTTCAGCCCTTTCTAGACTCTCCAAGACAGTCACTTCTGACTTATTAGTAATTAATCCTTTGTTAATTTTTTTGTGTCGTATATTTATTAAAGTGCTAACTTCTAGTCTTAAAATAACTTGAGACTAAACTGGGGATTCAGGTGGGCTTGCTCAGAATGCACAGTGAGGATGTATAATTCGTCCAGAGGAAGTGAGAGGCAAGGGAGCTAGGAGCTGGTCCTGACTGTTTCTAGAACATAGCGCTTCATCCCTTTTCCCCTTTGATTCTCCTGTTTACAGTCAAGGATGGAATACACATGTTGCTTTTATCAGTAAAAATTTCCATTTTATAGAGGTAAAGTTACATCAAAAGCTTACATATGGGGAGTCAAGCAGAATGTAAGTTAGTGTATGTCTTTTCACTTCTAAGTGCAAAGTAGGAATTGGAAATTTGTTTCAGGCATTAAGTGCTTTGTTTAAGACACCTACTTTTGCTTTTTACCTTCCACAAACAACTGTCTGCATTGGTGTTGAGTGGAATCTTTTCATTTCCCTTGCCACTTACATATCATTCACACAACCTGCTTACACATGCTTCAGTATATTCATTGATACAGACAGAACTCACAGCCTAGTAAATTAGTAAATTTGTTTTCATGAAACAAATTATTTCACAGAATGATATACACCTTAATGGAAAATGTAAAAGTTTTTCTGGCAACTAGGAGTGGTACCTCTTCCAAACTTCTGTGATTAAGAAAAGGCATCTAATTCAGGCTGAGTTGCAAAAACTGAGAACGAATTATGACTTCTAGGCTGGTAGAGGGAATCTTCTAAGCAAAGAATATAGCCTACATTATGAAAGAGCAGATATAGTCAAGAAAAAGAGTTTTTCTAGCAAGACAGAAGGATAATGACATCAATAAGCACAAAACCAACATGAGAATGTATGTGTATATATGTGCATGTGTCCATATAGCTACACAGCTGTATATAGATATAAGACATATTAGAGAGTTAAGTGGTAGAGAAACATTGATCTGATTGATGTCTTAAAATAAACACTGGTTGCAACTCAGTGAATGGCTTCAAAGATAGTAACATGGAAGATCTAGAAACAAGATAGACAATGGGTGCAGTGACACCCACTGAGAAGCAATGAAGAGTTGAGTAAGGGTGCCTGCAATATAAACAGAAGGAAGGGTATGAAACATTCAAAAATATATTGGGGAGTATAATAGGACTTGAAGACTAAGTTAGGAAAAAGGAAAGAAAAGATTTGACATCTAATTTTCTTGCCTAGTGAATTATTTGATATTAGTGCTATTAACTTTAATCTTGAAATTTGAGAAATTTGAGAAAGAAATCATAGGAACAGGATTGAGTTTTCTAAGTTTGAAACACCAGTTCAGGAAAGTACCTAGCAGCTAGCTTAGACTTACAAGTGTGAGCCATTTGTGTATCCAAGTTGAGATTAGAAGCAGGAAAGAAGATATCAATAACCTAAATGAAAGCCTTCAGTGACAACTTATCAATAAATGGCCAAATTAACTGTTGCATTACTTTATAGAAGTTATACAAGTAGTAAAAGAAATTAAGAGAAATGTTTTATACTAATGTGCAGCATTTAAGAAGCCTACAATAAAAGTAAATATGTTAACTTTATATACTTAGGGGGATACTTTATATAAGTATGTAAGTATATAAAGTACTTAAACCCTGGGCTCTTCTCTGGGCAGTCATAGAGGACCTCACTTCTCCTTATGACCATAACAAGCTGAGTCAGAAGCAGAAAAGAGCATCTCATGATATATTTTACGATGGTTCATCCCAACTCATTTCTAATTGACCTCACTAAAATAGTTGAACCATCTCCTCTCTTCTTTCTCGGTGCTGCTCTTAATTACTGCAGGTCCCCATCATACCTACATAGCTTTAAGGTGGTTTCCATGGCAATGGCAAAGTACTCAGAAGGAAAGACAAATATACCAATATCCTAAGGTGTGCAGTACATTTAAATTAAGATATTAACTTTAGACTACAAGGCTGCAAGTGAAGCTAAAAGGCAAACAATCTATCTAGCAAAGGGTGGCAAAATCTGAACAAGATTCCTCTTCTGTTTCTGGTAAAACTTCGTGTCTTAGTTAGGGTTTCATTACTGTGAAAAGACACCATGACCAGGGCAACTAATATAAAGGACAACATGTAATTTGATCTGGCTTACAGTTTCAGAGGTTCAGTTCACTGTCATCGTGGAAGGAAGAATGGGGGCATGCAGGCAGCCATGCTGCTACAGAAGGAACTGAGAGATCTCCATCTTTATTCAAAAGCAGCAGAATGAGACTACTGTGTTTCACACTGGGCAGAGCTTGAGCATATGGATTAGCCCAGCTTCTACAGTGACACACTTCCTCCAACAAAGCCCTGTCTACTCCAACAAGGCCACACCTTCTAATACAGCCACTCCCTGCCTGGGCCAAGCATATTCAAACTACCACACTTCTCAAAGCTGAGAAATCAAGTACTAGATATAATACAAATCTTATAACCATAAGAACTACAAGGACAAGGGAGAAGTGACAAAATATTTTTTTTCAGTGAGCAAGCCTGCTGAAATAGAATGGGATAGAGACAGATGTATGCATTTGTGAACTTGTATGTGCACATGTATGAGTGTGTGCACATATGTATCTCTGTGTGCATGTGTGTGTTTATAACTGTTTTCTAAGGCAGTTTTAGGTTCAAAGCAAATTAAAAACAGAATTCCCAAATGTTCTCTAGCCGCCATATATACAGTTTCAACCACTGTCCATATCCTGCTGAAAAGTAGTGCCTTTTCATCTATCATTGAACTAGCACTAATACACCATTATACCCTAAGTAATGTTCATGGCTAACAATAGAGATTACTCATAGTGTTGTATGTAGAGAGATTTTAATCCAACAGCGTGGCTACTCTGGCTAGAATTCAGACATGCCTTTAGTACACACTTTTAATCCCAAACAAAGAAGATAAAGTTAGTTTATAGAAAGAAGCACACATGTTTGAAAGTGATGCCTAATTTAGAGGCAGACAAATTGATGAATCAGAGAAAGATTTGACAGAATAGGATATGCCCAACTCTCATGAGAACAGAGAGAAAAGAGAGTCTACTTAAGAAAGAACCATGCCAAGAGAAAAAGAGAGAGGGGAGTTTTACCAGGACTGTTATACACAGAGAGGTAGCAGAGAGAGAAGAAGCTACACACAGGTGAAGACAGAACAATCCAGAGAATGAAAAGGATCCAGAAGATTAAAACATATTGCCAAAGTTAGTATGAGGTCAAGTATTGCAATTCAGTCAGAAGCCAAGAGAAACTAGTTTGAATCACTCAGCTTGGAGAGGTGGGTGGAGGTTTTTTTGTTTTTTGTTTTCTGGTTTGTTTTGGTTTTGTTTGTTTGTTTGTTTTTTGGTTTGTTGGTTTGTTGAGACAGGGTTTCTCTGTGTAGCCCTGGCTGTCCTGGAACTCACTCTGTAGACCAGGCTGGCCTCGAACTCAGAAATCCACCTGCCTCTGCCTGCCAAGTGCTGGGATCAAAGGCCTGCACCACCACTGCTCAGCTGTAGAGGTGTTTTGAGTAAAAACAGCTGAGTTGATTCAACAAGCCAGAGTTCAGAAAGAACTAGGAAGGAATGATCTCATTCAGAAGCAAATCTCAAAGGCGGAAAACATTCTAAGCCTAGAATAAATTGCATGGAGGCCAGAACCTTCTAGGACTAGGCCTAGGGTAGCAGACAGAGACAGTAAGCCTCCAAGATGACAACTACATCAGATGAATAAAAGATACCTTTAGAGTCGTCCATTATATGGATTCTGACAATTGTAACATGACATGCACTCACTGCTACATCCCACAGAATGGCATGGCTGCTCTAGAAAATATTTCTGTCATTCTTAATCCTACCACCCTTTTATCAGTCCTAGGAATCACTAATATTTTTTATTATGTTCAAAGCTGTAGGACCAGAATAGCATATAGTTGAGATCAAACAGCATGTAGCTTTTTCAGACTGGCTTCTTTAACCTCCATATCTTCTAATGTCACAGTAGACCATTTCTAAAAATCATTCATCATAGGAATGTATTGTATTTATTCACTCAACTACTAAGGAGCAACTTAATTGCTTCCAAGCTTTAATGATGAACAAAGTGGCTATAAACACCTATGTGGTTGGTTAAAGCGACTTGGGTTATCAACTTTAGGGGGTAAGTGCCAATGAAAGAGGTTACTAGATCCTACAATGCAGGTTAATTCATTTTCAAAGCAACTGCCACACTGCCCTACAACATGACTGTATTTACCACCAAGGCTTTGCACTTGTACCATCAATGTTGAAAACTCTTTGCATCCTCAAAAGCACTTGATGCTTTCAGTAGTTTAGATCTTCACAACCTTCCATCTCAGCTGATGTGCCATGATATTGTTGTTATAATTTGTCATTTCCTGATGATGATTTAGTGAAACTAAAACAAATTTTTAAAATGTATTTAGAATCTTTAGTATTATTTTACTTTTGTACCCAACTGCATGTTTGACTTTTTGAAGCATGTTATTTTATCTCATACCTATGAAAGTGATAATTAAGTTTTTGAAAATGTCCTAAGAAAACTTGATCAAGGATGTGCATCTAACATTTTTATAATTAAATATTAGAAATAGTTTATCAAGAAATTATTGTCTGGTTAACTATAACATCACCAAATGATAAAATGTGCTAAAACTACTTCAGGAAGTGGCTTTAAATACTTTTTACTTTCCTGCAAGGAGCTATATTAACTTTATGATCAGAAAATAAATAATGTATTTCTCATCAACCACTAAAAGTGTCAGATGACTTTTTATGAAGAGCTGTTAAATAAAATTGAGACTTACAATAAGAAATGACATTCTCCAGGACAGTGGACCAAATCTATGGTATGATGCCCTGTTTCACTGTTATCACAAAGCAGATTTAAATACCCAAAGTACACATAAAACTCTTCAGCTCAAATCAGTGAAAGGTAATTAGCAGAGGTTGGTTTATTAGAGAGATAATTTAATGATTAGATGAGAGATTTGGGCATTAAGAATCCCATAGCAAAAGTAAGAGAAAGAATTGGAATCAGTTACTAGGAAAGGGTATTCCTACATCACTGTGTAATATAATTCCTCAATGCAGAACAATTAATCCTCAACCTCTCTTTTTTAATTGGATATTTTCTTTATTTCCATGTTATATGATATCTCCTTTCACAGTTTCCCCTCAGAAAAAAATTAAAAATTAAAAAAAAAAAACCAACCTGTTCCCTACTCCCCCCCCCCCCCCGCCCGCCCGCACCGTGCTCACCATTCCACCCTCTCCGACTTACTGGTCCTGGCATTCCCCTACACTGGGGCATAGAACCTTCACAGGGCCAAGGGCCTCTCCTCCCATTGATGACCGACTAGGCCATCCTCTGCTACATATGCTGCTGGAGTGAATATTCCCACCATCTGTACTCTTTGGTTGGTGGTTTAGCCCCTGGGAGCTCTGAGGGTACTAGGTAGTTCATATTGTTGTTAGTCCTAAGGGGCTGCAAACCCTTCAGCTCCTTGGGTCCTTTCTCTAGCTCTTTCATTGGGGACCCTGTGCTCAGTCCAATGGATGGCTGTGAGCCTCTATTTCTGTATTAGTCAGGTACTGTTAGAGCCTCTCAGGAAACAGCTCTATCAGGCTTCTGTCAGCCAGCACTTGCTGGTATCCACAATAGTGTCTGGATTTGATGATTGAATACATGAAGGATTCCTAGGTCAAGCAGTCTCTAGATTGTCCTTCCTTCAGTCTCTACTCCATAGTTTGTATCTGCAATTCCTTCCATGGGTATTTTGTTCCCCCTTTTAAGAAGGAACGAAGTTCCACACTTTGGTCTTCCTTCTTGAGTTTCTTGTGGTTTGTGGATTGTAGTTTGTGTATTCTGATCTTCTGGGCTAATACCCACTTATCAGTGAGTACATACCATGTGTGTCCTTTTATGACTGGGTTCCTCACTAAGGATGATATTCTCCAGATCCAAGCATTTCCCTAACAATTTCATAAATTCATTGTTTTTAATAGCTGAGTAGTACTCCATTGTGTAGATGTACCACATTTTCTGTATCCATTCCTCTGTTGAGGGACATCTGGGTTGTTTCCAGTTTCTGGCTATTATAAATAAGGCTACTATGAACATAGTGGAGCATGTGTCCTTATTACATGTTGGAGCATCTTCTGGGTATATGCCCAGGAGTGGTATAGCTGGGTCCTCTGGTAGTACTATGTCCAATATCTGGAGGAACAGCCAAACTGATTTCCAGAGTGGATGTACCAACTTGGAATCCCACCAGCAATGAATGAGTGTTTCTCTTTCTCCACAACCTCTCCAGCATCAACTGTCACCTGAGTTTTTTATCCTAGCCATTCTGACTGGTGTAAGGTATAATCTCAGGGTTATTTTGATTTGCATTTCCCTGATGACTAAGAATGTTGAACATTTCTTTAGGTGCTTCTCAGCCATTCGGTATTTGTCAGTTGAGAATTCTTTGTTTACTTCCCATTTTTAATAGGATTATTTGGTTCTCTGGAGTCTAACTTCTTGAGTTCATTGTGTATATTGGATATTAGCCCTCTATCAGATATAGGATTGGTAAAGATCATTTCCCAATTTGTTGATTGCCATTTTGTCCTATTGACAGTGTCTTTTGCTTTACAGAAGCTTTGTAATTTGATGAGGTCCCATTTATCAATTCTTGATCTTAGAGCATAAGCTATTGGTGTTCTGTTCAGTAAAATTTCCCCTGTGACCATGTGCTCAAGGCTCTTCCCCACTTTCTTTTCTATTAGTTTCACTGTGTATGGTTTTATGTGGAGGTCCTTGATCCACTTGAACTTGAGCTTTTTACAAGGAGATAGGAATGGATCAATTTGCATTCTTCTACATGATAACCGCCAGTTGAGCCAGCACCATTTGTTGAAAATGCCATCTTTTTCCACTGGATTGTTTTATCTCCTTTGTCAAAGATCAAGTGACCATAGGGGTGTGGGTTCATTTCTGGGTCTTCAATTCTATTCCATTGATCCACTTGCCTGTCACTGTACCAATACCATGCAGTTTTTGTCACAATTGCTCTGTAGTATACCTTAAGGTCCACAATGTTGATTCCACCAGAGGTTCTTTTATTCTTAAGAATAATTTTCACTATCCTAGGTTTTTTGTTGTTCCAGATGAATCTGCAAATTGCTCTTTCTAAGTCTGTGAAGAATTGGGTTGGAATTTTGAGGGGGATTGCACTGAATCTGTAGATTGCTTTTGGCAAGATGGTCATTTTTACTATATTAATCCTGCCAATCCATGAGCATGGGAGGTCTTTCCATCTTCTGAGATCTTCTTCAATTTTCTTCTTCAGAGACTTAAAATTCTTTTCATATAGATCTTTTACTTGCTTAGTTAGAGCTACACCAAGGCATTTTATATTATTTGTAACTATTGTGAAGTGTGTTGTTTCCCTAATTTCTTCTCTGCCTGTTTATCCTTTGTGTAGAGGAAGGTTATATCCAGCTACTTTGCTGAAGTTGTTTATCAGGTTTAGGAGCTCTCTGGTGGAATTTTTGGGGTCACTTAAGTATACTATCATATCATCAGCAAATAGTGATAATTTGCCTACTTCTTTCCAATTTGAACCCATTTGATCTCTTTTTGTTGTCTAATTTCTCAGGCTAGGACTTCAAGTACAATATTGAATAGGTAGGGAGAGAGTGGGCAGGCTTGTTTAGTCCCTGATTTTAGTGGGATTGCTTCAAGTTTCTCTTCATTTAGTTTGATATTGGCTACTGATTTGCTGTATATTGCTTTTACTATGTTTAAGTGTGGGCCTTGAATTCCTGATCTTTCCAAGACTTTTATCATGAAGGGATGTTGGATTTTGTCAAATGCTTTCTCAGCATCTAATGAGATGATCATATGGTTTTTTCTTTGAGTTTGTTTATATAGTGAATTACATTAATGGACTTCCATATGCTGAACCATCCCTGCATCCCTGGGATGAAGCCTACTTCATCATGATAGATGATAGTTTTGATGTGTTCTTGGATTCGTTTTGCAAGAATGTTATTAAGTATTTTTGCATCGATATTCATAAGGGAAATTGTTCTGAAGTTTTCTTTCTTTGTTAGGTCTTTGTATGGTTTGGGTATAAGAGCAATTGTGGCTTCATAGAACGAATTGGGTAGAGTACCTTCTGTTTCTATTTTGTGGAATAGTTTGAAGGTTATTGGTATTAGGTTTATTTGAAGATCTGATAAAACGCTGCACTAAACCCATCTGGTCCTTGGCTTATTTTGGTTGGGAGACTATTAATGACTGTTTCTATTCCATTAGCAGATAAGGGACTGTTTAGATCATTTATCTGATCTTGATTTAACTTTGGCACCTGGTATCTGTCCATTTCATCCAGGTTTTCCAGCTTTGTCCAGGCTTTTGTAATAGGATCTGATGATGTTTTTGGATTTCCTCAGTGTCTATTGTTATGTCTCATTTCTGATCTTATTAATTAGGATACTATCTCTGTGCCCTCTAGTTAGTCTAAGTAAGGGTTTATCTATTTTGTTGATTTTCTCAAAGAACCAGCTCCTAGTTTGGTTGATTTTTTGTATACTTCTTTTTGTTTCCATTTGGTTGATTTCAGCCCTGAGTTTATTTCCTGCAGTTGACTCCTCTTGGATGAACTTGCTTCTTTTTGTTCTAGAACTTTCAGGTGTGCTGTCAAATTGTTCGTGTATGCTGTCTCCATTTTCTTTTTGGAGGCACTTGAGTTTACCTCTTAGGACTGCTTTCATTGTGGCCCATAACTTTGGGTATGTTGTGGCTTCATTTTCATTGAATTCTAGAAAGTCTTTAATTTCTTTCTTTATTTCTTCCTTGACCAAGTTATCATTAATAGAGTATTGTTAAGCTTCCACATGTAGATGGGTTTTCTATTATCTATGTTGTTATTGAACAGCCTTAGTTCATGGTGATCTGATAGGATTCAAGAAATTATTTTAATCTTCTTGTATCTGTTGAGGCTTGTTTTAATTGAATGGTCAATTTTGGAGAAGGTACCATGAGATGCTAAGAAGAAGGTATATCCTTTTGTTTTAGGATAAAAAGTTCTATAGATATCTGTTAAATCCATCTGTTTCATAACTTCTGATAGTCTCACTGTGTCTTTGTTTAGTTTCTGTTTCCATGATCTGTCCATTGCAGAGGTTGGGGTGTTGCAGTGCAATGTATGCTTTGAGCTTAAGTAAAGTTTCTTTTATGAATGTGGATGCCCTTGCATTGGGAGCCTAGATGTTCAGAATTGAGAGTTCATCTTGGTAGATCATACCTTTGATGAGTATGAAGTGTCCCTCCTTATCTTTTTTGATCACTTTAGGTTGAAAGTCTACTTTATTCGATACTAGAATGGCTATTCCAGCTTTTTTTTGGGAGGGGGGGCCCATTTGCTTGGAAAATGTTTTCCAGCCTTTTATTCTGAGGTAGTGTCTGTCTTTGTTACTGAGGTGGGTTTCCTGTAAGAAACAAAATGTTGGGTACTGTTTACATACCCAGACTGATAATCTATGTCTTTTTATTGGGGAATTGGGGAAAAGTAACTGTTGCTTCCTGTTATTTTTGTTGTTAGAGTTTGAATTCTGTTCATGTGTCTATCTTCTTTTCATTTTGTTGGAAGATTACTTTCTTGCTTTTTCTAGGATATAGTTTCCCTCCTTGTATTGGAGTTTTCCATTTATTATCCTTTGAAGTGCTGGATTTGTGGAAATATATTGTGTAAATTTGTTTTTGTCATGGAATACTTTGGTTTCTCCATCTATGGTGATTGAGAGTTTTCCTGGGTATAGAAGCCTGGGCTGGCATTTATGATCTCTTATGGCATCAACCCAGGATCTTCTGGCTTTCATAGTCTCTGGCGAGAAGTCTGGTGTAATTCTGATAGGTCTGCCTTTATGTTACTTGACCTTTTTCCGTGACTGCTTTTAATATTCCTTCTTCGTTTTGTGCATTTTGTGTTTTGACTATTATGTGGCAGGAGGAACTTCTTTTCTGGTCCAGTCTATTTGGAGTTCTATAGGCTTCTTGTATGTTCATGGGCATCTATTTCTTTAGTTTAGGGAAGTTTTCTTCTATAATTTTGTTGAAGATATTTACTGGCCCTTTAAGTTGGAAGTCTTCACTCTCTTCTATACCTATTATCCTTAGATTTGGTCTTTTCATTGTGTCCTGGTTTTCCTGGATGTTTTGGGTTAGGAATTTTTTGCATTTTGCATTTTCTTTGACTGTTGTGTCAATGTTTTCTATGGTATCTTCTGTACCTGAGATTCTCTCTTCTCTCTCTTGTATTCTGTTGGTGATGCTTGCATCTATGGTTCCTGCCTTCTTTCCTAGGATTTCTATCTCCAGAATTGTCTCTAATTGTGATTTCTTAACTGTTTCTACTTCCATTTTTAGGTCCTGGGTGGTTTTGTTCAATCCCTTCACCTGTTTGGTTGTGCCTTCCTATAATTCTTTAAGAGATTTTTATGTTTCCTCTTTAAGGACTTGTTCCTGTTTATGTGTGTTTTCCTGTATTTCTTTAAGGGAGTTATTCATGTCCTTCTTAAATTCCTCTACCACCATTTGAGATATGATTTTAGATCCAAATCTTGCTTTTTTGGTGTTTCGGAGTATTCAGGACTTGCTGTGGTGGGAGTACTAGGTTCTGATGATGCCAAGTAGTTTCTGTTGGTCAGATTCTTGCATTTGCCTTTTGCCATTTGTTGATCTTTGGTGTTAGATATTCGTGCTGTCTCTGGCTGGAGTTTGTTCCTACTGTGGGTCTGTAAGCCTGTGTCAGCACTTCTGGGGGATCAGCTCTTCTCTGGTAAGACCTGTGGGCAGAGGGCTGTGGATCAGCTGAGTCCTAAGTCCTGGGGTCAGAGCACTCCCTGGAGACAAGCTCTCTGCTTTCTGGGAAGGGGCAGAGAGGGCTGTGCATCCACCGTCCCTCCTAGGTGTAGATAATCCTTACCTTCTCAAACTCTGTCTATACAACCTATACTGATATCTGCATTTACCTCTACTGTGGACCCTTTGTTCTCAAATAATATATACACTTTGTATTGGTGGGATAGATCTTAAATCAAAGTTGGACAGCCCGAATTAGGTCTTACACAGCTACCTACTTAGGACATGAGTTAGGTGAATTGTATAGCCTATATGGCACAAATGCCTCATTTGTTTATGATACAATCTCTGACTCCATCACAGAGTTATTATGAAGAGCAAATTAGGGCATGAATACCATAGTGCAGTCAATTTAAACAACGTATATTTGTAATAATATGCTTTGCATCGAACAATTCGATGTCTGGTCTCTGGTAGCAATTCAAGAAGATTAAACCTAGAATCCCTGGCCAATAGGACAAACAATAGTCCTGTGGGTAAACAACCTCTTAGTCTCTGGCTGCTCTGCATTCAATGCTCCAAAATCTGGGTCCCAAGAGCAGATGGCTTCCTAAAGTAGGTGAGGTACATTCATTAACTGAAGTTAATATGCACCTGTGTTTTCAAGTCAGCATCAACACACAGCTCAAACGTCCTCAAAAGTCCTGACTTTCACTCTGTATTGCCTCAGCTGTTCATTTACTTCTTCACTGAAAAAGATTACATGCCAAACTCCAGACACAAAGAATAAACAACAGAAATTAGACAAAGCCCTGACTAGGTAAAACCAACTCCAATATGGGAACCAATATGAACCACAGGATCATACATACAAATATATTAAAATGGCAATACCAATAAAAATAGAGATTCAGGAATTGTCAGAAAATTTAGTTGGAGGGGCTCGTATAGACTGGCGGGGGGGGAGGTTGGAGAGCCGCTTAAGAGCTGAGATCTGAGAAAGAAAAGTAGAATTAAGAGTTAAAAAGATCAAGTAAGGGTCTGCATGATTGGTGGTCCTATGGCACAAACCACCAACATTTAAGAAGTAGAATAAAGGCATGTCAGAGCACAGGTCACGAAAAGGACTGCAACACAAGATGAAAGTTGAAGAGTACAAAGTAGGATAAGTGGGATGAGGGAGAAGAGGAAGGAGAATCATCAAAATCAAATTGGGCAAATTGCACAATGAAACTTGATACTGTATATGCTGAATTAAAAATATTATAAACAATGTCTGATTGCTCTTTTAGAAAGATAGTAAGCATGTGATTAGCATGCCTTACACATCTTGTCAGGAAAAATAAAAATCTAGTGTTTAGGAACCTTGTCAGGAAAGTGGTGAGGCTAGCCTAGGTTAGTAGATGCAGACCAGAACAGGCAGTAATTAAGTATCAGAGAGTAACACAGAGTAGTTCTTTGAGTTGTCACTATGCAAGTAGAGTAAACATACAGAGGTGGTTAGGAGGACAGAAGCAAGACTCTCAGTTAAAGCAAAGGAACAGAAAAGTGATGACCCAGATGATTAGAGCAGCAAAATCAGAATCCTATCTCAGAGAAGTGCAAATTGAAGCCAGAATCAAATCTTACATTTGGAGAGACAGGAGGGTGATGAATGTGACTTCATTTTGCCATATTGTAGGCTCCCAGAGAGTGAAGATTATCCTGACAACCTTTAAGAGTCATCCTTTTATAACCAGGGAGTTTAACCTCCTGTAAATCTAAGCCAGAGGATTGTAAAGAGTCAACGGCCACCTCCAAACAGCTCGCATGAACTGAGCCGGATCCCTTTACTGTGTGAGCTGCTTTTTACAGAAGAATGAGAACCACTTCTGGGTTCAACTCAGGCTCTATTACGAGAAGCTGGAATTAGGATAGTTACTTTTTCCTCTGAGAATTTTGATTTCACTAGCAACGAGGAGCACTGCTGATTTCTACTCCTCCTGTACTTTAAAAAGTTAAAGTGTCCCTGCTGGATCTGAACTGAAAGCCTCCTCCCTCAAGACTAGTTTTCATGGTAGATGAAGGCTCCTTGCAAGCTTCCAAAGGAGAGAGGCAACCAACAATCCTGCCTGGCTAGGATACCAATGAACCACAACCACAACCAGCAAGGCACAACAACTCTAAGGGTTCAATAGTGGCACAGATTCCTTGGTGATAACCAACATCTCTCTAATTGGACACATAATCTGCTCAACAAGAGGGAAACTATACCTAGTACTGGAAAGTTAACCAACTACCCAGAGCTAGTGAAGTTCTGGATTTTGAAGAGAACCTATAATCATCACTTTGCCAACCCACAATAATCCTTCCCTACATATTAAATGTTTGTCCTTAGACTCACAGATAAGGGTACTCCTCAGCCCTCCCTAAGAAGACTTCTCTTTAAAACAGGATACCACTACAGAAAACCACAACCAATCAAAATAAAGAGTTGTGGAGTCCAGTCCTACAGTGGATACACCTACAACACAACTCCTTCACCTAAGGCTCATTGTATAAAATGGAGTAGAAAGATTATAAGAGCCAAAAGATTAAGGAGTTTGCTATAAGATTGCATCTACTAGAAATGTCAGAAGCTACCCCTATAAACTAACTAACCTATAAACTATGTCTAAACATGAGCTAAACATGAACAACAATGACATAAAGTGGACAAGGGAAAAACCATGAGGTTTCAATCCTACACAAAGAACTACAGGCAACTAAGGAATCCTGTATAATCTAACATAATGACTATAAATATATGCATGTAAAACACTAAAAAAATAGGCAATAAAAGTAAAAGAGAGCAAAGAGGAGTGAATGAGAACAGTGAGTGGGAGAAAAGGGAAGGTGGAACTTATGTAATTATAGTATAATCTCAAAATAATAAAAATATTATTTTTTAGATTTGAAAACAAGAAAAAACAATTGAAGAGGTCAGTGACCCCTATGGAAGAGTTAGGGGAAGAACTGAAGGAACTGAAGGGGATTGCAACCCCATAGGAAGACCAACAGTATCAACTAACCTGGACTCCTGGGAGTTTTCAGAGGCTTAAGCCATTAACTAAAGAGCATACTCAGGCTGATCTAAGCCCCCCCAGCACGTATGTAGCAAAGGACTGCCTTGTCTGGCCTCCATAGGAGAAGATGCACCTAATCGGGTAGAGACTTGATGCCCCAGGGAAGGGGGATGCCTGGGGTAGAGGGAAGAGGGCGGTGGGTGTGGGTAGTTGGTAAGGGAACATCCTTTCAGAGGCAAAGGGGACAGGAGAAAGAACTCTGGGAAAGGAGCCCAGGAGGGGGACAACATTTGAAGTATAAATAAATAAAATAAGTAATAAAAATTTAAAAACATAAAAATAGAATCAATGACTTTGAAAGAGAGGAAGGGGAAGTACAAGGGAGGGTTTGGCGGGAGGAAAGGAGTAGGTATTTGATATAATTACATTACAATCTCAAAAGATAAAATAATTATTTTTTAAAAAGTTTAAAGCAAATTTAATCCAAGTTCCATTCAATACTTTAGCTAAATGAATCATGGAACACAATTTCATAATAATAAATTTGTATTAACAATAAGCAGTAATAGGATGAGAAGCCAGCTTCTTGTATGGAACAGCTACTGAGTTTTTGGGTTTTGGTTTTTGGTTTGTTTGTTTGATAGATTTTGTTGTTTTTTTTTTTTCATCTACAGCAAGTAGAAACCCACTGCCTGCACAATCCCTATCATCAAAGCAAATCTAGTGAACCCCCTTTAATAAGATATGCATTCATCATAGCAAATCATTTCTGCTCAGAATCCTGCCTAATGCAGTACCTATTGTTGAAATGGTCTGTTCACTGTCACAGTAGTGCGTCTATCTGCAAAGCAGCTGATATTCATGGATCTCCAACCCTCCTCTTCATCAAGTGGCTTCAATGCTAAAAATAGCTAACTGGAAGCAAAAACCTTTTCTATCCAAATCGCCACCTTCAGTCGAATGACAAGCAGAAAAAAGCAACTGGATCATACCAAAATTAAACCTCTTCCACTTCTTAAAAGAGGGGGGAAATGTTCAGATTCTTCTCATCTCTGTATAAATGACTTCAAATACAGGAAATTCCAACCCCTGATGGTATCTAGTGAATAACGGCATTATCTAAACAAGACCACTTGGAAACAGGCTTTGAAGAAATAGTTGGAAAACAGGAGAGATTAAAAGAAAGCAAAAAGGTTAATTGTAAAAAATGCTTTAGTGGCTACAACTTGCATTTCTTTTACTAGCAAACACATCCTATCCACAACTACCAATTTGAAACACCAGATCTTAAAAATCAATTCTCAGAACTCTATCACCTCAATCATTTTTTTGCCCAGAACATTGCTAGTCAACAAGCAATCAAAGCAAAAGTAAATGATGAAGCATTACAACATGACCTTTGCATTTCCATTGTAATTATCCAGAGATTCAGGCTGTCCTTGACCTAGTAAATAACTATTGAGTGCTGCCACATATACAGGGTTACAGTGCGTAACAAATAGTAATTTTGTCCCTCAAATTAAAAGATGAAACATGAAAGGCATGCTGATGATATGAGGGAAATGAAAAAAAAATCCTAAAGAATCAAAATATTTTAAGTTACTTTGACTACATTAAATGGTGGTGTATCTCTCCTATACATGTCTACTTTGAGTCCCTCACTTGTATAAAACTTAAATAAATCTAACAACTAAATTGCTGGAGACTCTTTTTTTTTTTTTTTATCTCTGAGAGATTTAGTTTTCATTAATTTATTTATTCACTTTACATCCCAATGGTAACCTCCCCTTCCTCCTCTCCTCCCAGTCCTACCCTCCCACCCATCTTCTCCTTCCTCCTTTACCCTTCCCCTTCCCCCTCTTCTCCTCAGAGAAGGGGATCCCCCCATACCCACCCAACCTGGCACATTAAGTCACATGAGGACTAACACATTCTCTCCCACTGAGACCAGACAAGACAGCCCAGCTAGTGGAAAGGGATCCAAAGATGGGCAATAGAGTCTGAGTCAGAGACAGCCCCTGGCTCACTTCTTAGGGGACCCAAATGAAGACCAAGCTGCACATCCACTATGTGTAGGGGGCCAAGATCCATCCCACGTTCAATCTTTAGTTGTTGGCTCAATCTCTGTCTATCCCTGTGGGTCCAGGTTAGGTGTCTCTGTAGGTCTTCTTGTGTCCTTGCTCCCTCTGGCTCCGATTCCTTCCCCTTACTCTTCCATAAGACTCTATGAACTTTACCTTATATTTGACTCTGGGTCCCTGCATCTGTTTCCATCAGCTGCTGGATGTAGCCTCTCAGAGTTCAGTTATGCTTGGCCCCTCTCGGCAAGCGTAGCAGAGTTTCATTAGTAGTGTCAGAGGCTGGCTTTCTCCCATGGGGTGGGTTTCAAGTTGGGCCAGTAATTGGCTATCCATTCCCTCAATTTCTGATTCATCTTTATCCCTGTACATCTTGAAGGCAGGGCAAATTTTGGGGTGAAGATTTTGTGGGTGGGTTGATGTCCCCCTCCCTTCACTGGAAGTCCTGCCTGGCTGCAGAAGGTGGCCACTTCAGGTTCCATATCCACAGATACTAGGAGTCTCAGCTAGGGTCACCCCCAATGCCTCCCAGGGGCCTCCCCCATCCCGGGGAGATGCTCTCAGATTTCCTTCATCTCTCCCAGCCCATTCACCTTCTGACCCCAACCTCCACTTTCCCCACACCTGATCCCTACTCCAGTTCCCTCCCCAACCCCTCTCCCACTCAGTTCTCTCTCTCCAACTACTTCCATTGCCTATTTTATTTCCCCTTCTGACTGAGATTCCTCCTTGTTACTTAGCTTCCAGGGGTCTGTGGACTGTAGGATGGTTATCCTGTACCTATGGTTAATATCTACTTATAAATGAGTGCATACCATGTGTGTCTTTCTGGGTCTGAATAACCTCACCCAGGGCGGTATGTTTTTAGTTTCATGCATTTGCTTGCAAATTTCATGATGTCCTTGTTTTTAATAGGTGAGTAATATTCCATTGTGTAAATGTACCACCCTTTCTTTATTCATTCTTCAGCTGAGGGACATCTGAGTTTCCAGTTTCTGCCTATTCTGAACAAAGCTGCTATGAACATGGTTGAACAATGTCCTTGTGGTATGGTGAAGCATCCTTTGAGTATATGCCCAGGAGTAATACAACTGAGTCTTAAGACAGAACTATTCCCAATTTTCTTAGATTAAAAAAAATATAAGTAAATAAATAAATAAAATTCATAAAGTGGAAACTTCTAGTTCTTTTTGGAAAGTTAGTTAGGTCAAATGAGGTTTTGCTGAGGCAAACAGGTGAGGAGATGTCTTGCTAAAGCCAACATGTGAAAGACTGTTTTCTTTTTTTATTGATTTAAGTTTTATTGCATTATGATGAGAAAAGATACATGATTTCAATTTATCTGAATTTGTTAACATTTAAAAACATATTTAAGTAAATTGAATTATATCACATTCTTGTTTCCATTTTGTACCCCAACTCCTCCCAGAGACCCCCCCTTCAATACCTGCAATACTTTTTGTTTTTTAATTTTGTCATATTCTTTAAAATATAAAATATTGTAACAATAAAATGAGTATTATACAAATTGTTTGATATAAAACAGCAATCAATTGAATAGTTTTATGTAGATGCTTGTCTACAGCAATACTGAAAATACATATATTTGTCTCAATATAAATTTGAAATAACTCCAAACATATTAACTGTATATTTTAAAATAATACATCACAACTAGTATTCTTTAAATGAACATAAATATATACAGTTTTTTGTTTGTTTGTTTTGTATTTAGTAGAGCTTAAAATCTTAGCTCTTACTGTGGTACGAACCAAAAATAAAAACAATTTTTAGACATTGGAGTAATTGTAATAAGGCTGTATTTCAGTGACCCTCATATCACCAAAGGATTTTACCTCCATCATACCTAAGCTGAGAGTTGACAGTTCTGCTGCGCCAAGGAATGAATTGTAGACACAATTTTTGGATACAGATTTCTTGCTATGGTCAAAGCTATTTGACTTGAGTAATTGTCATTCTCAGCCCACAGAGAACAGGTTACATTCATTTAAGAAATGGTATGTGTATTAAGATGGTCTATCCATGAAGTCATTCCCCAACTGTTTCAATGAACAATGGTTCTGCTTGGAGGGTGGTACAGACTTTAGGTGAAAGTAAGAATCTGGTTCATTGTTTGTGGTGATTTTGAAAAGCATTCATCTCAGAGAAAGAGTGCCTTATAAAGTCATCCTCTTCAAACTTAATACAATAGTTACAAACATCAAGCAAAGCATTCAGTCTCACTCTTTGTTGTTCTCTTACAAGCCACATCCCAAGTTGTCTACATTTCTTTTGCCTGTATAAACTTTTGAAATATGTAAGCTGTTCTGAAAACCATAGTATAGTGTAAAAATATCAAACAATCCCACTAATAGAGAGGCTGAGATAGGAGAAGCCTGATTTCAAGACCATTATGTGGAACCCAGCAAGACACTGTCATGTACAAACAAGCAGAAAGTGTATATGGATTTTACAATATTGGTCCTATTTTTCCAATTACCAAATTAGAGAGACCACTGAATGACAGCCAACAAATTTCCAGTTCCTCATATTTTTGGATTTCAATCAATTTGGATGTGTTGGTAATATTAATTTTCATATTAAAATATTAAAAAAGTAATTGTTACTTCTTGTTATTTCTATTATTAGAGTTGGAATTATATTTGTGTGGGTTTGTTGAAAGATTACTTTCTTGCTTCTTCTAGAGTGTAGTTTTGCTCCTTATGTTGATGTTTTCCATCTATTATCTTTTTTAGGGCTAGATTTGTGGAAAAATATTGTGTAAATTTGGTTTTGTCATGGAATATCGTTTTCTCCGTCTATAGTCATTGAGAGTTTTGCTGGGTATACTAGCCTGGGCTGGCATTTGTGTTCTCTTAGGGTCTGTATGACAACAACCCAGGATCTTCTGGCTTTCATAGTGTCTGGTGAGAAGTCTGGTATAATTCTGATAGGCCTGCCTTTATATGTAACTGGACCTTTCCCTTACTGCTTTTAAAACTCTTTCTTGGTTTAATGCATTTGGTGTTTTGATTATTATGTGACGAGAGGAATTTCTTTTCTGGTCCAGTCTATTTGAAGATTTGTAGGCTTCTTGTATATTCATGGGTATCTCTTTAGGTTAGGGAAGTTTTCTTCTATAATTTTGTTGAAGATATTTACTGGCCCTTTAAGTTGGAGGTCTTCACTCTCTTCTATACCTATTATCCTTAGGTTTGGTCTTCTCATTGCATCCTGGATTTCCTGAATGTTTTGGGTTAGGATCTTTTTGCTTTTTGTATTTCTCTGACTGTTGTGTCAATGTTTTCTATGGTGTCTTCTGCACCTGAGATTCTATCTTCTATCTCTTGTATTCTGTTGGTGATGCTTGCATCTATGACTCCTGATTTCTTTCCTGGGTTTTCTAACCTAGGGTTGTCTCCCTTTGTGATTTCTTTATTGGTTCTATTTCCATTTTTAGATCCTGGATGGTTTTGTTCAATTCCTTCACCTGTTTGATTGTGTTTTTCTGTAGTTCTTTAAGGGATTTTTGTGTTTCCTCTTTAAAGGCTTCTAGCTGATTACCTGTGTTCTCCTGTATTTCTTCGAGAGAGTTATTTATGTTCTTCTTAATGTCCTGTATCATCATGGTGAGAAGTGATTTTAGATCTGAATTGTGCTTTTCTGGTGTGATGGTGTGTCCAGGACTTGCTATGATGGGAGAATTGGGTTCTGATGATGCCAAGTAACCTTGGTTTCTGTTGCTTATGTTCTTATGTTTGCCTCGGGCCATCTGGTTATCTCTAGTGCTACCTGCCCTTGCTAAATCTGATTGGGGCCTGTCCTACCTGTGATCCTCATTGTGTCAGAACTCCTCAGAGTCAAGCTGTCTCTGTGATCCTGTGATGCTAGGATCCTGTGATCCTGGGTCCATAGAGTACCCGGGAGTGGAGTTTCCTCTGGGTGTTGTAGGACTGGCTGCAAAATTTGCACCCAAGGTCTGCTCAGAACACCAGCCCAGACAGACTAGAAGGATCCTGTGCCACTGGGCTGGTGGAGTTCCTGCATACCTGGGTCCTCCTGGCCCCAATTACTCCGAGTATTGGGACAGAACTCATGTCCTCCTCACCTCTTGAAAGACTGTTTTCTTGAAGCAGACACAAGTAAAAGGATGTTTGGATATAGCAAAACACGTGAAAGGATACTTGATGAAGAAGCATAAATATGACCCCACAGACAGTGGGAGACAAGCACTGAGCTTTGGTTTGGTTTGCTCAACCTCACTATTCTTCACTGACATCCATGTATTGGTTCGCCTTACATAGCATTGTTGTGCTCAACTTGTGGTAACACTGCCTTTGACAGAAACCCTCCCAACAGCTGCTCATGAAGTGCCTGTGGAAGCTTGCTGCCTCCATGACCTCTCCTTTGGGCGGTTGGCGAGCCTGTCAGTTTCTTCAGGACTGAACTACAGAAGCCTGGTGTCTGCTTGCTGAAAGGACTGGACTGTAGCTGCTGAGTCATATTTGGTGTTTGCTATGGAACTAAACTTCTGCCGAAGAAGATCAAGCTCGGCACCAAAGAACTACTGCTGAACAGGTCCACTTCCCCAATATCCTAATACCTTTTCTCTTTTCCTACCTCTGCTGGGTGGTGGGCTAGAGGAGAGGTTGAACCCTTATTAAAAGTAGGTTGCAAAAAATTTATGCCTACAACACCAGATTGGTTTCAAAGTAATTTATACAAGTTTGCATTCCCACCAGCAATGGAGGAGTGTTCTCCTTGTTCCACATGCTTGCAAACATGTGCTGTCACTTGAAGAGGTTTTTTTTTTCCAATAATTTTGTTTTTTATTCACTTTAAATCCCAACACAGTCCCCACTCCCTCCTCTCTTCCCAGTCCAATCCTAATAAATTCCTCTTCCCACTGCCCCCTTCCTTTTTCTTCCTCCCCCACCCCCACCTTGCATACTACCCCATCCCAAGGCATCTAGTGCCAGCAGGACTAGGCACATCCTCTCCTACTAAGACCCAACTAGGAAGTCCAGGTAAGGGAAAGGGGATCCAGTGGTAGGGAACAGAGACTGAGACAGTCCCTGCTCCACTTGTTAGACCCACATGAAGACTAAGTTGCACATTTAATACAAATGTGTAGGGGACCTAGGTCCAGTCCCTACATGCTCCCTGGTTGGCAGTCAAGGTTCTGTGAGTCCCCATGGTCCCAGGTTAGTTGGCTCTGTAGTTCTTCCTATGGTGTGCTTTACCCCTCTGACTTGCTCACGTCTGTCCCCGACTCTTCCACAAGACTCCCTGAGCTCCACCTGCTGTTTGGCTGTGCATCTCTACATCTGCCTCCATCAGCTGATGGATGAAGCCTCTCAGGAGAAATTTATCCATTCTGATGGGTGTAAGACGGAATCATAGTGTCATTTTAATTTGCATTTCCCTGATGACTAAGGACATTAATCATTTCTTTAAGTGCTTCTCACCCATTAGAGATTCCTCTGTTGACAATTCTCTCTTTAGCTTTCAATCCCATTTTGAATTTGGTTATTTGGTATGTTGGTGTTTAATTTCTTGGGTTCTTTATATATTTTGTATATTAGCCTTCTGTCTTATGTAGGCTTGGTGAATATCTTTTCTAAATCTGTAGGCTGTTGTTTTGTCCTATTGATGGTATCCTTTGCCTTACAGAAGCTTTTCAGTTTTACAAGGTCTCATTAATTGTTGACCTTAGTGCCTGAACTGTTACTGTTCTGTTTAGGAAGATGTCTCCCATACCAATGTATTCAAGACTATTACCCACTTTCTGCTTTATTAATTTTTTTGTGTTGAGATTTTTGACCCACTTGGACTTAAGTTTTGTACAGGCTAATAATTATGGATTTATTTGCATTCTTCTACATGCAGACATCCAGTTATACCAGCACCATTTATTGAAGATGCTTTCTTTTTTCTATTGTATGGTTGTGGCTTCTTTGTCAAAAACAAAGTGTCCGTAGGTCTGTGGGCTTGTTTCTGGGTCTTCTTGATTCCATTGATCAACCTGTCTGTTTTTATGCCAGTGCCATGTGATTTTTATTACTATTGCTCTGTAGAACAGCTTGAAATCAGGGATGGTAATACCTCCAGAAGTTCTTTTATTGTACAGGATTGTTTTTAGCTATCCTGAATTGTTTTCTTTTTATGTAAGAAATTGAGAACTACTCTTTCGACTAACTATGGAGCAGAGACCGAAGGAAGGACAATCCAGCTTGATATAGCTGTCTCCTGAGAGGCTCTCAGAGTACCTGACTAATACAGAAGTAGAGGCTCACAGCCATCCATTGAACTGAGTACAGGGTCCTCAATGACGGAGTTAGAGAAAGGACCAAAGGAGCTGAAGGGTTTGCAGCCCCTTAGGACGAACAACAATATGAACTAACTAGTACCCTCAGAGCTCCCAGGGACTCAACCACCAACCAAGGAGTACACATAGTGGGACTGATTGCTCTGGCAGCATGTGTATAGTAGAGGGTTGCAAAGTCAGTCATCAATGGGAGGAGAGCCCTTGACCCTGTGAAGGTTCTGTGCCCCAGTGTAGGGGAATGCCAGGGCCAATAAGTGGGAGAGGGTGGAGTGGCAAGCAGGGGGAATGGGGAGGCAACAGGGGTTTGTTCTTGTTGTTTTTGGGGGGGAGGGGTGGGGAGAAAACTGGGAAAGGAGAAATCATATGACATGTAAATAAAGAAAATATCTAATAAGAAAATAAAAAAAGAATTGCTCTTTCAAGGTATATCAAATATTGTGTTGGAATTTTGATTAAAATTACATTGAATCTATATATTGCTTTTGGTAAAATGGCCATTTTCACTATGTTAATCCTATGGATCCAAGAGCATGGGGGAATCTTTCCATCTGATCTCTAATTTCATTCTTCAGAAACTTGAAGTTCTTGTCACACAGGTCTTTCACTTGCTTGGTTAGACTTACACTACGAAATTTTATTTTATTTGTTGCTATTGTGAAGAGTGTTATTTCCCTGATTTCACGTTCTGCCCATTTATCATTTGTTTAAGGGAGAGCTATTGACTTTTTTAAGTTAACTTTGTATCTATCCTCTTTGCTGATGGTATTTATCACCTATAGAACTTCTCTGCTAGAATTTAGGGAATCACATATGTATTCTATCCTATCATCTGTGAATAGAGATACTTTGACTTCTTCTTTTCCAATCTGTGTCCCCTTGATCTCCTTTAGTTGTCTTATTGCTCTAGCTAGAACCTCAAGTACTATATTAAATAGATGGAGGGAGAGTGGCCACCTGTCTTTCCCTTGACTATAGTGGAATTGCTTTGAGTTTCTCTCCATTTTGTTGGCTGTAATCTTGCTATATATTGTCTTTATTATGCTTAGTCTCTTTTCTTACAAAAGTTTTATCTTTCAGATAAAACTCGTAGTGGGGTAATTATCAGGTCCACATCTGGCATATAATGAGAACCATTCTTGATATGTATTATTCAGGCTAAAGGCATTTCCCTTTGTTACTATCAGAATACATAGAATACTTAAAATATTTTTATACAGTTATTTCAATCTTTAAATACTTTCTCACACCCTTAACCCTTATATTATTTTTGTCAACTGAAATAATTATGCTTTGACATCTTCAGTCATAACTATAAAGCTGGCTTTAGTGTATGACCTTGTAATATAGGAACTCATTAGAAACTCCCCAGAGTAATTAAATATTCTTTTTAAGTGCCTTCACCTCATAAGCAGATTTTGTTTTCTGTTTTCTGGTATCTTTTAGCTGAAGATGCTTCACAAACCACAAAAAGTGTTTGAGTTGCTGGCTTTAAACAATATCTCCAAATCTTGACCCTTCCATGCTCCCAGTTGACATAAGACTGTGAGGCAGGAAAAAACATTAATGTGAGAAGAATGACACTAATTCTGTGGGTCACAAACATATCTAAGAAATAATGACACCTTCCTTTAACAAAAAGTTTAGTCTGAACTAAATAGGGTTCAATAGGGTCCTTTTCATGCCACAAGCACCTGAACAGCTCTGTCATTTTAATTAAGCTTCTATCATGTACCATGGTTTTAAAGCATATTCATTGCCTGACTTCATGCTTTGACTATTAATTTCCACCTTGTTACTTAAATGAATACTATACATATAACAAAACAAAAATGCAAAATATGATAAATCAGGCTACATTTACACTACCCTATCACCCAGATGGTGAATCTGTGAGTCAGCAGCAGCAGAATGGCCAGAGTCAAAGCCAAAGAATTAATTCACATGTTGTATAATTTCCGCATTTGTTCCCGTCTATTTTGTGCTAATATGTCCTTGTTGTTTCCAAGAGCAGCAAGATGCATTTATTCAAATATTCAACTCTATGCTAAACTGAAATCAACTGGCCCCAAAATACCAATAAAGATTTCTATGTTAAGCTATTAGATTCAATATTCTGAAATTAGAATTCAGGATTTTGTGGAGTGGCAATGGCCGCTATTCATTAAGTTAAACACTGAAGAATTTTGATTATAATCTATTAGAGTAGGTAAGCATTGCTGACATGGAGCCGAGAGATGAGAAGCCCAGCTGGAGATCTGGAATGGGTGGGGGCTGGAAACAGGCTTAGATGTATTGGAGACTGAAAAAGACACGAGTTAGAGCAAGCAGCTGACATCTGACTCTAATTAGAGGAGCATATTTCAACATAGAGAAGAATGACTGGAAACCTACAAGAAAATTCACTAGCCACAGATGAGTACCAATCACAAAAATAAAATGACTCAAAGACATTGATATCAAAGCTCTCATGAAGAGTAAAAAGAAGTTACTCTATCCTAGATTTCAATAATAAAAAACTCACAACCTGACAACACGTGTGCCCTCAGATTTCTCTCTTGGCCTCTGAATCAGAACATCCTCAGACAAGTAGGAGTATTTTTAAAAAATACTCCTCTGAAAAGTTGTGAAATTATTTCACCAGATAATGGATTACAAATTGGCATGCAAATGTTAGCTTGTGATGGTATTATAATAATGAGCTTTGACAGGCAATATTAGTATTAACAGGATGAAATATAATTTTAAATGCTGGTTGACATATTTCCAAACTAGGTCAGTCTCATTGACCGATAATCTCCAGCTGCTGGAACTGAAGCATCTGACAGAAGAGCCATCTCATAAATGAGGGAGTAATTGTTCAGTCCTGACTTTCAGAATAAAGTATATTAGACAATAAAAGGCCTAGCAGGCATGAAGAGAATGGGCTTAAACTATTACAACAATAAAGTTCAAGGGGGAGGGGCTGGGTTGCCAGGATTTCTGAAATCTTTTCAATTTTTTGTTATAAACTAGACACTAGTTTAAGACAGAGCTTATTCTTCCACTGTAAGCAACAGAAAAAGAAAAAGAAAGAAAAGAAAAGATACAGGACACAAGGCAAAAACTATTTTCAACTAGAAAATAAAGGCCCTCAAAATTATTCCAAGGCTGAAACTACAAAAAGCAAGTGTTGTATGTGAAGGATCCTACCCTGTTCTACATATCCCTACATTATCTGGAATAGGAGAGTGGATACCTGAAGCACACCTCCTCCCTGCTGTTCTGTGGGGAGCCAATAGGAAAAGAGACACTTTTCCTTCTCCTCCCACCCCCCAGAATTCCAGGAAGATAGGTTCTTCACAATAAAAGCAAGCCAAGGAGCTACATAAAAAGAACAGTTATAGACAGGCAGACATCGAGTATAAGCCAAGAGAAAGGGTCTGTGAGAGCAGCACGTTTTCAAAGACCACATATTGGGTAGAGGAGAGCAGCCCATTCTCCACTGGCACACTGGAGCGTGCAGAATGATGGAAGGATCCATGTCTGTGAAGACGCCTGACATGGGGTCAAGGGGACTCAGAGACAATCAACCTTCACAGCAGATCATGTTTTCACCCACTTTCTCCTCCCTTCTCAGTGGCATCTGCTAATGTGTCTGAGGAAACTTAGCCCATGTGGCAGAGGACTGCTCCTGCTTATAACTCAGGAGATATTTCCCTGCCTAGAACTCAGGAGATATTTCCCCGCCTAGAACACGGGAGATATTTTCCTCCCTATCACTTGGGAAATATTTTCCTTCTCAATGTCTGTGCAAAAGGTGCACGGAAAATAAATTGTATCTGCTAACAGAGCAGGATTTTTTTTTCCTTTGATGCTTAACAAAACCAGTATCAAAGGAATGTTAGTCTACTATGAAATATGCATTCTGCTGAGCTGTCAAAAGAAGTTATGGTCCATACAGTGGCAGGTTCCACCCCAGTGTCCTCAGTGTCACCTTCACCAACCTAGTAAAAAACTACAGAATACTGAAAATAATATTATCATAGAATGATCTTAGTCTCCTACAAAATATCGAAAATCTACAAGACACAGAATTAAATATTTGAACTATGTCTTCTTGGTGTGTGATTATTTCTAGAACAAGTTGAGGTTGTTCTGAAAGAGTTGACCTGAAAGAGTCAGATACAGATATTTGCACCCAATCAATGGACAGAAGCTGCTGATCCCCGTGGTTGAATTAGGGAAAACCTGGAAGAAGATGAGGAGGAGGGCAACCCTGTAGGAGGACCAGCGGTCTCAATTAACCTGAACCCCCAAGATCTCTCAAACACTGGATGACCAACAAGGCAGCATACACCAGCTGATATGAGGCCCCCAACACATATACAGCAGAGGACTACTGGGTCTGGGTTCAGTCACAGAAGATGTACCTAACCCTCAAGAGACTGGAAGCCCCAGGGAGTTTAGAGTAGAGATCTGGTGGGGTAGAGAGTAAGGACATCCTCATGGAGACAAGGAGGTGGGAGGAGGTATGGATGTGGAACAGTGGGAGGGTGGACCAGGAGGGGAATAAAATCTGGAGTTTAAAATAAATAAATAAATAAATAATCTTTGAAAGGGAAAGGCAAAAAAAAGAAAAAGAAAAACATACTGGTAGGCTTGAATCTGACAATCATGGAATTATACATACATATATACATACATACATACATAAATACATACATACATACATACAGTGGAGAATGAGGACATCCAAGCTCATTACCAGCCTTCTTTACTGCTGTTTTCATGGGTCAATAAAATTTAAAGGTCTCAGGAATACAATAAAAATTGGGAAAGTTAAAAGCTACAACTTCAAGCAGTTTCCACCAAGCCACTTGCTACCCAGTTTGCTATGTGTTCCAAGCAATACTTACAAGGAAAATGGAAAATCCATTCTTTCACTACTTATGTGAAAATGACAACAACAAAAACAAGTCTAACTCCATGGAGAAACCTGCAAGCCACCAGGCTTGATAAGCATGCAATCACTAGTCAACAAACAAACAAAGAGATGAACTATAAAGTAGCTGCACCCCTAGAACTACCATACCTAAAATACCAGTGATGTATTGTACTTCTGAGTCTACCATTAGGGAATATTTGTTGTAGATTATCTAACTTTGAAAGCAATTCATCATCAATTGGATCTTACTGTGTACGTTTCCATAAGGATTTTAGTTTTCTTTTTAACTTGAGCTAAATTTTCTATGTCCAATGAGTTGGAATGTGGTCAAAGGAAAAAAATCTGTAGAAAATTATATGCTAGGAAAGATAGTTCTCAAGCATCCACCTTGAAGCCCCAGGAATAAAGACACCCAAGCACTCACCACATGGGGACCCAGGACTGCAGGGCGGCTGAAAGGGAGACCCAAGCACCCAGCACATCTATGATGAATGTGTGATGGAAAGAAGGAAAGAGTATGAGGTGAAGAGACAGAAAAGGAAGGGGAGCCAAGTAGTTCATACACTGTGGAGACAGGTGGACCTGGGGATGCTAAAGCAGTGAAGAACAGCAGTTATGAGGAACCATTGTGATGTCTGAGCCCTGGGTTGCTGCCAAGGATCACATCTGGGAGAGCTCACTCCATTGCTCAACAAGTGGATCACTCAGAAGAGCAGCCCTGTATCTCACTGAGGCAGCACAGTAGAGTTGGCCCTGGTGGCAGGAGGATTCAAAGACAGAAGGCAGATATGAGGTCATAGGAAAATAAGCCCTCATCTTAAGATATGTATGTTTTATTTTGGAACACTCATAAAGTTTTAAAAAACTAATAGGGGCCCTGGAGGTGGGATTTCAACAGACAGGAGATAGAATGGAGTGGGATTGGAGTGCATGAAGTAAAATTCACAAAAAAATTGATAAAATTTTTTTAATTAAAAGCCAAAAGTTCAGGGTCCCCAAAGAAGGAGTTAGAGAAAGGATCCAAGGAGCTGAAGGGTTTGCAGCCCCTTAGGACGAACAACAATATGAACTAACTAGTACCCTCAGAGCTCCCAGGGACTAAAACTCAAACCAAAGAGTACACATGGGGGGACTCATGGCTTCAGCAGCATGTGTATAGCAGAGGATGGCCTAGTCGGTCATCAATGGGAGGAGAAGACCTTGGCCCTGTGACGGTTCTATGCCCCAGTGTAGGGTAATGCCAGGGCCAGTAAGCAGGAGGGGGTGGGATGGTGAGCAGGAGGAGGGGAGAGGGAACAGGGGATTGTTTTAGTTTTTGGGTTTTTTTTTTTTTTTTGAGGGGAACCTGGGAAAGGAGATATTGTAAATAAAGAAGAAGAAAAAAAAGCAAAAGTTCTCAAACAAATAAATACAAATGGCAAGTGAGCATTTCAAAAAGTAATCAACATTCCTAGCCATCAGTGAAATGCAAATGACAATACTATTTTGAAATCTCATCTTATCCTGCAGAATGACTAAGATAAACACACATGTACACACACACACACACACACACATACACGAATGCACGCATGCACACACTCTGGCACGCACTTACCCACCATATAACAAATGTTGGCTTGAATGTGGAGAAAGAAGAAAACTTAATCACTGCTGGTATGTGTGTAAACTGGTGCAGCCAGTGTGGAAATCAGTGTGGAGTCCTCTAAATATACATCTAGTTTTCCAACAAGATCACCTATACCACTCAAGCATATACCCAAGGATTCTGTGTTCTACTAGAAATACTTGCTCAGCCATGCTCATTTCTACTCTACTCACAATAGCTGGAACATGGAAACATCCTAGACGTCCATACCCGATGAATGGAAAATGAAAATATCATACACATACACAATGTAATATTATTCAGCAGTTAAGAAAAATGAAATTTTCGAGTAAATGGAGCCAGAAAAATATTCTGAATGAGTTAACCCAGACCCAGAAAGACAAATATCACATAGATTCTCTCATTTGTGAATGTTAGGTTTTTTTGTTGTGGATATTGTTTGGTTTTTGTGTTTTGGGGGGTCTTGGGGTTTTTTTGTTTTGTTTTGTTTTTTGTGGTTTTTTTTTTTTTTTTGGAATACTCACAAATATTAAGAAACTAATAGGGGCCCTGGAGGTGGGCTATCAAAGAACAGCAGATAGAATGTAGTTTTATAAAGGGGGAAAGGGAATAATGGAACAGGAAAGTTAAATGGAGTGAAGAATGGGAGAGCAGGATAGTGAAGGGGATAGGAGGAGGGATCACAAATACTAAAAGACTTTTGAAAAAGTTATACGGACCCCTACTACTACAGAAGCTTCCTAAAATATATACACAAATAGCAGTTTAATGGAGTTAGCCTATAATGGGGCAACAATGTTCCTACTAGACACAATATGCTAACAAATAAAAATCTCAATACCAGGAATGTGTTATCATTTCTGAATTTGTTGACCAATGGGGTTCCATCAACTCCCAAGCATAACACGATATTGCCAGTATTATGAGTTACCCTCAATAATGTGAAAGTAAGACCCTACTGCTGAAGAAACAACACACGTGAGCCATTGATATGGAAAAATAAAGCTGGTACTCTCCTGGCAGCTTCATCCCTACTAGCTGCCATAGTGCTGAAAGATGCTATGCATAAGAGAGAAGAAAAGTAACTCTACATCTTATCTAGCTGTGAACATGGCAATCTACAATAATTGTCCCGGCAAGTTATGCTCACTAGTAATGGCACAATTATTATGGGGGTAACCAACCACTTTCTGATTGAATTTAAGACCTACTCCATAAGATAGTACTCACAGCTGGCACCATTACTAGGGTCAAGAACCTAGATAGCTCATAGGCCCTTAGGATAAACTTACTACTACTGTTCTGCCAAATGAATATAGTATTAAACTGATTCCCAGTAACTTATTGTTCTACTCCTAGACTAGTGCATCTTTCAACCCTCAGCAAAAGAACTCCTTTTTACAGCAGATAATAATTAACACAGAGATCCATAGCTAGCTAAGGTGTCCTGGTAGGTCAATCGTATTCCAATGGATATCCCCACACTCAATGGGCAGTACAACTTGAACTCAATAATTTTAAGACTTTTTAAAAAGGCAAGGCAAAGCTAGGTATGTAAGGAATGAAGTGGCTCTCCAAGGAGTGGGAAGTAAGAGGTGAATATAATTAAAATACACTGTATGAAATTCTCAAAGAATTAATAAAAAATACTTTTTTTAAAAAGTGCTTTAAACAGATGTTACACTTGTATAAATAATTCTTGATTCACTTTTCATCTCTTGTGATAATTAAATGATGAACCCTATTTATCTCTAGGAATTTTTTTCCATTACCCCTGGTCATCTAAGGATACTAGGATTTAAATTTAAACTAAATCACCACAAATGACCTATTTATTACATAACACAACACGATAAGTTTCAGTAAATCTCCAAATGTAAGGTACCCCATTCAATCAGTGGGGAAAAGCAAAGATGAATTACATGTTTCTACCTTTCTAATAACATTATGTCTGAACTAGATATTAGATACCTGGCTTTTTTACTACTGGCTGGTTTTTATTTTTGTTTTTTTTATTTATTGTTTTTATTTTCTATCAATAAATTTCAGTATCTTGCCTCTTGTGTTATTTTATTTTTATTTTTGTTTTTATTTTTGTTTTTATTTTCTATCAATAAATTTCAGTATCTTGCCTCTTGTGTTATAAAGAGACGTAAGCATGCTAGGAAAGGAGATTGCACATCTCAAAATAATAAATAATGAATAATTCCTCATTAATTATTTTAAATATTGGTAGCACAGAGTTAATGGCAAAAATACTTTCAAAAATAAATAACTTCTATTAAATGCTTTAGAATGCAAATCTACCACTTGAACTAAGATGAGTTAGAAAATACATATTCAAAAGGAAAGCTATTAAAACAACTCGTAATTCACTACCTGGAAACTGATACTATTCTTAATTTTTATAATCAAATGGAAATCTACAAAAATTAAAGTTTTCAGTGAACTGGGGTCCTAAGGAGAAAATACATAATTTTGGTAGGCTTGAAAGTTTCTCAGATATATGTATTGGTTTTGAAACCAGGAAACTAAGGAGATAAAACATGGGAAAATATTTTTCCAGTTCAGTAGTTAATGTATAAGTGTAACAAATGAGCTTATAGTACTTTTAGATTATCAGTTTAAAACCATCAATTGTTGGGGCCGGAATGAAAAAAAAAAGAAGGGATAGAACGGGATCTGAGAATTCAAATGGGCCAGGCAGTGGTGGCACACACCTTTAATCTGAGCACTTGGGAGGCAGAGGCAGGCGGATTTCTGAGTTCGAGGCCAGCCTGGTCTACAGAGTGAGTTCCAGAACAGCCAGGGCTACACAGAGAAACCCTGTCTCGAAAAAAAAAAAAAAAATTCAAACGGTCACACGGAAAAGAGCAGTAATAGGAATATGTGATACCACGTCCTTGTCTACAGAAGACAGCTCAAGCCAATGCTAGCTGATGCCATGCAAAATCCATTCCTTGTGTTGTCATTCTTCCTATGTGCACTACGGCTCTTTCCAGACAAGCCAGAAAGCTTTCTGTGAAATCTCTCAACTTAAAAATCTTTAAATTAAAAAATTTAAATTCTAATTTAAAAACAGGAAATGCTTAAAATGTAATAAATCAAACTACATGATGTTTTAAGATTTATTTGGCCTGTTGGTTATGGGTTTGCAGCTCCGATTATCATAGAGAGGGGTATTACTGGGTTGTAATTTACGTCATATTTTAGGTGTTTAAAACAATGCTGGAAGGTAGGAAGCTTCTACAGACAATTTAATACTGATGGAGATTTAGGCATTCACTAAGAGGAAGGCAGATTAATGTCATCCTTTACCACCTCAAAAACTTGCAACGTGTTGCTATATTATTTACATTTCTAGTCACTGGGCATAGGAGTTTGAATAAGAATGTCCTGAATAGACTCAAGTATCTGAAAACTCTGCTTCCAGCAGGTGGAGATATCTGGGAGGTTTAGGTGCTGCATCATTCTGGAAGGAACATTACTAAGGATGTGCTTTGAGATTAAAAGCCCCAAGCCACTTCCAGTTTGCCTGCTCTGCTCTGCACTTGTGGTTGAATATGTGAGCTCTCAGCTTCCTGTTCCCTGACTGCCACTTGCTGCCACACTTTGTTGCCATAATGAACTCTTACCCCCCGCTGGAACCATAATCCCAAATAACTATAACTCTGCTCATGGCATTGTATCGCAGCAACAGAGAGAAACTAATGTCTTGTGACAGAAAGCCTGGCATGAACAACACCACAGAGGAAAGACTTATTTTGCTTATGGTTTCAGACGTTTCAGTCCATCTTGGTAGTGCGAGTGTGGTAGAGCATCTCACATCACCAAAGACAAGAAACAGAGCAAAGCAGTAATGATAAGGACACAGGACAAGATAAAGGCCCCCAGTGCCTGTCCCTGGTAACCCCTTTTCCTCCAAACAGGCACCTCCCTAGACAATTCTACGCACCCATATATTCTATTTAAATCTTGAAAGCATCAAGGGATTCATTCATTATGTCAGGGCTTTTATTACCCAGTTATCTCTGGAAACACCTTCACAGGGATACCCAGAGATGTACTTTACTAGTACATCTAGGTACTTCTTAATTCAATAAAGGTGATGAGCAAGATTAAACACCACAATCCCACCCTTTTTCATCTCAGTACTTCTTAAAGTCCAGCACTCCATCAGTGGCTCCAAATGAAGCTCACGTCCATCTCTCAGTGCAAAATTATTTCTTTCTATCTCCAAGTGTCCTCATAATCTTAAAACTTCCAGAAGTGTTCAGAAGCCCAGAAGTGTTCAAAAGCCCAAGTTCAAAGTCTCCTCGGAGACATAAGGAAACACTTAATAGTGAGCCACTGTAGAATTAAAAAAAAAAAAAAAGTGGTTGCCACATAAGAAAAAGACCAGCACTCATTTCCCTAAGAAGTCATGTAAATGCCAGATAGGCATGGTGGCTCATCTGTAATTCCAGCTTCAGAAAGCAAAGATGGATGTCAGAACCCAGTCCACATGAGACGTTTGAGTGCTTGTGAGAATACTTCAAGAAAACAAGAAAAGAGTTTTGTGACCTCAGTTTCTGAAAACACAGAATTGTTCTTGGAATGTGTTTTCCTGCTCCTCCCAGGTATAGCAAGTTAGAGTGAGTCTCTTTAAATTGCTCATTATTGCTTGCTCTTCTTATTCAGTTAAATATCTAAACTATCCTTTATATGCCTCTATACAAGAATGTATCTTTGCCACATGTGGCTTGTCCTTGTCATTGTATATAGCTTGAACTCATAAGAATTTTACTCATGTGACCATTCTTCACCCTCAGAGAATAAATTATCTGGGTCTCTGAATAAAGCTGGCTATTGCATAAGACTTTGGTCTACCTCATTCATCAGCTCCATTCTCCCAGCTCCCACTGCCTCTCCAGTGCTGACGGTAGGGGATTCAAAATTGCAAGCTGGCTATCAAGATGAGACACATCAATGAGCTCTGGGTTTGCTTAGTAGACCTTGCCTCGAAAATATAGAGTGGAAGAGCAGCTGAGGGAAAGTTTTACCATCAGCCTCAGACATCATGTGCACATAGTACCTGCACACATACACTTACAAAAATGCATACACACACCACACAAAGGCATGAACATTTTTAAAAATGGGTAAAGGTTATTAACTTCCAGATACAGTTTCACAAATCAACTAATGCTAAAAAGAAAGATAAGGAGACTATCCAGGAGGAAAAATTTAAGTCCAGGAGAATAAGCACAAAGCTCTATTGGTCCATATCTAGGACATGATGTTGTACTTTCATTCCCAAGTGGAGGGAGCAGCTATATTCCTATTGCCTTGCAGTTTGAGACCCGTATGACACTGTCTAGGGGCTGGATTCATTCATTTCCTGAAAATTTCCTTGGCAGACATCCCACTTTCCTGACATTTCCAACATCTTAGTGTCTTTATTGCACCTTAGGCTTTTCCCAATAGTTTTCATATTGCACACTCTTTAGAAAGTGAACAGATTGTGACTCAATCACACATTGTCTAGCTTCATGGGCCTTCCTTTGACATATCGGTGGAGGCCTCGGTGACCAGCACATACAATCTACATGCATCCAAAACTAGCATCATGTGGGCAATACCAAGGTTTGCCATCAACTCAAGCAGTAGCAAAGCTTTCCTGTTCCAAGGATTCCGTTTCCTCTGAGTACCTGTGTGGCTAAAAATAGTAAAATTAATCTTGCCTACCCAGCACTAGGCCAACAAGAGGTACGGGCCCTCTCTTCACGAGAGAATCTTTTAAGTGAGTTTATTTATTTATATACTTGAGTTTGTGATAGGTGGTATCAGGCCAACCCCAGAGACAGTCTTCTTTGGTGGGGGAGATAAGTTGAGATAGAGCTTGACTATGTAGCCCAGGCTGACCTGGAATTTATTATTTTCTTGCTTCCCAATGGCTAGAATTGCTTATGTGTGGCACAATGCCTGGATCCAGATTCATTTGGATGACACTGATCTTTACAGAAGCCATAGCCTACCTGGTCCTAACATTGTGACAGGATTTCCCCTGTCCAATCACACTAAAATATTAGGGCAGCAGGAGGCCTGTGATTGGACAGGGAAAAGGGAGATAGAGCTAAGAGTTGGAGAGACAGACAGTGTCTCGGGAGAAAGAGAAAGCTAAGATGGAGGAGAACAGACAGGAGGGAAAACCTGAACCAGCATGGCTTTAGATAGTCACAAGTAGTTATGATATTATAAGGTTGGAATAATTGGGATAAAGCTTTTATCACTATCAATTGGTTGTGAAATTATTGTATTGGCATCTTGTAAAATGAGAATTTATTGATACATAAATCTGTTTGGTTAATTATAATCTTCAAGAGTTTTGATTTACTCGGTTACTGGAATGTGGGACTGTCGATTACAGGGGTTTATGGCAGAGAAGGAACTAGCAGCTCCAAGGACAAGCAAGGCGGAGGAGGGCTAGCCTGCCAGTCTGGCGCCTCCAGAGAGTTGGCGGGCTGAGAGAAGCAGGAGCTCAGAGAGTTGGCGGTTTCTTTTTATTATTTCTCACAACATAACATCACACAGCTTTTCTTTCTAACCACATCACAAGTTTTTCAAGTTTTGCTGCTTCGTTTTTCACTTCCAAGCCTCACTGTAAACCTGACTAAAATCCAGCAATAACGGTAATACCACACCCTAGACCCTGACTTGCTTTGAGATGTCATGAACAAAATGTAGACAAGTTCTTTGCTAAATGACCTCTCATCCAGTGCCTAGCAGAATCTTCATCTCCACATCTCCATGGGAAGTCTCATGAGCACATGTACTACATTTTGGTTGGCATTCTGGTCTAAGTTCTTACAGAATCACCCATTAAATTCTACCTACAGCACTCTCAGTATTACCTGCTTTCTCCAAACTGTTCTAAATTACTTCCCACAGCCATTTTCAAATGCTTCTGAACCATATCATCAAGTAGTCACAACATGAACCTGACTTCTCTGAAACCAGTTTTCTGTGTTGGGTGCTTCCATTAATGATCTAAACAAGGCAAGAATTATTTTAGCTTATAGTTCAGTCCATCATGGCAGAGAGAGTTTAGCTAAGTAGAGCAAGTGTTGTCATGTTATACAGGGAACAGGGAAACAGCAGAGCAATAATAACAGGAAAGGGCCAGAATAAGATATATCTCCTGTGACATGGTCTAAATATGGATTTTTCTCTAAACAACCCCACTTTCCACAGTTCTCCTACCTCTTAATATTCTGTTCAAATTTTGAATACATCAATGAAGTAAATCATTTATGATATAGAGCCTTCTGGGTGTTATCCCACAAACATACCCAGAGGTGTGTTTTATACTAGGAAAGCAGTATACTATCAAGCTGATAACCATGGTAAACTAGCCTAGAATGGTGAGGCATATTTTGGTCATAGAACTTGGATGGTTGAGGTAAGACAATAACAGATCTGAGGTCTGCTGGGGTTATACACAGGCTAGCATGTACTAAATAATTGCTCATCACAGTTACCTTATATCGCAAAGGGACTCTGTCGATGGAAAAAGACTTTAGGATCTCAAAATTATGCAGTATCATCCTGATGGCCATTCCAAATCACATTAATCCTTAAATGAGTCAAGGATTTCAGACATGAGACAAGCTCGACCCATCATTATGAGCTATGAAAATGGAAAGGAAGGGCCACAAGCCAGGGAATGACATGGCTTCAAGAAGCTGGAGGAGGCATGATAGTTTTCCATAAAAGGTTTCCCCCCAAAAAATATAGCCCTACTCATACCCTAACTTTAGTTAAGAAGACCAATGCTGTGCTTTTGACCCAAATAACCCACACTAAGAACAACAAAAACAACAAAAACCTAATACTGTTTAACCTACTACATTATTGACTATCTGTTATGGTAACAAAAGCAAAATATTACAATGACCCTGGTTTAATATTTTATAGATTGGTAACTAAGGTCCACAGAGGATGACTGTAGTGGTTTGAATAGGCATGGACCAGGGAGTGACACTATTAGGGGATGTGGCCTTATTGGAGTATATTGGCTTTGTTGGAAGAAGTGTATCACCATGGGAGTAGGCATTGAGACCTTTCTCTTAACTGCCTGGAAGAGACAGTCTTCTCCTGACTGGCTTCAGATCAGCTCTTGGCTCCTCCAGCACCATGTCTGCTTGCATGCTGCCATGCTTCCTGCCATGATGATAATGGACTGAACTAGGGAACCTGTAAACCAGCCCCAATTAAATGACCTTTATAAAAAGTTGCTTTTGTCATGGTGTCACTTTATAGAGATGGAAAGCCTAACTAAGACAAAGACAAAAAAAAAATTCTCAAACATCTCTGTCCCACTGTAGCAGCCTGCTTTGACTGCTTTGATATTTGCCTTTATGGAATTATCTCATAATAGCAGAACAAATAGCTGGCAGGGAAAGAGAGGCACTCTGTCTAACTGGGATGAACTTGAACCACATTGTTTGGCTTGAAATTTGGAGCTAGATACAAGGACAAGAAAGTGAAAGAAAGGAGATATATTCACTTTAGAAATGCAAAGCCTCTCCACTGCATAAAATTAACTTACCTTTTTATTATTGTTTTAAAGCCTAGCTTTGATCTCTTACGGTCTATCTAGTCATGAATTTGCAGAAACTAAGACAGCTTAGATATGAGTTCACGTCCTGCTGTCCCTGGAATGTTGGTGGAGATCTGTTATCCCACAGATTATGCACATTTTCTGTTGGCTTACGTGTCAACCATCTGCAGAATAACTGGGGCTGCGATATGCCTGCAGAGATCATGATTACAATCACAGTCCAACAGCGACATCAACACCAGAGTCAGCAGCGTGAAGGACGTCAGAGTTCAGGCTCGGACAATCTGTTCACATTCACCACGTCTTTCCCTTCTGATGTGCAGCGAAAGACCATCAATCACCAGAGCCACATGCAGACTTTCCTGAGATTCACACTACCGTCTCCACTGTGGCTTCTGTGTCAGAAGAGGGTAGGGAGAGCGGAGCTGGTCAGGACAGGAGCGGCCTCTGCCTTTTAGTCCTAAAAGAATCTGCAATTCCATTTCTCCATCTTTTCTAAAAATGACATGAGTGTATTCAAATTAATCATATCATATATAAATAGTTCCATTAAGCAAAGTTATTAATATTTTGACAACATCAGTATTAATGTGATATATAGTATTGCAGTTTTCTGAGGCTAGAGGATTGCCAGTTTGGAAGCATTTCGGCTTCAGAGTAAGAACTGTCTCGAACATTAAATAAATTCAATCTTGGCTGATAAGACTGAAAAGATTCTGTTATCTTTAGTTATTAACATAAAACTTGATATAACTGTTACATGGCTTCTTATAATGCTCTCTATGAACTGACACATAATGTGTTGTCTCTGGAACTTGGGTGAAATGTTCTGAGTATATTTATCAGATTTACTTAGTCTAAAGCACAGTTCCAATTCAAAGCTTATAAACCAGCTAGCAGTTGTCCTTTCAGGACACCCTTGATGCTCATTTTAGCTGGATTTCATTAATAAAGAAATCCTTGGAGCCAAGTAGTGGGGGCACACACTTTTATTCCCAGCACTCAGGAGGCATAGGCAGGTGAATCTCTTAAGTTCAAGGCCAGCTTGGTCTACAGAGCAAGTTCAAGAACAGCCAAGGCTACACAGAGAAACCTGTCATACCACACACACACACACACACACACACACACACACACACACAAGACTGATTACAAAAGTAAAAAAGTAATCTTGGATAATGAAAGAGGAAGCACATAATATTGTCTGCTACTTCTTCTCAAAATGTTCCAAATTCAGCATCATTTCCAATTGTTGAAGTACACAATGAACTTTTATAAGAAAAAGCACATCATGGGGCTGCACAGATGGCTCAGCTGTTAAGAATGCATATGGCTCTTCCAGAGGAACAAAGTTTAGTCCTTGTTGTCCATACCAGGTGGCTCACAACCACCTATAACTCTACCTGGAGATTATCTGATACCCTTTAATGGCTTCTGTGGGCACCTACACTTGCACGCACAAGCCCATACAGATACATAATTAAAAACAATAAATCTTTGAAAAAATAGAAAGGAAGTACATCAGCATCCATGTTTCAACCCAGTCAAACAGTTTAAATCTAGTTTAGTCACCTCTCCACTCGTATAATCTGTCTTGCTGACTTGGAGCATACCCAGTTTTATTTCCTTTGGTCAACTGAGGCAAAGCACGTGTTCAGCACAGTCTCCAAGGATAAAGAGACAGCTAAATCTACCACAAGAAAGTGATTCTGTACCTCAATGAGTAATAAGAAAGTCATTCAATTTATAAATAAATTTCATCTCCAACATTATGATTTCCTAGAACAGTTCTAAGCCCAATGGTTGTCTCCGTCATGAGATCAAGCCCCTAAGATAACTCAAGTATGTGTTTGTGTATATTCTTTAATCAGTGGCAGAAGCACAATGCAAAGTGGACAAAGCAAAATGCACACACATACTTACATATGTAGATAGATGTGCAAACGAAAATACCCATGATTTAGGCTAACTTTTGCAGTGGCTGTGCTCCACCAAGGGCCATCAGAAAGCTGTCTCTCTGTCTATTGTTTCTACTTCCCCTTAAAGGACTCCATTTTTACCCAAGTGGTAGCAAGATGGCTACCACAGCTTATCCATATCTTGTGTGTAAGCAGTCCCAGAAAAAAAAAAACAAAAACAAAACAAAACAAAACAAAAACAAAAAAAACAAAAAAAAACAACTCTTTCAGAAGTTCTGACTGAAGTCACAGAGTTGTTTCTGCATTGTCTGGGCCTGATCTCTCTCTCTCTCTCTCTCTCTCTCTCTTTCTCTCTCTCTCTCTCTCTCTCTCTCTATCTATCTATCTATCTATCTATCTTTTGCTTGCTTGCTCACTCATTCACTCACACGCATGCACAGACGCACACATGTACACCACACTACATTCCTAAAACAATCACTACATCCAGAGGGAAACAAACAGTAGACCATGGGGTCACATTCACCCCAACAACATGTTCTGAGGGGGAAAAATCTTGGTAAAACTATCAAACTGACCAAATTTGTATCACAATTTTGGTAGTAGCTCTGGGGAGTCAGGGCACATGAATGTGCACATTCCTGTCTGATTCAAAACTTTCTGAATCTTTATTATAACATCGTTTATTTTTAGTGGAAGAGAAGAGCATTGTCTTTAGTGGAAGACAAAATAGGATTTGACAGGAACTGAAGACAAAGAAAAGCATAATTAAGTTTCAAAGAAATGAAACTATGACCATCCAAAGACAAAGGGTTTCTTTTAAAGCCTGGAAATGCCCAAGTGTGACAGATGTTATCCTTTTCAATGTCCCTGCAGGTGTAGAACCTCATTTGATCAGTTCTTCCAAAGATGACTAAATAAGACAAATGATGGTGTAACCTTTTGTTCCAAATTAATTCTGATTTTCTGAAATTATTGCACTGAAAGCCAAGAACATGATTTCAAAATAATTCAAGGGAAATGTCAAGACCCTTGACGTTGTTTGATCAAGCCTCAATTTGTTTCTCTAGCTTTGTCTCCTAATAAACCCACCCATGAAGCATCTACTCATCAGCACCAGTCCATCCATGTTCCACCTACCCACTAGGCATTCTGTCTTCTCCCATCCACTTCACCGGCCGGAAATATTCTCAACCTAATCTTTGTATATAAAACTCTTCCTTTAAAGGCCCAATTCAAAGTCCACATTTTCTAGAAATCATTCCCTGATCCCCTTATTAAATTCTTTGAGCACTCAAAACATATTATGAATACTCCTCTCTGGCCTTTATTTCATTCTGTCCTATATTACAGTGAGTTATGTGCTGTAAGTGGATTTGGCTGTATCATTTTCTACATATTTATAAACTCTTCTCCAGCATGCAGATCACAATAGAATTGTTAATCTTATTGTATCTGGTTTTATTTATTGTTATCATTGAGTGAGAGAAGGCCCCAAAAGAAAAGACGATAGAGTTTATCCTTCACAAAAAATACAAAATCAGGTATGATGGCACACACCTGTAAATCAAGATTTCAATATCAGACTGGATCACTACAATGAGACCCTGTCCGAACAAAACAAAACAAACAAAATGTGGGCAATAATCCTTGTATTATGCACATAACATTTTTCAGAGAAGTATACCACACCACATGTTCTTTTTCTAGTGACAAAAGAGAAGACATAATTATGACCTAGGCTGAACAAGAAAAAGTATCTAAGAATGAAACAGCTCTGCTCACTATAGTCTAACTTTAGCACTCATCTGAAATAGGGAGGACATTTAAAAATAAAGTTCTCACCCAAAGGCACCCCAGTTAGGCTGAGCCAGCAGCTTTCCAGAGATGCTCCCAGGCAGTTAAACACAGACGTGCACTGTCCTCAGGCCAAGGCCTGGAGCTAATTAGGCAGTCTAGAAGAAACAGAATCTTAACAAAAGGGCCCCTCAAAATCAGGGCACAGACATCATGCTTCTTCACAGCACCAGCTCTGTTCTCACCATCGAGTATCACTACACAGACAGACAGACAGACAGACAGGCAGGCAGGCAGGCAGACAGACAGACAGACAGACAAACAGACAGACAGACAGACAGGAGTGAGCATAACAAAAGTCTCATGACCAATGGGATCTTTCCATGATTCTGAGTACCAAGGGCACTTGTAAGCCTCTACCTCGGCTGTCCTTTCATTACCTTGAAAGTGTTTCTCTTAGGAAAGAAATGGCCCAGTTGAAGCTTTCCATCAAGCTTGATTAACTGAGTGATAAAATGTACACTTTGACAAAATAAATCTTCAGAAAGTGAACTCATTATAAATGCTGAGATATGTCAAAGGACAAGAGCCCAGACTCCTCTGGACTATAAAAGCAATGTTTAACTACCTAATATCACACATCATTACAGCAACAATTTCTAGCAACTCTGACCCTAACTCTCATCTGTTAATATATCAGACACAAGTATGACCAATGCACCTGACATGAGCAAGAAAGGAGGAGTATGAGAGTGTTTTGGTGCTGTAGAATTCTTGTCTTTATGAAATATAAGTGTGTGTGTGTGTGTGTGTGTGTGTGTGTGTGTGCAGGCTAACCTGTATGTGCAAACATTCCTAGTGGCATACATGAACGTTTGTGGAGATCTAAGGTCAACCTCCTTGGTTGTCATTGCTCAGGTACCATTCACCTAAGACAGTGTCTCCTATTGGCCTAGAACTTGCTTCACAGACTTAGCTGGGTGTCCAGCAAACTCCAGGATCGGCTTCTCAACTGCCTCCTAGGTTTCCAAGCCTGACCCACCTTCCCTGATGTTTCATACAAGTCATAGGGCTTAAACTGGAATCCCCATGCTTTCATGACCAGCACCTTGCAAGGACTGAGCTATCTCCCCACCCCTCAATGCAGATTTTCTTAAAGATAATTCAACAAAACCTTGTAGTTCAAAATTATATACCTATGAGCCACATTTGGTTTCTTCTGCCTTTAAAATTCCTCTTATTATTTACAACAGTGACCTCAAATGTGGTTTGTCAAATTTTGGCAATAGTCATCACTATTTGCATAGCTATAAATAATACTTCATAATTTAAAAGTCCTTTTTCACGCATTCTATTATTTGTTTTCTCACAGTGTTTCTGTGTGCAGTGTACTTGCTGCAAGTTTATCTAGCAATCCATCAAATTACACTTCACAAAGACATTTTAAGTCTTCCCAATTTATTTTAATGAGCAAAATAAAAATATTTTTCTTCTAAAGAATGAAGGAAGTGTTGACATGTATTTCAGAAATCTGAGTGCTAACTAGCCAACACATTATTAGCCACACACACTTACAATGTAGATCTACAAAATATCAAAAACATAACATTTCAAACTGTCAACATTTAAATGCAGAAATGTGATTTTAATCTAAATTTAGTCATAAGCTAGAGTTAGTGTTTATTACACAGCATACCAATACCAGGAACTCTTAACCAAGGAGCCATACTTCATACTTGGTTGTTCAGAGATGCTGGTACAACTAACAGAGCAGAGATTTCACAAAGACCCAAAGTCAAGGAGAGAGAGAATGGATGGGTAAAGTAGTTATCCTGACAACCAAGAACTCGTGTATCCCTTAACCAAACAACCTGCCAAAAGCCAAGTATGAATTTCTTCTGTGACATCTGGACTAGAAGCCATGAGGATGGTAAGAATGGCCCTCTGTCAGATCTTGCTATTCAGCTAAGTTTCTGTTTTTGTTTGGTTTTGTTTGTTTGTTTGTTTGTTTTTTCGAGACAGGGTTTCTCTGTGTATTCCTGGCTGTCCTGGAACTCACTCTGTAGACCAGGCTGGCCTCGAACTCAGAGATTTGCCTGTCTCTGCCTCCCAAGTGCAGGGATTAAAGGCGTGCGCCACCACTGCCCGGCGAGCTAAGTTTCAAATTCCACTGAAAATGCATCTCTTCCATTCGAGGATCTGAGCTGGTGAAACACTCCTCCTTTAAGGGATATTCAAGGAAATATAGAATGTATAATACAACCAGATCTTAGGAACCTACATTCTGTATAAGTGATAATCTAAAAGAGTGCAATTTATAAAGATGAAGAGCCAATGCAGAAGTATGCTATGTACTAAGTTCGATACCCATCATCACGGGTTATCATCACCTTGTTATTCATCATCATCATCATCATCATCATCATCTTCATTCTTATCTCATACAATACAACCCAACCACAGGCTCCCCTCCCTCCCTGCTTCCTAACTCCCTCACCTCCCTCTCTCCCAGATCCACTGCTCCTCTGTTTCCCTTTAACAAAAAAGTGCAGGCCTCCCAGGGATAGCAACTAACTCAGCATGACCAGATGTACGCAATAAAGGCTGGAGAGATGTCTCAGCTGTTAAAGGCTAATCTCACAACCTTGAGTATTCTTAATCATAGTTTGTCTACAGGGAATGCAAGGCTCAAAAACATTTTAAGATTTACCTACCCATGTGTCTTGGTTTTCTTCCTATTGCTGTGATAAAATACCACAGCCCAAAGCAATATAGGGAAAAATGGTATTTTTAGAGTACAGATTAGTCTATCATCAAAAAAAGTGAAGGCAAAAAACTCAAGACAGGATCTGAAGCTACGGAGGAAGGTTGCTCACCTCTTGCTCCCCATGGCTTGCTCAGCCTGCTTTCTAATATGTCCCAGGATCATCTACCCAGGGTTGGCACTAGCACCATAATCCTCATAATCTACATACAGATGGAATAAAATAAAACAAAGTTGCCCTCTAACCTTCATATGTGTATCATACGCACATGTACAAACATATACATAACAATAACATTTTTAATACACTAGACTTCCCCTCTTTTCCAAAAAGAACAACAGAACGTGGGCCATTCCTTAAAGGTAACTGCTGCGGAGCATCAGTGAGGTTTAGAACTAGGATATATGCTGATTTGACCAAGAAAAAATGTTAGGTAAATTACTATTGAGATGTGCAAAGATGAGGGGGGAATGGTTGGTTAGGCTTACTCTAATGAGGACTTTTCTATGGGGTTTGTATACTTATGTAATGGTATTTCACCCAGAAGAATTCGGCAACCATGAAGTGAACCTGAAACAGACAAACGGGAACTAGCCAACCATCTTCAGATGCACAATTCGAGTGATCAAGGTAAAATACTTTTAAATCTGACTACTCGCTATCTGCAGAAGTCTTCACAATTAGAAGAGAATTAGAAATTGCTAGCAGTACAGAAAGAAAAATCCACAGGCATTGCAATACTACAGTCAGTCATCTTAAGGATGCTCACACTCATCACAGTCATGTCCTAGAAACATTTTAAACCTTGACTATGTTTTCCACTATGAATGAAAGTGTGTAACTATCTGAAAAACTGCATGAGATGACACTTCAGCCCGCTGTCCTTGGAGACCTCAGTCCAACCACTTCAAGTCTTGTGCACCATATATTTTTACCCACTGAAGAAAGAGCTAAAGCTGGATAAACTCCCAGTGTAACACTGTGTGACTTGGGGCTTTTCATTTTGTTATATTTTTGTTTTTTATTTCAGACAGGACACCACTTTTATTGCCAGTCTTGAACCTGATGCAATCCTCCTGCCTCAGCCTCTGAGTACTGGGAATTCTCTGTCATAAGGCATTTTTTCCTGATTATTTTTAAAGTTTACTGTAGGCATGGGAAGTGTAGGTCAACAGTATGGCGAATAGTTGCCATGCATGAGGCACTGGGTTCTATTCCTAACTTCACAATAATAAAAAGTCAGTTTAAGGTAAATGCATTTTATCTAGATGCTTATACAATACCAAGTTAAATATTAATTTTTTTAAAAAAAGACACATCTTAACAGTTGGGGATTGTGCTTAGTAGTAGCCCTCACTTTGGTCCCCAGAAACGTCCCACAAGAGTATTGGTCCAAATTCTCCCTTTGTAAAGTAGAATGAAGTTTGTCACTTCATATGCTACTCTGATTGGCACAGGACAAGTCAACAAAAAATTATATTTGTAAGAACAAAATGCTTGGAATTTCTGGGGTGATTAAACTTCTTATGCTCTATAAATAGGTGCCATTTAACTAGCATTTCACTGCCATCTCTTGGTAGATACTGAGATAACAAAAGCTCATCTCTTGATAGGGACTGGATTTTGGCTTCAGACTTCAATAAAACGCAAATTCTTGCCAATAAAGTGATCAACTTAATAAAGCATGTGTAAATGTAATCTGTAGTGCTTAGAACATAGCAATTCATCTATGTCATTAGCCTTTGAGGTTAGCTTCCTTGGAAATGAACGTTGTTATACAAAACACTAATTATTAGAGGAGCAATGACATGACTCAGCAGGTATAGAGGCACCTCTACCAAGCCCATTGGTACACAAATGGCAGAAGGAGAGAACTAACACCTAATTCCTACAGGTTGTCCTCTGCCTCCACGTACCAACTGAGGCATGTGCACACTCATGCCCATATCCACAATAATAATAATAATAATAATAATAATAATAATAATAATAATAATAAATTTTAAAAGAAGCTAGCTTATGGGGAAATTCTCTAGAAATCAACTCCTCTTCTGGGAGAACAGATTAAAAATGGGAGTGGACTTCAATATATGCAATTCGAACAAAACCCTTAAACTGCTCCCTAAGAGCTCTGAAGTTAGATGGTTTATTTTTGAGATCTGTGGTGTTTGATTGAGAAGGCTGGGCATCATCAGACCCATAGCAGTTGGTCACTGGATATAGGGTGCCCTGTAAATAGGCCATGTCCCATCCAAGTTGACTTTTCTTACAAGGGAAGTAGCTAGAGAATATTGACAGATGAGGATAGCAGCTAACAGTATTCCCAGAGGAGAATCGCAGATCCTTTGGTCCAGAAGGAAAACTTAGGTATGGCATTGCAGAGTTGGATCTTAATGGTTCTGTTTCTTACTAAACACCAGGCAGGCAAAGCAGCATATAGCTAACCTAATAATTACCCAATCCAAGGGCAATGAGTACAGGAAATGGTGTACACATTTTCTACCTTAGAAAGCAGTTCACATATCAAATTTGCCATGTGATCCAGTAACCGCATTCTTAAATGAAAGAAAAATAAGGGTATGTGTGTGCACAAAGAGAATAATCTTTGCAGCTTTGTTCATAACAGGTAAATACATGGGAACAAGTAGAAAGAGGGAAGGGATTGGGAGGAAAGAAGAAAGAAGGGAAGGGAAGAAGATGCCTTCATCTTTCTGGAAGGTACAACTTGATTGCTAGGGTTTTTCCTTTGATCATAGGACCTGGGGTTAAAATAGCCCACCCTGCAACTTTCAGGACCCCTGAACTTAGGTCTTAGCAACTAAACTCATTTTGAGAATATCAGCATAGACAGAGCTCATAAACAGAATGGGAAATATCTTCTCAACACTGCTGGATGGAGACTAGCCCATACAACAGGCTCTCCTTGTTGGCTTTCTATTGCTATGCCATGATCAAAGCACCTTAGGGAGGAACAAGTTTATTTGGTCTATACTTCTGTGCCAAAGTTCAATACCTTCTTTTCCTTCAGCATCCGTACTCCTCTCTTTGCCTCCTATAAATGTTATATCTTGATGAAACCATGTTGGAATGAACATGAAGGGCAAATTTGAACAGTTAAATCAAATGATGTCATTATTCTTCTGTGCACACACAGAATAGCTCCACTTGTCAGATTTTGTGAAGATGGAAATGTGTATTAGAGTTTGTGGCTTATTTGTTTTTAGTTGTGGTTAGTGTCTAGTCCTGGTTAGTTGTCTGTTGTGGGAAATATTAAAAGGAATAGCAAGTTCCCATGCTACAGCCAGATACTCTCTGCCCTGTTTGCAGTCTCACAGCCTCTGCCTCTAGGCTAGCCCCAACAGCGACAGATCACAGTCTTCCCAGCTCTGGTTTGCTTGTGTCATACCCATGGTACTTTCTCAGCCATAAACCCCCTGTGATCTGCAATCCCATATTCCAGTAACCCAGTAAATCAAAACTCTAGAAGCTTATAATTAATCAGTCAGATTTATATATCAATAAATTCGCAATTCACAAGATGCCCACACAATAATTTCAGAGCCAATTGATAATGATAAGTTACCCACCTAGATAAGACAAGTTATCCTAATTATTCTATCCTCTTATGATATTCCTATCTATCTGTAAACCCATGTGGAATCTGGATCATCTTCTTCTCCTTCCATTGTCCTTTCTTCTCCCTCCTGTCCTTCCCGTCCCTGAAACTCTTCATTCTACCTCCCTTTTCCCTGTCTAATCACAGACTTCTTGTTGTATTAATATTTAAAGTGATTGGACAGGGAAAATTCTGCTACACTTGTCTGTTTGCTTGATCACTTTGACACAAGCTGTAGTCATCTGGAAAGAGGAAGCCTCAGTTGAGGAATAGACAAGACTGTAAAACATTTTCTTGATTGATGATTGATGACTGATGTGTAAGGGCTCAGCCTACTACTATGCATGACACTAGCCCTAGGAAGTTAGTCCTGTTTTTTTTTTTTTTTTTGGTTTTTGTTTTGTTTTGTTTATTTTGTTTTGTGAAAGCAAACCAAGTATAAAACAAGCAGAAAGCAGCATTCCTCCATGACCTCTGCTTCAGTTTCTGCATCCAGGTTCCTTGGTTGAGTTCCTGCCCTGACCGCAAGCTACTAAATGAGAGAAGTAACTTACAGTCCTAATCAGCTGTAACTCCTATGAACCACAATGAACCAGGATAGAATGATAACCCTAAGGGATAGTGAACTCATATCTCTCTAACTAAATTTAAGGTCTATTCACTATGAGGGAAATCAAGCCTGGTATTAAAGCCAACAAATCAGGGCTAGAGAGCTTATAGACCATACTACTGCCACTTTAATGAGCCAGCACAATTTCCAATTGCATTCTAAATATTTACATTTATATCTACAGATAAGTGTAGATCTTACCAGTCATCAAAGAGCATCTCTTTTCACCAGTAATTATCATTAAAAAATAAAATAAAAACAGAAAAAGTGGGGTTCCCGGCCCCAACTGATAAACTTATGACACAACTTCTTTCCCCAGGGCTCAGGGAACATCATGGAAAGGGGGCTGAAAAAAGACATAGGAGTTAGAAAACCAAAAATCTACAATGAGAATGTGCTTCCTAAAAGCAACAAGGAAATTGCACCCATATCTCAAAAATCCAGCCACCTAAATAAGACCTGAGCAAGTACAATACCAATAGACATGCTAATATAATCAAGACTTACAAGCAACTAAGCATTGCAGAGAACAGTAGAAATAGTCCTCGACAGACATGAGCCCCCTAATTGGTATTCCAGTACCAAACAGTCAGCCCTGAAATCATACACATACAAGTAACACAAGACATACTGAGTAGGTTGTATTTACACACACACATACACACGTAACAATAACAAAACAAATAAGGCATTTATATTGAGAGAGAACAAGGATACATGGGAGGGATTGAAGGGAGGAAATGGAAAGGGGAAATGTATTTTAATTTTAAAAATTAAAATACAAAAAAAGACATATGAGCATGACAAAGTACAGGCATTTTGTCAAAGTAAAAAATATATCCCTTTAAAAATAAAAAATAAGAGGTTTGTTTTTCAAAACAAAACAAAAACAAAACAAACAAACAAACAAACAAACAAAAAACAAAGAAATCGCTTCCATTGTTTGTATCCAGACAAACTCAACAACATCAGCATAAGAGAGAAGGGTTTCCTACACACTACGTCTGTGTTCTTGTCTTCCATTGACCATACTCGGTAAGAGTCAGATTGCAAGAAGCAAACTATTAACAGTACTAAAGTTTCTCTGATAACAAATAGGCCACTGAAGTGATAGAATGAGATTTCTCTGCGAGATTACCATCTGGGGGCATTTTCAAGGACCCAGGTAAAGTTTTAAGCTACTAATGAGAGATTTATTCCTCACCATGATATCATATCACCATCATCAGTTTATGTAAATTAAACTACAAAGGTGATCAAAAGAAAACTTTTGTGCACAATGTTTGATTATAAAATGAAGGTCTTGTTTTCATGCCACATTTTCATTTGTCCTGAGACAAGCCCAGAGTGTCATTGGACAGCTAACTATGGAAGGGTAACCTTGAACTCCTGACACTCCTGCTTCATCTCACCAGTGCTAGGACTGTGAAAGTGTGCTACCATGGCCAGTGGCCTCAAATTATTTTTAAAATATGCATTAAGTATTCTGGAGTGTTTATTTATCTTCATATTGGGCACACTTTTAATTTAAGAAATTTCCATGCAAGGGACTTCCATGTCTGATTCAATGGATGAAATCAAAAGGCAAAAGTAAACCTTAAGCCGGGCAGTGGTGGCGCATACCTTTGATCCCAGCACTTGGGAGGCAGAGGCAGGCAGATTTCTGAGTTCGAGGCCAACCAGGACTACACAGAGAAACCCTGCCTCGAAAAACCAAAAAAAAATAAAATAAATTTAAATAAATAAATAAATACATAAAGTAAACCTTAAAAGTTTAGAAGAAGACCGTGACATGTTCTATAATTCAACAGTAATTATGCAAAAAATAGTTTATCGACAATATTTTATGTCATTTTTGTTTGACTATTTCTCTAGTTGGTTAGCAGTGCACTAGGTGGGTCACTAAGTAGGCTTTTTTGGTTTTCTTTTGATTTAGTTTGGGTTTTACATTGCTGGAGATGATGCTCAGAACATCAAACATGTTTAGCAAATTCTCTGTCACTGAGTTACATGCTCAGCCCTGGCTGTTATTATTGATTATTGTATCAACTTTCTTAATAACTTGATAACATTTTCAAATTTTTATTTCCAATTTAAAAAAAAAGACTCATGAAGAAGAAATTCACATATCTGAGATATAATAAATTTTTTGGTCATTGAAATTCAGCTATAATTATAAAGGCTCACTTGCTAAGATTAGCTAAAATTGTTAGGATTAATTACTAATGAAAACTTAAGAAAATTTTTGAAAATACAGGACAACTTGCTTAATGTAAAGTAAACATCTTTATTTGCTAAAGTTTTTTTTAACATTTTTTTCTTTTTTGTTCCCATTTTTATTAGATATTTTCTTTATTTACATGTCATATGGTTTCTCCTTTCCCAGTTTCCCCTCCAAAAAACAAACTAACAAACAAACAAACAAAATACAAAAACAAACCCCTGTTGCCTCCCCGCTCTCCATGCTTGCCACTCCACCCTCTCCCAATTATTGGCCATGGCATTCCCCTACACTGGGGCACAGAACCTACACAGGACCAAGGGCCGCTCCTCCCATTGATGATTGACTTTGCAATCCTCTACTATACACATGCTGCCAGAACAATCAGTCCCACTATGTGTACTCCTTGGTTGGTGGTTGAGTCCTGGGAGCTCTGATGGTACTAGTTAGTTCATATTGTTGTTCGTCCTAAGGGGCTGCAAACTCTTCAGCTCCTTTGGTCCTTTCTCTAACTGCTTCATTGGGGACCCTGTACTCAGTTCAATGGATGGCTGTGAGCCTCTACATCTGTATTAGTCAGGTACTGTCAGAGACTCTCAGGAGATAGCTATATTGGGTTGGCTTGTCCTTCCTTCAGTCTCTATGCAACTCCTTCCATGGGTATCTTGTTTCCCTTTTAAATAAGGAATTAAATGTCCACATTTTGGTCTTCCTTCTTCTTCAGTTTCTTGTGGTTTGTGGGTTGTTCTTCCTGTATTCCGAAATTCTGGGTTAATAAGCACTTATCAGAGAGTGCATACCATGTGTGTTCTTTTGTGATTGGGTTACCTCACTCAGGATGATATTCTCCAGATTCATCCATTTCCCTAAGAATTTCATAAATTCATTGTTTATAATAGCTGAGTAGTACTCCATTGTGTAGATGTACCACATTTTCTGTATCCATTCCTCTGTTGAGGGACATCTGGGTTCGTTCCAGTTTCTAGCTATTATAAATAAGGCTGCTATGAACATGGTGGAGCATGTATCCTTGTTATATGTTGGAGCATCTTCTGGGTATACGCCCAGGAGTGGTATAGCCAGGTCCTCCGGTAGAACTATGTCCAATTTCCAGAGGAACCGCCAAACTGATTTCCAGAGTGGTTGTACCAGCTTGCAATTCCACCAGGAATGAAGGAGTCTTCCTCTTTCTCCACAACCTCGCCAGCATCTGCTGTCACCTGAGTTTTATATCCTAGCCAATCTGACTGGTGTGAGGTGGAATCTCAGAGTTGTTTTGATTTGCATTTCCCTGATGACTAAGGATGTTGAACATTTCTTTAGATGCTTCACAGCCATTCCGTATTCATCAGTTGAGAATTGTTTGTTTAGCTCTGTACCCCATTTTTTAATATGGTTATTTGGTTCTCTGCAGTCTAACTTCTTGAGTTCTTTGTATACATTGGATATTAGTCCTCTATCAGATATAGGATTGGTAAAGATCTTTTCCCAATTTGTTGGTTGGCGTTTTGTCCTATTTGACAGTGTCTTTTGCCTTACAGAAGCTTTGCAACTTTATGAGGTCCCATTTGTCAATTCTTGATCTTAGAGCAGAAGCTATTGGTGTTCTCTTCAGGAAATTTTCCCCTGTGCCTATTTGAACGAGGTTCTTCCCCACTTTCTTTTCTATTAGTTTCAGCATATCTGGTTTGATGTGGAGGTCCCTGAACCACCTGGATTTGAGCTTTGTACATGGAGATAGGAATGGATTGATTTGCATTCTACTACATGCTAACTGCCAGTTGAGCCAGCACCATTTGTTGAAAATGCTGTCTTTTTTCCACTGGATGGTTTTAGTTCCTTTGTCAAATATCAAGTGACCACAGGTGTATGGGTTCATTTCTGGGTCTTCAATTCTGTTCCATTGATCTACCTGCCTGTCACTGTACCAGTACCATGCAGTTTTTATCACAATTGCTCTGTAGTACAGCTTAAGGTCCGGGATTGTGATTCCACCAGAGGTTCCTCTATTGTAGAGAATAGTTTTGGCTATCCTGGGTTTTTTGTTGTTCCAGATGAATTTGCAAATTGCTCTTTCTAAGTCTATGAAGAATTGAGTTGGAATTTTGATGGAAATTGCATTGAATCTGTAGACTGCCTTTGGTAAGATAGCCATTTTTACTATATTAATCCTGCCAATCCACGAACATGGAAGATCTTCCATCTTCTGAGATCTTCTTCAATTTCCTTCTTCAGAGACTTGAAGTTCTTGTCAAACAGATCTTTTACTTGCTTAGTTAGAGTTACACCAAGGTATTTTATATTATTTGTAACTACTATGAAGGGTGTTGTTTCCCTAATTTCTTTCTCTGCCTGTTTATCCTTTGTTTGTTGAGTTAATTTTATATTCATCTACTTTGCAGAAGTTGTTTATCAGGAGCTCTCTGGTGGAATTTTTGGGGTCACTTAAGTATGCTATCATATCATCAGCAAATAGTGATAATTTGACTTCTTACTTTTCAATTTGTATCCCTTTGATCCTTTTGTTGTCTAATTGCTCTGGCTAGGACTTCAACTACAATATTGAATAGGTAGGGAGAGAGTAGGCAGCCTTGTCTAGTCCCTGATTTTAGTGGAATTGCTTCAAGTTTCTCTCCATTTAGCTTGATGTTGGCTACTGGTTTGCTGTATATTGCTTTTACTATGTTTAAGTATGGACTTTGAATTCCTGATCTTTCCAAGACTTTTATCATGAAGGGATGTTGGATTTTGTCAAATGCTTTCTCAGCATCTAATGAGATGATCATATGGTTTTTTTCTTTGAGTTTATTTATGTAGTGAATTACGTTGATGGATTTCTGTATATTGAACCATCCCTGCATCCCTGGGATGAAACCTACTTGATCATGATGGATGATAGTTTTGATGTGTTCTTTGATTCGGTTCGCAAGAATTTTATTGAGTATTTTTGCATCGATATTCTTAAGGAAAATTGATCTGAAGTTTTCTTTCTTCATTAGGTCTTTGTGTGGTTTAGATAAAAGAGTAATTGTGGCTTCATAAAACAAATTGGGTAGAGTGTCTTCAGTTTCTATTTTGTGGTATAGTTTGAGGAGTATTGGAATTAGGTCTTCTTCGAAAGTTTGATAAAACTCTACACTAAACTCATCTGGTCCTGGGCCTTTTTTGGTTGGTAGACTATTAATGACTGTTTCTATTTCATGAGCAGATATGGGACTGTTTAGATCAT